>NC_083418.1:41015035-41342952 GCF_020745735.1 Hemiscyllium ocellatum
AGTTGGCTCTTCAATGCTTCTGAAATGTTTTAGAAAAGCACTTAGTTTGTTGTCCTTTCCAGAAACACCTGCATGCAGTTAAAGATTTTTTTTAAAGTATCAGATATCTTGAATAGTGTAGCAAGCTTGAACAGCTGAATGGCCTATCCTTAATTCCTATTTCTTATGAGCACTGTGTTGACATAGTCATGTTCAGAGATGATAAAGACATGAATAAACAATAAGCTGAGGCAGATGTGAAGTTGGGCAATTTTACAGACATGGAAACAAACTGTCTTGGTGATTGTGATGAATATGAAGTGGAAGCTCATCTCTTGGTCAGATGTGACACCAAAGTCGTGAACCAAAGGAGTAACAAGGGGGCAAAGTCTGGAGCAGGAACCAAAAACATTGGATACAGTCTTTCCAATATTAAATTGGAAGAAATTTCTGTTATAAGACCATAAGACATAGGAGTGAAAGTAAGGCCATTTGGCCCATCGAGTCCACTCCGCCATTCAATCATGGCTTATGGGCATTTCAACTCCACTTACCAGCATTCTCCCCGTAGCCCTTAATTCCTTGTGACATCAAGAATTTATCAATCTCTGCCTTGAAGACATTTAGCGTACCGGCCTCCACTGCACTCTGCGGCAATGAATTCCACAGGCCCACCACTCTCTGGCTGAAGAAATGTTTCCGCATTTCTGTTCTGAATTGACCCCCTCTAATTCTAAGGCTGTGTCCACGGGTTCTAGTCTCCTCGCCTAACGGAAACAACTTCCTAGCGTCCACCCTTTCCAAGCCATGTATTATCTTGTACGTCTCTATTAAATCTCCCCTTAATCTTCTAAACTCCAGTGAATACAATCCCAGGATCCTCAGCCGTTCCTCATATGTTAGACCTACCATTCCAGGGATCATCCATGTGAATCTCCGCTGGACACGCTCCAGTACCAGTATGTCCTTCCTGAGGTATCGGGACCAAAACTGGACACAGTACTCCAAATGGGACCTAACCAGAGCTTAATAAAGTCTCAGTAGCACAATGGTGCTTTTATATTCCAACCCTCTTGAGATACATGACAACATTGCATTCGCTTTCTTAATCACGGACTCAACCTGCATGTTTACCTTTAGAGAGTCCTCGACTAGCACTCCCAGGTCCCTTTGTTCTTTGGCTTTACGAATTTTCTCACCATTTAGAAAGTTGTCTATGCTTTTATTCTATTTTCCAAAGTGCAAGACCTCGCATTTGCTCACGTTGAATTCCATCAGCCATTTCCTGGACCACTCTCCCAAACTGTCCAGATCCTTCTGCAGCCTCCCCACTTCCTCAGTACTACCTGCCTGTCCACCTAACTTCGTATCATTGGCAAACTTCGCTAGAATGCCCCCAGTGCCTTCATCCAGGTCATTAATATATAATGTGAACAGCTGCGGCCCTAACACTGAACCCTGCGGGACACCGTTTGTCACTGCTTGCCATTCCAAAAAAGAATCATTTATCCCAACTCTCTGCCTTCTGTCAGACAGCCAATCCTCAATCCATGCCAGTAGCTCACCTCGAACACCATGGGCCCTCACCTTGCTCAGCAGCCTCCCGTGTGGCACCTTATCAAAGGCCTTTTGGACGTCTAGATAGACCACATTCACTGGGTTTCCCTGGTCTAACCTACTTGTCACCTCTTCAAAGAATTCCAACAGGTTTGTCAGACACGACCTCCCCTTACTAAATCCATGTTGACTTGTTCTAATCAGACTCTGCTCTTCCAAGAATTTAGAAACCTCATCCTTAATGATGGATTCTAGAATTTTACCAACAACCGAGGTTAGGCTAATTGGCCGATAATTTTCCATCTTTTGTCTTGACCTTTCTTGAACAAGGGGGTCACAACAACGATCTTCCAATCATCCGGGACTTTCCCTGACTCCAGTGACTTTTGAAAGATCTCAACCAATGCCTCCGCTATTTCCTCAGCCACCTCTCTCAGAACTCCGGGATGTATCCCATCAGGGCCAGGAGATTTATCAATTTTAAGATCTTTTAGCTTTTCTAGCACTTTCCCTTTTGTAGTGACAACCATACTCAACTCAGCCCCCTGACTCCCTTTAATTGTTGGGATATTACTCATGTCTTCCACTGTGAAGACTGATGCAAAGTACTTGTTAAGTACTCCTGCTATTTCCTTATCTCCCATCAGTAGGCTTCCAGCATCAGTTTGAAGTGGCCCAATGTCTACTTTTGCCTGTCGTTTGTTTCTTATGTATTGAAAGAAACTTTTACTATCATTTCTAATATTACTGGCTGGCTTATCTTCATATTTGATCCTCTCTTTCCTTATTTCTCTCTTTGTTATCCTCTGTTTGTTTTTGTAGCCTTCCCAATCTTCTGATTTCTTGGCTCTTGGCCACTTTATAGGATCTCTCTTTTTCTTTAATACATTTCCTGACTTCCTTTGTCAGCTATGGCTGTCTAATCCCTCCCCAGATAATCTTTCTTTTCTTGGGGATGAACCTCTGTACAGTGTCAATTATACCCACAAACCCCTGCCATTTTTGCTCTACTGTCTTCCCCGCTAGGCTCTGCTTCCAGTCTATTTTTGTCAGTTCCTCTCTCATGCCCTCGTAATTACCTTTATTTAACTGTAACACCATTACATCCAATTTTGCCTTCTCTCTTTCAAACTGCAGACTGAACTCTACTATATTATGATCGCTGCTTCCTAAGTGTTCCCTTACTTTAAGATCTTTTATAAAGTCTGGTTCATTACATAGCACTAGGTCCAGAATAGCCTGCTCCCTTGTGGGCTCCATGATAAGCTGTTCCAAAAAGTCATCCTGTAAACATTCCATGAATTCCGTTTCTTTGGATCCACTGGCAACATTATTTACCCAGTCCACCTGCATATTGAAGTCTCCCATGATCACTGTGACCTTGTCTTTCTGACATGCCTTCTCTATTTCCCGGTACATGTTGTGCCCCTGGTCCTGACCACTGTTAGGAGGTCTGTAAATAACTCCCATTATGGTTTTTTTGCCTTTATGGTTCCTCAATTCCACCCACACAGACTCCACATCATCTGACGCTATGTCATTCAGTGACATAGATTTAATTTTGTTCTTAACTAACAAGGCAACCCCACCCCCTCTGCCCACCTCCCTGTCTTTTCGATAAGTTGAAAATCCTTGGATGTTTAACTGCCAGTCCTGACCCCCCTGTAACCACGTCTCTGTGATGCCTACCACATCATAATCATTCACTATGATCTGTGCCATTAGTTCATCTGCTTTGTTACCTGAATGCTTGTAGCATTCGTAAAGTGCCTTAATGCTAACTTTATCATTAGAGATATTGGAAGTCATAAGATGTCCTAAGTTATCCTTCCTTTTTGCTGCATTCCCAGTCTGCCTCGAGTTTAAATCCGCCTGCACATATGCTATCCTGTTGCTTATCTTTCCATTTAACTCCATTCTCCCTGTCACTTTCACTTTCCCTTCCCCCTAACTCAGAAGTTTAAAGTCCAATATTAGTTGTTGGTCATGCATGAGGAAGTGAGGACTGCAGGTACTGGAGATCCAAGTCGAGAATGTGGTCGTGGAAAAGCACAGCAGGTCAGGCAGCATCTGAGGAGCAGAAGAATCAATGTTTTGGGCATAAGCCTTCATCAGGCTGTTGGTAAAGTTGTCTGATAACTTAACAACTGTGGAAGAATCACAGAGTGATGATAATGAGGCAGGAAGGGGTGTAGATTGTGTATATGTGACACTAACTCCATGATAAAAGTCACCTGCTTTTTCCCTGTAACTTCTGTTCTTTCTGATCACAGAGGGAAAAGGACATGCTGTAATCTACTGCATCAGATTCTCTTTCAGCAAGATGACTGCAGGACACTATGTTTTAGATTAGATTAGATTCCCTACAGTGTGGAAATAGGACCTTCAGCCCAACAAGTCCTCACTGACTCTCCCAAGAGTAACCCATTCAGACCCATTTCCTCTGACTAATGTACCTAACACAATGGGCAATTTAGCATGGCCAATTCACCTGACCTGCGCATCTTTGGACTGTGGTAGGAAACCAGAGCACCCGGAGGAAACCCATGCTGACACGGAGAGAATGTGCAAGCTTCACGCCTACAGTCACCCGAGGCAGGAATCAATGCTGGGTCCCTGGCGCTATGAGGCAGCAGTGCTAACCACTGAGCCACCGTGCCAGTCCAATACATGTCTTTGTATTTTCATAATTAATATGCAAGCAGTAGCAGGTTTACTTAGTAATTTGTATTATCCTTCATTGGCAAACAGGGAAATTATATGGCAACTGGATAAAAGGGTTGAAAAATAATTAGCTATAATATTCCCAATTAGCTGTGATATTGTCAAAGGCAGTAAAAATCTTGTAAATCTGGGAATGGATTTCAGGAAAAGCTTGTAGGCATCAAGCCATATTTGAATCTTTACTTCCTCAGCAATGTCAGACCTTATTAATTTTACTTGCTAAATAGTACTTTGATTTTTGATCTTATTTTGTAGTTAATCTCTTAATGTTTTTATAATTAATGAGTTACCCAGCTCATTTGTGGTTTATATAATTGATTACCCAAACCTTTCACTTTTGATGCCAGTATACTCTCATCGTTGAAGTTTTAAAAAGATGCTTGAGTGGGTATGTTCCACATTCAGAGCTTAAGCATTCAGTGTTATACTGAACTCTGTTCAATCAGTTTTGTCAGAAATAACATCTCATTTGAGATTATCTTGATACACAAAGAAGAGATAATATTCTACAGGGTGGTCTCTGGCATGCTTTATTTGCAGAATACAAGTTAATTCTGCTTGGAATATTGATGTATGTTTAAAACTCAGCCCAGCTATTCAGAATTTGGAATAATTGAACTATTGCTGAAATACTTCAGTTAATCAGATATTCACTTTAAAACCAATTCCAAATTTAATTTTCCTCCTTGCATACCAATTCACCAACTGATAATTATTTTAATGTATTTGTGGTTTTTATATTAACTTAACCTTTATCTCACTTTTAGTTATTTTAGGGACTCTTCTTCACTATTTAATTTCTTTTCCAATCATCCGCCTTGTGTTTTTTTTTACAGTTTCATAGTGCCTGTCTGTGTTCAGTTCACAGTCACATGGAAGTATGGTGGGCATTATTGCTGGCACTAAATGTGTTTAAATTTAACTTTGTATGTTTGATCTCTTTCTGCATAGTGTATAACAGACTATCAAACAGTAAAGTGAATGAGTTTGTTAATGTGTTTCTGGTGCATGTGCTTAACTCATTCTCTGCTGCCTGAAATAAGTTCAAAATCTATCTTTGATGAGGTGACACCATATTATCACATACTTAAAATTAAGCAGATCCAATCTGGATTTATTTCAGTGTGGCAAATAATGTTTTGGTCTTGATGCATGGCATTTTTGCAGAGACTTGATACTTTCTTTTAAAAGCAGGGCATCTGTCATTGACTAAAAGAATTATTTAAAGTATAATAAATAAATATGAGCTGTGTATTATTTGTTAGCACAGGTCAGTCTGCTATAACACGCGTTTCATCAGCGCAAATTCACTATAACGAGATTGACACATTGGAAGCACTGTTTCTAAAGTGCAAACTTTAAAAATGTTTGTTGACTGGAACGTGATTAATTACCAACAATTCAAGCGATGTTTTTAAAGCATGATTTTTCTATAACACTGGATTGCACAAGAACGCAACCACCATGTTATAGAAGAACTACCTGCATGTTGAAAATCCTCAGTATATTTTATGCGTCCACTTGGTTTTAACTGTTTTAGTAGTATGATAGCACATGATACCCATCAAAAACCCATATAGTTTAACATCTGTTGAGGAAACAATTACAATTTATGCTCTATTTTGAGATTATTTCATAACTCGTAATTCTTCATGTTAAGTATTTTTACTTTTGAAAAGTTGACATTTGAACAGCTTAGTCAGGTTAGAATGCTCATTGCTGTTGAAATTAATAGTTCTCCTCTTTCCTGTGTTTTAGGTTATCCCACTACTAGTCTTTTTGAAAGTTGCATTCAAACTCATGTAGCCATATCACTGATAGTCTCTCTGAAACCCGGTAACTAATGAAGGGACAACTTCTTTACAATTTCTCCTTATTATCCTTACAGGAAGGTACCCTATAAATTTACATTATAGAATCCCCACAGAACCATAGAATCCCTACAGTGTGGGGTCAGGCCCTTCAGCCCAACAAGTCCACATCAACCCTTCGAAGAGTATCCCACCCAAATTCTTTTCCCAACCCTATTACTCTACATTTACCCCTGACTAATGCACTTAACCTACACATCCCTGAACACTGTGGGCAATTTAGCATGGCCAATTCATCTAACCTGCACATCTTTGGATGTGGGAGGAAACCAGAGCACACAGACACGGGGAGAATGTGCAAACTCCACACAGACCTGAGGCTAGAATCAAACCCGGGTCCCCCTCACACTGAGCCACCGTGCCACCCCTGGTGCCCTAAAGAATAACCCTGTTATTTTGTTATGCTATCATTCTGTAGTGATTTTGACTGTGCTTAAAAATTCAGCAAATTTTATTTTTCCAATTATTTTTCACCTGAAATGTTTCTACCTTCCAATTGCTCCTCCATGTGTAAATTCCAACATGGAAATTGCTTGAGGGATTCATTGGCCACCAGGAGGAGTATTTGTTGCAGATTTCATCAATTCTGAATTTTCTTTCCTCTTATTATTTGTAGTAAATATATTGCTTACTATTTTCTTCATTCTGGCTCCTAGAAATTAACACATATATAGGAAATCTACATCAAGCAATAAAATAATTAAATGATCTAAATCTATATGCTATAGAATTGATGTCATTTTCCACAGGAACAAAATTTTACATGGTATGCAGTATTTGTAAACTCGGTACTGTTCATTTTATTCTTTATATTGCTATTATTAGATTAAATACCATTTTCTTTTCTTTTTATCCATTCTAGCAAAAGCTGATGAATTTCCCAACAAACCATTAGGCCAGGAAGTTTCTGTCACCTTAATACCAGAGAAGGATGACTTCATGGCCAATGGCAAGAGTGAAAAGGTTAATTCTATTTCAAATAACTTTGAACCTGATAATGATGTAGATAGAGAATCACCAGGAAGAAACTGTATCCAGCCTTTTGTGCCTGAGCCTGTGGAAAAGAGTGAGACTTCTGAAAATAATGGGAATCCTTGTCCAGAGGAGAACAATATTAATTTTGTGGAAATTTGTGCAGTTCAAGCTCCACTCCATGAAAAGTATATAACTCCCATAAAAGACCAAACCCAACTCCCACAAGATGAACCTGTGCTTTCAGAAGTGAGTCCACCTCCAAGCCCAGAAAAAAATTCAAAGCAGCCTGTTAAGAAGGAAGGCATCCTACCTGCTCAAAATAATGAGACTAGAATTGCAGAAAATGATACAATCCCAAACATTGAAGAAGTTAACAGTAAGATTCCAGAAAAAGAAACCATCAATCTTCCAGAAGAGAATGTCATTGCTTGTCAAGACTTGAGAAAAGTTGAATTTATAGAAAAAACTGAAGGAGTTGAAACTCAATCCCCAAAAGAACAATCTACATTATGTTCAGAAATTAATCAAGCTTCAATACTTCAAAGTATGGCAATAAAGTCTCCACAGAAATGCCAGGAACTTGCATCAGAGTCAGTAGATGAAGCATATAATAATGGTAAACCCTCTCCAGGGAGTAATGATGGATTGACAGATTTGGAAAACAATGAGAATGTGCCATTACCTTGTCCAGAACCTCCACCTTCAGTGATGCTCTCTAAGGACATTCATTCCTTGCTCCCAAATCCAGAAAAAACATTGCATAGATTTTCTAGCCACAGTGTCTCTCAACAACTGGAAGCAGGTTTCCCTATTGATCAATCACAACCTATAGCAATAGTGGAGTTTTCAGCTGCAGCAAAGGAGAACTCATCCTTCAGTGATTTAACACAAGAAGCTTCAACAGATTTGAACAGTCCAGAAACAGAACGTACAGATGAGTTCCAAAGTAAAAGACGAGTTTCAAATGTTTCCCAGTATGACAATTTATCTGATACTGACTATAGGTATGATCAGAATATTTCAGAACCAATAACTGAGACTCAACTTGATGAAAATAATGCACTTATTCAAAAGGAACTTGTGTGTGCAAAACCAGCAGACCCTGTCAGTACACCTAAACCATTTTCAGCATTAGTATTGTCAGAAGATCCACAATCTGTGGAACAGGATTCAGTTTTGAATCAGCAGGAATGGGACATTTACAGATCTGAAAACCATATCATGCCTTCTGCTCAGCACAGCCCTTCCAAATATTCACCAACTATGCATAAACAGGATCATATAAGAAATGCAAATTTTCAGAGTCCTCAGCATCTGATTGCTATCACACAGACCTCGCCAGTCATACAGTGTTTAAATAGCCCCTGTAAAATAGTCAGATCAATGCCTTCAGTTCATGTGGCACATGGAGCTGAACAAAATCTCCTGAACTTCAAGCACGTGGCATTGCCTGTACAGGATGATCCACAGTTGGTTGCAATCTGTGATGAAAAAGGGACCTGTACAATAAGAGAGACTGAATCACTTGAAGTTAATATTCCGGTTACTAATGTGACGCTGGATAAAACTGTAAGTTTGATAAAAGTGCCAACCCATCTTATTGTACATTCCCCTCCTATAGATGCAAATATGCAACAAAAACATGCCACAGCTGCAATAGAAAATTTAGGCACAGAAATTTGTTTGGCAGACTCTCCCAATTCCCAAGATTGTGAATATGTTAGATTATGACAGAACTCATTCCAATTTTACCATAATGCATATGTACAAATTTCCACTACTTACAATGATCAAATGCTTCCAAGTGATGCAAGCATTTCATATCACAAAAGCAGCCACATATTTTCCCAGTTATTGAACCAGTTGTTCACTGTGTTTTATTGAGGGCTGCATGGACATTGAGTCATGACAGGAAGCTATGCAAATAATAAAATTTCATACCTTACATTAAGAAAAGACATCATCTTGTAACTAGTCTATACATTTCACAGAAAATATGGATGCAGGTAAATATATTTTCTTGTTTCATAAAATCTTTTATGATTATTTTTGACCAATGTAATTGAGAAATACCTGTCTTGCGGCAGACTAAACTTTATTTAAGCTGATGCATGACCACCTCAAAATGCTGTGAAAATCTGAAAGGCAGTGAGCAGGCTCACTATATGAGACACTGTAGCATAGTCTATTACACGAGCAGCTTTTATATGGTTTTCCCAAGTGGCTAATATTTTTCATTCATATCACAAGATGTTTGACAGGCAATGCAGACAGGATTTCTCATGAGTTATTTCTACTTTGCTTGATTTTAATACGTACTAGTACAGAGGTGTTACAATGAAATAATATAGTGCTTGTTGGAAGTGGTAACATCATGCATTGATAACTTTTTTAGCTTCTGGAATATATTGAAGTTACTGAAATTGCATTTTTTACAACATCTTTTGAAGTTGCTGAGTAAATACTTAAACAGTATGCATTTTCTGACATGTTTTTGTTTCCTATTTTTATAATTTTTAAGGCTGTAAAAAAAATCCTTTAAATAGCTGTGGTGTGGTGCCCATTAACCTGAAATGTAGTTTTGATGTTTACTGTAAATGTTAGAACAAAGATTTCACAAAATAGTGCTGAAACTGTGTTTGTGAATACTTCTTTTGTGGCAGGAAAGGTTTTGAAGTCAGAACCTGGCTCTTGGCTTGCCCATAACCTTCCATATAACATTTTGATCAGTATTGAAAAGGTCATACTGTGTGACATCAACTCAGGAATATAGTATTCTTGCTTGATGACCCTTTCAAAATAGTAATTACTTGCAGCAAGCAGAAAATGATGTTTGACAGTACTCTGAGCACACAAAGTATTAAGTATATTGTAACATTTTAGTGACATATATTAACTCTGTAAAATGAGTGGATGTATTTAACTGATGTGTGATATTGATAGTTTTTTTGTCATGACTTCTTAATTTTGCACTTTTTATGAGTCTAGACAGGCAAGTTAGCTTTATCTTTAAAAAGCTGTAAGGTTTTAATGATGCATTGATAATGGGAAAATAATTTTGTCCTACTTGTTAAAATTTTGTAAAGTTGCTTTTGCAGGGCTTCTACATTGACAGTTTTTCTTTTTATCTGGAAAAGTGAATGATTTGGAATAGTGTGGAAACATTATTTTATGTCAATCACCAACAATGTTGTAAAAAAATCTTTAAAAATGTTTTTGATATGTTCCATTGCATTTTGTAGTTTTAATTTAACATTTTGAAAATATTATGCATAAAATTGTCGACTTTTGATTACCAGACAACTTCTAAGAGAGAAAAAGAGGTGTATTTTAACTACATCTAATTGAAAGCAGTGAATGGTCAGTTAATATTTAAAGTCAACCGTAGTTAGTTTTAATCTGCCAGCGTTGCAGGCAGATGTCGAACCACCTAAATTCAGGAGCCATATCTGATCACAAAAAGGTGTTTAAAGCAGTTTTAATTAAGCTCTGACGGGGAGTCTGAAAGGAGAGTCCATGTTTCCATTATGGGGCCAGGAAGAGCACAGAATTTTTTTTTTGTTGCTGTGTAAAAGAAAAGCGCTTTTTCAATTTGGGGCCAAATTCTGTCTCATTAATCACTCATGAATGATTCTATACATTTACTAGATTTAAACACTTTTACCTCATTCACTATTACTGGACATCAGATGTTGCTGTTATTTACAGAGCATCTGTATCTGGCCGAATGCGAAAAAATGACGGGATAAATCTGATAAGTCTGACCTTTATCTATGTTATTTCTTTTTTTCCTTCTGTTGTTTCTATTAGTATGAAAGAAATTTCCTTTGAATCATACTCAATTCATATTCAGTCTTTGGTTCTTCTTTGCTATTCTACAGTGGCATTGAAGCAGTTATTTAATGTCAAGTGCTAGTTTAACCATTTCTGCACAGTATTTAATATTGTAATGATATGTTAATTTCCAAACTTAAAGTATAAAGCAAATTTCTCAGAATAAATCAGTTTACAAACAGAAGTGATAAGAAAAAAACGTGTCTAATTAATAATAACTTCACCAGAATTTTAGTAACCAACATGAGTGTTACCGGGATAGCAGAATTTACAAAGAAGCAATTGGTTGATTCAAAACAAGAGTAATATCACTAAAAGCAGTAAAAGAAGATTCAGGCACAAAGTGGGTGGCAAAGAAAAACAAAAATCAGGGAAGAGGGAGTCCTGTAAGGAAATAAGTTGTGCAAACTCATTAAGTTCATACTAACTAGCACACATGAAGTCACAGCACAGTGAGAGGAACAAGGAAACAAGGAATATTTGACAATTTGAGCAAACATCAGCCTATTTAAAGAACTTATCCGAGATTGAATGAAACATTGGGTTGAATTTTACAGCTCCCACCAGGGTGGGTTGGCAGCTGATGGTGGAGACTGTAAAATTGGGCATCATGTCAGCCATGCTAACCCTGAAGCATTTTTATCCATGGCGAGGAAGCCAGCACCAACCATCCAGTTTGCCCAGCGAAATGTTGTGGGCCAGAGAACAAGCAAGGGGGGGGGGGGAGCCTCCTTTTTGCACCCCTCTGCTGGTCAGAGGCCAGCAAAGATAATTCTCTCTGTATTTTATTGTCCTGCATCCTGTCCATTCTGAACCTCCCTTGCTGGGGCTTACCACCCTGTCCGTCATACGATCCTGAACCTACCTTAAAGTCTGGCTCTTCTGTACCACATTTACTCAGGGATTGCTTCAGACCCAGAGTGACCAAATACATGGTGGCAATGCTGGGTTCAAAGGGTAATGGCTGTGGGGAAAACTGGCCAAGATGAGTGCAGATGTTTGCAGCCGTCAGAAATTAGGTAACGAGAGTCCAGAGATAGTATATTCTTGTTAGGGTGAAAGGAGAGGCTGGTAGGTGTATGGAATGCTGGATGACTAAAGAAATTAAGGCTTTGGTTAAGAAAAAGAAGGAAGCATATGTCAGATAGATTGAGTGAATCCTTAGAAGAGTATAAAGGCAATAGGAGTATACTTAAGAGGAAAATCAGGAGCGCAAAAAGCGGACATGAGATAGCTTTGGCAAATAGAATTAAGGAGAATCCAAAGGGTTTTTACAAAAACATTAAGGACAAAAGGGTACCTTGGAGAAAGTAGGGCCCCTCAAAGATCAGTAAGGCAGCCTTTGTGTGGAGCCGCAGGAAATGGGGAAATAATGAACGAGTATTTTGCATCAGTGTTTATTGTGGAGAAGGATATGGAAGACATAGAATGTGGGGAAATAGATGGTGAAACTTGCAAAATGTTCACATTACAAAGGAGGAAGTGCTGGATATCTTGAAAAGCATTAAGATGGATAAATCCCCAGGACCTGATCAAGTGTATCCTAGAACTCTTTGGGAAGCTAGGGAAGTGATTGCTGAGCCCCTTGCTGAGATATTTGTACCATCGATAGTCATAGGTGAGGTGCCAGAAGAACTGGAGTTTGGCTAACGTGGTACCATTATTTAAGAAAGATGGTAAGGACAGGACACGGAACTATAGACCAGTGAACGTTCTGTTGATGGTGGACTAGTTGTTGGAGGGAATCCTGAGGGACAGGATTTACACATATTTGGAAAGGCAAAGACCAATTAGGGATAGTCAACATAGCTTTGTGCATGGGAAATCATGTCTCACAAACTTGATTCAGTTTTTTGAAGAAGTAACAAAAAGGATTGTTAAGGGCAGAGCTGTGGATGTGATCTATATGAACTTCAGAAAGGCATTCGACAAGGTTCCCCATGGGAGACTGGTTAGCAAGGTTAGATCTCATGTGATGGGGGTGGTGGGCAGCATGGTGGCCCAGTAGTTAGCACTGCTGCCTCTCAGCATAGGGACCCAGGTTCAATTCCAGCCTTGGGCGACTGTCTGTATGGAGTTTGCACACTCTCCCTGTGTCTACGTGAATTTCCTCCAGATGCTCCAGTTTCCTCTCACAATCCAAAGATATGCAGTTTAGGTGAATTAGCCATGCTAAATTGTCCATGGTGCTAGAAACATTAGTCAGAGGGAAATGGGTCTGGGTGGGTTACTCTTCGGAGGGTCGGTGTGGACTGGTTGGGCTGAAGGGCCTGTTTCAACACTGTGGGGAATCGAATCTAATTCATTCTCTATTGCAAAGAGAACAATGCATTTGGATTCAGAACTGACTTGAAGGTAGAAGACAGAGGGTGGTGGTGTTTTTCAGACAGGAGGCCTGTGACCAGTGGAGTGCCACAAGGATGGGTGCTGGGTCCACTACTTTTCATCATTTATAGAAATGATTTGGATATGAGCATAAGTGGTATAGTTATTAAGTTTGT
This sequence comes from Hemiscyllium ocellatum, assembly GCF_020745735.1. Lineage (NCBI taxonomy): Eukaryota > Metazoa > Chordata > Chondrichthyes > Orectolobiformes > Hemiscylliidae > Hemiscyllium > Hemiscyllium ocellatum. Next base: position 41,028,477 of record NC_083418.1, read on the forward strand.
AGATTACACTAAAATTGGGGGTATAGCGGACAGTGAAGAAGGTTACCTCAGATTACAATGGGATCTTGATCAGATGGGCCAATGGGTTGAGAAGTGGCAGATGGAGTTTAATTTAGATAAATGCGAGGTGCTGCATTTTGGGAAAACAAATCTTAGCATGACTTACACGCATAATATACGCATACTCCTAGGGAGTATTGCTGAACAGAGAGACCTTGGAGTGCAGGTTCATAGCTCCTTGGAAGTAGAATCACAGCTAGATAGGATAGCAAAAAAGGCATTTGGTATGCTTTCCTATTGAGTATGGGAGTTGGGAGGTCATGTTGCGGCTGTACAGGATGGTGGTTAGGTCACATTTGGAATTTTGTATGCAATTGTGGTCTTCCTATCAGAAGGATGTTGTGAAACTTGAAGGGTTCAGAAAAGCTTTCCTAGGATATTGCCAGGATTGGAGGATTTGAGCTGAAGGGAGAGGCTGAATAGGCTGGGGCTGTTTTCCCTGGAGGGTCGAAAGCTGAGGGGTGACCTCATAGACGTTTATAAAATCATGAGGGACATGGATTGGCTAAATAAAAAAAGTCTTTTCCCAGGGTTGGGGGAGTCCAGAACTAGAGGGCATAGGTTTAAGGTGAGAGGGGAAAGATATAAAAGGGATCTAAGGGGCAACGTTTTCACTCAGAGGGTGGTGCGTGTATGGAATGAGCTGCCAGAGGAAGTGTTGGAGACTAGTACAATTGCAACATTTAAAAGGCATCTGGATGGGTAAATGAATAAGAAGGGTTTGGAGGGATACGGGCCAACTGCTGGCAAATGGAACTAGATTAAGTTGAGATATCTGGTCAGCATGGACAAGTTGGACCAAAGGGTCTGTTTCCGTGCTGTACTGATTCTCTGACTGCTTCAATTCTTAAATATATAACATCTCCTCGTGACAAAGTTTGTAAGTGGTACATTTCTCTGTTAATATTTTGCATAATGTTATTTAAAACACAGAATGATTTTCTTTGAGATGCTTGAGGAAATAACAAAGTGAACAACTGCAAATGAAGGGGCAAAGGCTATAAAATTCTTAACCTCACACTACTTGTTCTTATCCTTTTCCTGTTCCGATTGGGAATGTGCTCAAATATTGACAAAATGTGTTGTATTGAAACCACTGCAAGGTTCTAAATTGGCTTCAAAGTTCTTCTTGGATAAGCAGAAACAGGAAATCAAACACCAAAGGAAATCCCCTTCATTTGCAGTTCAAGGTATCTTTGCTGGAGGATAAAAATATATTGTAAAATAGAGGGGTCGGAAACAGGATGACTGTGTGGGAAATTGAAAAACAAGTTACATTTTTGCGATATATAGAGCTCTTTTATGTTTAATGCTTCATCATTACATTTTTCTCATATCTCCAGAATTTTTTTAACCTGACTTTGAATTGTCAAATTGCTCTGGTGACCTCTGAAGTACTAATCTAGTCACATGTAGTTAATTTTGCACTTCTAAAAAGCCTTGAAAAAGAAAAAAATACATATGGACATGTAAAATAAGAATTGTTCTTTTATTTTCAAGAGCTCTCAGTGGAACAGAGATAAACTCAGCCTAAGGTGGTGTAGGCAATATATTCCTTATCAGTGTTGGAGGATGACAGAGTTCCACTCTTCTGATGGCACTACAATCTTTTAATGTTCATTGTTCAAATTTACACATGAAGAATGACTACGTGAGCTAGATACTTGAAGATGAGTCAAACTGATGGAGTTTGTGTCCAAGAATCATTCAGAAACAGGGTACAGGTTTGAGAAATTTCTTTATAAAATTATCAACTTTGATCAATCTATTTACATTTGTGTAATTTGACCACATCTGATCACTAAGAATGCAGGATTGAAATGTGGAAAGCTCAGTTGTGAAATTGGACTCCATCGTAGGTCTCATACCAATGTTCCAAAGCACTAATGTGGCATAAGTCATGCTTTCTTTCCAACATAACCAGCACATTGTCCATAGCTGCAAAAAGGTTTCAGTGCAGATGTGCTCTGCATGAACCATTGGCATCAGCGGTGGATAGATCCTGATGTCAAACAGTCACTCCAACTGAACTAAAACAAAAACCTGTGGATACTGGAGATCTGAAACAAAAATAAAAAATGCAGGCAAAACTCAGCAGGCCTAGCAGCATCTGTGGGGAGAAAGAAGAACTGATGAGAAATCACCAGACATGAAACATTAACACTGAATTTCTCCAACAATTTCTCTGTTTTTGTGCAATTCCAATTGATTTGGCACTGACTGGGGAAATTTGGATTGTGCATATAAGTATACACATATTCCAATTACTCTCAGATCAACGTGCCTTCAGCTCCACAACTGATAGCTCTCACATCATACTTAAAGGGAGAGGCATTCATTGTAGCTGAGGGACATTTGACTTACTTTCTCTGTGGTGCAACTTCTGGAAATACTATGGCCAGATTTTGGAAATTTTTTGGTAAATTGGTGCATCCATTCAGGATGGTAGAGGATTTGGACGCCTGTTAAAAGTAAGATTTAGATGCAGGAACAAATTACTGCAGATGCTGGAATCTGAACTGAAAACAACAAATGATGGAGATCACAGTGGGTAAGATAACATCTCCATGGAGAGAGAGCAAGCTAACATTGCAAGTCTAGATGACTCTTCTTGTTGCAGTGTCCCTTGACTGTAATATGACCCACAAATGGAGCAAATGCTGCACAGAGGATAAAGCCAGCAAAGAGGCAGTGAGAGGAGGTTTCCACAAAGGCTCAACCCACAACAAATTTTCAGAGACCACTTCTTACACCACTCCCTCATCCAACAGCAATGCCTGAGGCAATTCAAACTCAACAAGTGGATGACCACAAACTCCAGTACTTCTTTCAAAGAAACCTACAGTCACACACCTCCGAGGAGACTCAGCTAGTATTCATAAAGGTCACAGTTGTGTTAAGTTTCTGCAAGACCTGATCATCCCAGGTAGAAGCATTGCATTCACTGCATACAGGTGGAAGTGCTGTAAGCAAGTAGAAGCAATTGGGTTTGTTTAGTGGATGGAGTTCTCCATAGGAATGACAACAACAATCACTTATTGCCACTGCAAAACCTTCTTACCAACGTATTGGGGCTCTTGCCAAAATTGGGAGAGCTGTCCCGCAAACTAGTCGAATAGCTTGATGTCATACTCATGAAATGTACCTCACAATGTCCCACTCATAGAACAAACCCACCTAAGATGCTGGCACAATGGTACGAAGTTGCAAAAACTTTACCCTAGGAGTCTTCAACATTTACTCAGAGCCACATGAAATCTCATAGCATCAGGTCGAAAGTGCAAATAAACTTCTTATTGATTATCATATATTGTCCCCCATCTCAGCTGATAAATTAGTATGCCTCTATGTTGAACACTGGCTTGAAGGAAGTACTGAGGGTGACATGGGCACAGAAAATATTCTGGTCTTTCAAAGTCCATAATTATGAGTGGCTCAATACCACTGCTACTAACCAAGGTAGCAGACTGTTAAAGCTGTTAGGCTGGGCTTTTAGTAAGTGGTGAACAAAACAACAATATAGAAAAGTCTACTTGACCTCCTCCACCATCATAGCTGTGTCTGCCTATAACATTATAACTAAGAGCAACCACCTTAGTGGTCCTTGTGGAGACAAATTCCGATTTGACATTGAGAATACCTAACATTGTTTTATGTGGCACTATCATCATGTTAAATGAGAAAGATTTCACATAGATTCCCAGTTTTGAGTTTCTAGATCTATGAGGTACTATCAGCCTCATCAAAATGATATTCGACCATAATCTGTGACCAGATGGCCCAGTTTATCCCACATTCTATCATTATCAAGTCAGGAGATGATGGACATGCCATGAACTGTACCAGGTATATCTAAAAGTAAAATTCAACTTGTAAAAGCTACTGCACAGAACTACTTACACACATCACAGTGAAAGCAGTATACAATAGACAGGACGAAGCAATCCCACAGCCAATGGAAGTTAACTAAAGTCTGCTGCATTGCCACATTTAGTTCAGTAGACAATTGAACAGCCTATAGGAGATGGAGGCTCCATAAATACCTTCAACCAGGGAGGAGCTCAACATGTCAGTGCAAAGGACATGGCCAAAGCATTTGCACTGTGTACTGGCAGAAGTGCCAAGTGAATGATCCATCTCAGCTGCCTCCTGTAATTCCCAGCACCACAGATATCAATCTTCATCCAATTTGATTCACTCCATGTAATATCAACAAATTGTTGAAGGCTATGGGCCCTGTCAGTTTTCTGGTAATAGCACTGAAGATTCGTACCCGAGAAGCAGCCATGCCCCTAGCCAAGCTTGACTAGTTCAGATACCACATTGCCATCTGTCCAATGTGGAAAATTGGGTAAGAATGCAGAAAATTGCCCAGATCTGTCATAGACTTGTACAGAACGGAAACAGCCCCTTCAAACCAACTCATCTATGCTGACCAGGTATCCTAAATTAATCTAGTCCTATTTACCAGCATTTGGCCCATCTCCCTCTAATCCTTCCTATTCATATACCCATCCAGGCACCTGTTAAATGTTGTAATTGCACCAGTATTCACCACTACTTCTGTCAGCTCATTCGATACATGCACTACCATCTGCATGAAAAAGTTGCCCCTTAGCTCCCTTTTAAATCGTTCCCCTGTCACAACCTATGCCCTCTAGTTTTGGACTCACCTTACCCTGAAAAAGACCTTGACTATTCACCCTCTCCATACCCATCATGATTATATAAACCTCTATAGGTCACCCTCCATCCTCAGACACCCCAGGATATCCAACCTGGACAATTACTGCTCTCAGTCTACTCTCTATCATCAGCAAACTCATGAAAGGATTCATTGACAGTGCTATCAAATTACACTTGTAGAAAAAAAGTCTTATATTTGCTTTATTACACAGGGGCACTTGGCTCTTGATTTCATTACACACTTGGTCCAAACAGACAAAAGAGCTGAACCCCCGTGGTGAGGTAGGAGTGACTGAGTTTAACATTAAGGTAACGTTTTACCTTATATGGCTTGCAGAACAATAGCAAAACTGGAATCATAGAGATGTACAGCTGTCCTTATATGTTGAATGCCATTCAACTTTAGAAAGTTCTCAAATTCCATGCTGGTAAATGATTTCCCATGATCTGTGACCAACGCTTCCTGCAGTCCGTGTATTGCAGAAGATGTGCATAGCATTTCTGTCATCCCTGTGTTTAACAAATGAACTCTCTGTGCGTAAAGCAAGTTTGAATTTGGTGTCCACAATGACTTAGAACATTGAGTTAATGATCATGTTTAGTGTTTACCCAGCCATTTCCATGAATGTGGGGGAGCTACTGGCAGTAATGTTTGCCCTCGTTGGCACTCTGGGCATTGGAGAAAGTGAGGACTGCGAATACTAGAGAGTCAGAGTCAAAGTGTGGTGCTAGAAAAGCATAGCAGGTCAGGCAGCATCCGACGAGCTGGAGATCAGGAATGCCCCATCAATGAGACTATATTTGCATCCACTTCTAGCTACCAGATATAACTTCTCACCAACATCTTCATTTTAGAAACCCCTGTATGATGCTGGAGGAGTTCAGCCAATATCAGACGGCAACCTTTGCTTGGGATAATCACTCTTGCCCCCCACCGCCCCCCCTCTTCACCCCCCCATAATAATATGCTGTCCTTTGTGTGATCTGAACTCTCTGGGTCAAAAAAGGTTTTAATTATGATTGTGACGGACCTTCGGTTTCCCCCACCATCACTAGCTGTTTCAGTTTTGCCAGGATCAGATCTTTCTACATCCAAAGTCGAATGTGGTCAGCTGTGACTGTAAGTGTGTCCAGAAAATTTAAAACCATTACTAACTCTTCCAGTGGCAGTACTACTTGTGGTGAATTTGCTAGCAGGTAGCAGCTCAATGCACCCGCACTCACTGTTTGGCCTCCCAGATGATGTTCCAACTTTTAACTAAATGCACTTAGTATTAGAGACCACTGCTCAATTCAGTCTGAAGCTGTGGGTGGCACTGCCTTGTCCTCTTTGAGTAGACTTTGCAGAGGTTTATGGACCGATATAATTACAAATTTACATCCGCAAAAGTATTGGTGGAACTTCTTGACTCCAAATATGACCACCAAACCCTCTTTCTCTGTCTTGGTATATCTACACTTTCATTAGCCAAAATCCTGGATGTGTTACTGAGTGTTCCTCTCCATTGGGCCAGTTATGAGCTAGTATTACTCCAGTGCCATGCGGGGAAGCATCACATCAATACCAGATCTCGCTTGGGATCAGAGTATGCCAACACCTTAAAGGATGATGGTGGTTTCTTCACTTCCCTGAAAGCTCTGGCTTGGCTATGCAACCATTTCAAAGCTAACCCTTTTTTAGGAGTTGATGCAAAGATATCAGGATAGAAGTCAGGTCAAGAATGAACTTTCCATAATAATTCACCAGCCCAAGGAGAGACCTAAGCTCCAGTACAGATGGGAGCCATGGCACCTTTAATCGCCCTCACTTTATATTCCAGTAGGGTAACCCAATCTTGTTGCCTCGGTAGTCCAAGTAAGGCACTTGGGGTGCCTGAACACAGACATTTTTTCCTTTCAAGGCATATGCCTGGGAGAAATGTTTAAGAACTATGTCCAAGTTCTCTGAGTGCTTTTATTGCTCTTCCTGTTGTTAGCACATCATCCAGATAAATGGTGACTTGAGGTAGACCTTGTAAAATGTTTTCGACCATCTGCTGAAAAATTGCACGGACTGATGATACCCTAAATGGCAGTCCCATATATTAGTACAAACCCCTGTCTGTACTAATTGCATCAATATTCTGGGAATCCTCATCTAACCATAATTGCAAGTACGCATGGCTCATGCTCAGCTTCATGAAGCACAGCTCCCCCCGCCTCCGCCCCACCAACTTTGCATATAAAAGCTCTATGAGAGGGATTGTGTATTTATCCAGCTGCAAGAAGCAGTTCACCATTTGTTTAAAATCCTCACAAAGGCGAACTGACCTGTCGTACTTCACAATCAATACAACACGTGCCACCCATTCTACAAACTGGAATATTTTGATGATTCTTTCGCTTTCCAACCTTCTGTTTTCTGCTTCTACTTCTGCCCGTAAGGCAAATGGCACTGGGCAGGCCTTTCAGAATTGTGGAATTGTTTCTTGTCAACATGCAAGGTGACATTGGCCCCTTTGGTAACCTCCTTACTGAAAAGCTTCCAGGTATTTAATTAGGATTTCACTGAGGCAGCCGTTTTCTAATCAAAAAGTATTCAGCCAATCTCGGTTGAATCTTTCTCAACTAATTTTACCCAATCAAGTTTGGGCCCAAGCCTTTCACTCCAATCAATGATAACTGAACCAGCTGCTTCTCATAAGAGACCAGAACCGAAGTTGTACTCTTAATTGGTAGGGGTTCCTCGGAAGAGTCTAGCAGGAGTCTTGCACAAACGTAAGGTTTGGAGTCCAAAGTGAAATACCTTACAATCGCTACAGTAGCAAATGCAAGGGAACACCACCATCTGAAAATTATCCTCCAAGCCACACACCATCCTGACTTGGAACTATATTGCTGCTCCTTCACTGTCACTATGTCAGAATCCTGGAACTCCCTTCCTAACACCACTGTGGGTGTTCCTACACCCTAAACTCTGCAGCAGTTCCTTGAGGCAGCTCGCCACTGTCTTCTTCAGAGCAGTTTGGAGTGGGCAATACCTGCTGTAGGCCTAAGCTCTCCTGCTTGCTTCAGCAGTAACCATCTCTTTCAATGGCTTTGCTGTGGCCCAGAGATTGGACTGGCATCATAAATAACCCATCGGCTTTAATTTCTCAGCAAGTCCCACTATCAGCCCAACATTTCAGGGCTGTTATTGTTCATTAGAATCTATTTCCAGCATGGGCAGTACTTTGTCCATAGTTTTAGAGTTAGTCTGTTCTTTGTTTTGTAATTAGAAGAATTTTAGGGGCTTAGTTTGCAATAGGAGATGGTTATTTTTCCCTCCTGAAACATTGTTTGTTTGTTCATCTTATAAATTATCATCAAAGGAGCAATGTGTACAGATTCTGGTAGAAAGGAATGATCGAGTAAATTTTTAATTCCTTTGGTAGAGCCTCATTCTGCATGCCTCTGTGATTTCCTACTCTGACTTTGTTAAAGACAAAGATGAGCACAACCCTGATGAACCACATGGTAAAAACTCCCAAGGTGGGATGCAAGGATGGAAAACAAGCATTCACAGAAACTGTTGTGAAAAGCCCTTTATAGAATCCATTCTTGGTGATGTTGCTGAGGAAAAATAAATTCTCATTATTTCAGTGAAAGCTGATGTTTCAAACAAAGTTTATGAATTTCAAAGTTAGTGAACTTAATTCCTTACTGATTTTACAATTCTTGGAATAAGTTAAATTTATTGAAAGCATTAAATTTAAGTACAATGTAAGAAGAAACTATTCCATGCAGTATGTGTTTAGGTCTGGAATGAGCTGCCCAAGAGTGAGGCAGAGGCAGGTTCAATTGAAAAATTTAAAAGAGCATTAGACCTATTTGAAAGGATCATAATGCAGAGAAGACAAGAGAATGGTCCTCATTGGAAATAACAGGGAGAGTGCGGCACGGTTGTAATGTCACTGACCCAGTAATCCAGAACTTCAAGCATATGTTCTGGAGACATGCGTTTGAATGTAAACATGGCAAATGGTGAAATCTGAATTCAATAATAATCTGGAATAAATGACAGTCAAATGTTAACCATGTACCACTGTTGATTGCTGTAAAAACGCTTCTGGTCCACTGATGCCCTTTAGGGAAGGGAATCTCCCATCCTTACCTGTTCTGGTCTACGTGTGACTCCACATGTGTGACTGTTAACTGCCCTCTCAGCATTTAGAGTTGGAGAATAAATGCTGACCCAACCAGTGATGCCTTCATGAAAGATTTTTCAAAATATAATAATGTTCATTCCAACATGGCGCAGAAAGATGGACTCAATAGTCTTCTTCTGCATTGTAATAATCCTGTGATTCAATCATCTTGGTGAAAATGGTAGAATTTTTGGCTGTGCTTTTATTTTTCTATTGTAGCGTATCATTTACAGCTTTAAAGTAACTTTGGATGGGTGCATAGTCTGCCAGGCACCAGGCGTACTTGCAGTTGTGATTAGATGAGATTCCCTGAATATTACTGCGATTAATACCAATAAGGATTTGTACCAATATATATGACTGCCATTTCGGGTATCATCAGTCTGCAATTTTTCAGCAGATGATGGAAAATATTTTACAAGGTCAATCTCAGGTCACTGTTCAACTGGATGATGTGCTAACAAGGAAGAGCAATAAGAGCACTTAGAGAACTTGGACATAGTCCTTAAACATTTCTCCCAGGCAGACATATGCCTTTGAATGGGAAAATGTGTGTTCAGGCATCCAAGTGCCCTACTTGGACTACAGAGTCCACAGGACCAAAATAGACCTTGATTTAAAATTTCTAATTTAGAACATGATTAACCTAAGCATATATTCTGGTCACTTACATTGCAAGTATCCCACTTTTGATCATTCCTTCAAAAATTCAAGCACTTTGTTGGTCAGCCTTTATTAACTCTCAAACTGTTTATCCCTACACTTTTAGTGAGCAGATCTATTTAAATTGAAGGAGATATTTTTCAAAAAGTTACTGTGCTGAGGTACAAACAAAGCCATGGCATGGACAGACTATTTACAGGGTCCTATCTGTAAATTAGCATAAAGTTAATTTAGTTCAATTTAAACATTTTTAAAAACTGGCTTTTCTGTACGTCCGCCTAGACAACCGGAAAACAAAATAAATTGTTAGCAAGATTCAGCAGTTAAATTTGGTATTTCCAGGTTTATGAGCCCACACCCGAACCACCTGCAAATATGTTTCCTCACTCCCTCCTTGCATTCCTGTAAATAGTGGGGTCATTGAGCCTGTTCTGAGAATTTAATGTGATCTAATGTGATTGATAATGTAATAAGACTGTCACAACTGTAAGAACTAGCTACGTGGAGGCGTCATGCACTTTCACTAAAGATTACAAACTTGTTGCAACAGTGATCAAACTCACACCAAATATTTGCTGGCATTGTATTTTACCACAGAGCACAGCCTATTCTTTATTTTGTGTCAGTTCTGACCTGAATTTATGCAAATAACATCAACTCAGATCTAAACGGAAATAGACGTGGGTAGTAACGTCACTAATATCATGATTTATGAGGAAATGAAATAATTAATATTACACAAGGGATCTTTGGAATTCTTTTCTTGACTGTGATATTTCTGTGTTTTTAAGACATCAGTATATCTTAGTAAGGAAATACCTGAGATACCATGTTAGTTTGTTTTGAGAGTTTAGAGCTATGTATTTAGAATACTGAAATGGGTCTGACAGCCTTGTTAAATTTATGGTTATTCTCCTTGAGTCACCAACGTCAGACTTGGCAACTAGCAGTCACCAAACCTACTGATTAGCTCAGCTTAAATTTTAAAGTTCAATAATTCATGCTTTAAAGATTATCCTTGTCAAGTCACTACCAACAAAAACAATGAATCCAGCTGAAACAGTCTATAAAACTGAGGGGGTGTTTCAGTTTTAAATGATGCAGACAGCCTGTAAAATCAACTTTTAATCTCTTAAAGGGACACAGTTTTTATTTTATAGTTTCTTCCACTTCAAAAGTAATTTTAAATTCTCTTTTCCCAAGTCATTAGTTGCTAATAGTTGAGATTGTCATCAGTAACACATTCTCGAACTAGGCAGATTAACATCTTTCTTGATGTATTGATTCCTAATTAGGGATTTCTGTATGTAAACCCTTGTGTGTTCATTTACATGGGACCCATAATTGGCAAGATCATTGCTCTTCATGTGTCTCCAGTTTAGTGAGTTAACCTGGTGTTATAAATGCAAAATCAGCTAATAACATAAATTAGGTCAAGTCCAGATGGACTGAGCACAACATGGTGTATAGCTGGACCCAGGATCTTTTAGCCATCTCCAGATTAAACTGTCATACTGCCAAAGGTACTTACATAGAATTTATTGCACAGAAACTGTTCATTTGGCCTATTGGTAATGTGCCTGTGTTTATGTTCCACACAAGTGGACTACTCCATTGAACCCTTTCTGTATGTCCTCCAATTTCTTTCTGCCTGGTTCTCTCCAGCTTCCCCTCCAAGCATCTATGCTTGTTTGCCTGAACTATTCCACGTGATAGCAAGTGCAACATTGTAACCATATTGTGGTAAAAACCAAAGAACAAAATCAAAGAGTTTTGAGTATGACAACTTAGGAAACACTGGACATTCTGCTGTAAAATAACCTGCATGGACCAGGGTGAAGCACCCTCCAGTTAAGTAAATCACCAGCTAAATCTGGTAGAGGTAGCTAAGAAAAGGAAAGCTGTCTTACCTGCATCACAAACTCAGGAATCGGCTGAAGAGGAGTGTTAGTGGTCTCTTGGAAGTTAGTAAGCTAAACATGCAGGCATTTTACTTAATTGTGCATGCTGCATTAGAACAATTACAGCAATTTATTCCCAGCATTATGGAGCTTCATAGAAGCAACCTTCCACTAGAACTGCTTAGTTCAGCTGCATAAATCATGTTGCAAGTATTGGTAACATCTGTGTTCAATCCCTTCATAGATTTTCAAAAGTTCATATGATGACTATGCTACAATGAGTAACTCATATTCTGACCTCTAAAGAGTGTCCACATCTACGAGGCACAATTCCATAGTGTGGTGGATCACTCTCCATTTGCTGAATGACTATAGCCCTAAACATTGCTGAAAATCTTCAAACCATTGAGCAAATGTCAGTCAGCTTGATGGGTACCCTATTCACTATATTAAACGTTCACTCCTCTCACTGTCAGCATACAGATCTTGGCCTTAAATCGAGCATCATCTGTCTAATTCAGACATGTCATTGTGCATTACAAGGTACAAGTGTAGAATCAGTGCAGCAGGAAAGGCTGCGGTGCACAAAATGGCCAGGACCTTCTGGCATTCAGTTGGCTGCTATCATATATAAAACCCAGCTATGCACTGCCCTTCACAGTGACCACTATTACTGAGGCCACAGCCCAGACAATGAAGTTGGCACACACTTCACTGACAAGGACCTGGAGATGCTGACAAATGCTGTAGTAGATAGAAGGAAAGTGCACTCTCTTGCCCACCATCAAAGGATACCTTGCCACCAAACCAAGCAAGCCTGAGCCAAGACAATGGCCTGGGCCAGTGCACTGAGTGCTTATATAAAATATAATGCATGACAATGTAGGACTGTGCACTGAGTGCTTTTCTGTACTTCATAGGATAAGTGCCAACATCTCTCTCTCTCTGCTATCTCGCATTCATATGGCCTCACTCACTCTAACTCAGCCACTACATATGTTTTTCAGCAAGGTTTATGAACAGCAACTCTCATTTCTGCATTCATCATGTCCACTCAATGTCTCTCAGCAGCTTCATCCTCTCAAACTACTAACCGTTCCTGCCTCTGTACTTCCTGGGAGCACCTACTGGGAGCACCTCACTACCTCCACTCTTGCATCATCATTGATGGCTTTTCTATCCATTTCCCTCATCACTTAAACCATTCCTTTGTTTCGTTGCAGGAGAAATTGTCTGACCCACCACCAGAATGACAGGGGTAAAGCTAGTCCAGGGGACTGGAGGATGTAAGGCTCCTCATGCCAATGAGTACTTCCTTGAACTGGCTGGAAAAGAGCATAACTCATTTTGGGAGAGGCAGACTTTGTTGAGCAGCAAACCCAGTAAACTTCATTGTGCTGCACTGCTTTCCCATTACCATCAATGGATACTCACTCTTAAGATGAGCAAGTATTTTGAATCCCTCTTACACAAGCAAACCACTGTTTTCACTCATGTGGGTACAAGAGGTACCCAATGTCTTTCTATCTGTTTAAGTTGTATCCGTGTAAGAGATGAACAATGTCTTTTGAGAGCCCAAAGATAACAGAGGTTGTAATGGCCAAGCATTGTTCATCTCTCACAAGCAACCAACTCCTTGATTGCAGATAGTTTCAGATGTCATGGATCCTTGGATTGTGACATTAGTGACTGCAGATAAGGCATGGCACTTTAAAGTGGACAACATGGAAGCTGAACACAATGTGCAGGGATTTGCTAGGGCCTGGCCTGCTTACATCTCCTACACTTGCGTCCACCTTATGAGTGATCCCACACATCTCGGGAGGGTAAGGTTAATTCTATCTGTCAGCTTTTCAAACAAAAGGACTGTCATTCATAGTTGGAAGGTGTCAACATTCCCTCGTAGCATTTTGGCTTGCTGAGAAAAGTTGCACGTAGTACTGCCCTTTGCACATTGAATGCTGTCCAACAGGATGCTCAAGAATTTCCAGGCAACTCAAAGTCTACATGCATTCTGTTATTTTGAAGGAAAACCAATGATGCAAGTGTCAAGAGGAAATGACTCTGGATTCCTCTCAACCTGCTGCCTATCATGCACCACATTCAGATATCTTGTGCTGATGAAAGCCTTAAGAACTACATAACTTAAACCCAACTTAGTGTGCACTGTCTCGCTAACCGCTATTTTTCCTGAACATTCAGTAGGACCCGTAATGTTGAAAGACCGCCAAAATTAATGATCATGTAGAATTTGAACATCGATGAAGTGGAAATCTTTTCTGTTCATGATTGCTGCAGTTTGGCAACAAGGTGCTGTCAAAGCAGTGTTGGCATTTCTTAGCACCCTCTGATGGAAGGGAATCCCCCTGTCTGGGCTAATTGACTCATTGAGGGGAAGGATACGAGCAGGGGTGGTCTTGCATCAGTGATATCCTGGATGCATTGTGGGCCAAGGATTGGTAGATACCACACTGATCCGAGTTTTGATTTGGAAGGGGTCACTAGGATAAAAATTTAAGGCTGCAGTAACATCGATAGACACCAAATCTTGCACCAGCAGATGATACAGTTCAACTAGGATTATCCGGGGCATCCTTATTTTACACCTACACTATCTTGTAGGAAATGATAGTGAGGCCTATGGATGCGAGGTCTCATCATTCTCCTCCACCTTCTAAGGGGCCTTCAGCTGCTGTTTCTCCTTCTGCAGGGTGTGAGGCAGTCAGTGGGTAGTGATATTCTTTGTAACCTTGCTGATGGTGCAATTACTTTTGATTTGACATTATCTTCACATTGGAAGCAAAGCCATATGGATTTCAGTCATAGCGTTGTCCATGTCAGATGTGTGAGCAGATTACGTGTGGGAATATCAGAAAGAGATCAGCATTTCACTAACAGCTCAAATCAAGCATTAAAAGCCTCATGTTATGACACCGTGTGCCATGGAAACTTCATAAGGAACTTGCTTAGGAACTCTGAGGTACATAACCTTAGCCAAAGTTATATTGCACAAGCAAAGTATTCATGCTACACTGGGGAGTGAAATTCTGATAGTCAGCCACTGTGATAGATTTTCTTCCTCCACTATCCTATCCCCACAGTGCAAAAAGGCACCATGCAGATCACAGACCTTGCCTTGTCCATGACTTTGCAAGCTTACAGTTCATTGTGTTAACATGACAGCTCCATGGCCTGTGGCAGTGATTGCTATGAAATGTACTTCAGAAATAGCAAGTCCAAATGGAGCTTTTAGGTTAGTGCCTGATTGCATTTGCTTAGCTGACATGACAAGGAGACAATTTGTGTGAATAATGTAATGATCATGGTTGCCTCAGACCATTATTTGTAATGTTCACCTTGGACAAAGACAGACCTGCCAATGAAGTGTAGTTTAATGCCAGGTTGATGGCATTTCTGAATTGATGAATGCCTGACTAGCGACAATTCCCTGAACAGGACCTTAAACTTAAACAAATTGACTATACTTTTGAACAGAAAAACCATAACTTATTCTTCTTGCATTGCATGAAGTGGAAGCCATTTGGTATCGTCATTGTGCAGTTGACTTTGATCAAAGATAGCAAGGTTTCAGCTTTGTGCCCTTGAAAGTAACTTGAAGTCCCCACCTGAGACACGGATGACTCCCCCCATCCTTCATGATCCTCCATGTTACCTTTGTGTTGCTGACCTTGCATCCTTGGTGACCTTTCAGCCAGTCCCCATTTCCATTCAATCACTTTTTACAATCACTAGCGTTCCCAATTTACCCTCAAAGCTGGCACATTGTGAATTGCCATGCCCTGGTTTGTCATATATTCTCCCTCTTTAGAGTCCAGTGTGAAAGTGATCTGTAAGCTCCTCACCCCTCCTTGAGGTCTCCAACCCCTCCCATGTTCTGTGATTTCTTCTTTCTATTTTGAATAACTCCCTTCCACTCTAATTATTTCCTCAATGACCTAGTTCAACAAAGCCCATCTCTAAATTGGAGTTTCCAAATTTCCCCAGGATTCCAAGGGCCCACCCATTGACGTAGTAGGATAACCCCAGCCCTTAAATGATGTCTGCACAGCACCCCAACTGATGTACCTGTAATACATGGACTGGTTGCACTTGACCATCAGCACTGACTGTGGCCCAATCACCGACCTTATCAACTTGGAGCCCTGCACTTTGGTAGACCACACACCTGACTAATTGTGGCCATAATTCTGTGGAGTAATAAAACAAGTTTCTTGACTGACTGTGACGGCAACCCCCAAGATGACTGCATCTCCTTGACCCCACTGATGACTGCATCCTCTTTGACTTTAAAGCATAGCTATTCGCTTGGAGTGCATACAATGTGTTTGCCATGTAAACTGCTGGCTTATGCTGTAGGTGTGACATTGATATAGCATAATGCTTCACAGTAACATGTCCCCACCCTTCAGTGCTTCTGAGAGTGACAAACTCCTTGCCTGGCTCTGTATTAAAGTCTCTTCCACAACGTAATAATGTGCTAAAAAAACTTCACACCTACGTAAGTACTTTTGAAATAGTCATTATTGTCAATGCAATAGCTATTATGGACTCATCGAAATCCCACAATTGCAGGATGATAAATTTCAAATAATCTGATTTGCTGATGTTGATTGAGAGATAAATATTACCATGAAACTAGAGAGAACTCCACTGTTCTTCTCTTCATAATATCTTGGAATCATTTCGGTTCGCCTGAAAATACATTTCTCATTGATGCCAGGTCCAACGATACAGAGATCCCACAGTACTGCGTTGCACTGAGATCCTCACCTAGCTTATGAACTCCAGTGTTGAGAACATCTTAATCTTTCTCCCCAAATTTCTCCACATTAAGTATCATCTGATTTCTATCTACCCTACTCATTCATTTTCTTAACAGTTAGTCACATTTCCTATCTTGTGCCATCTGCTACTTTTAATTAATACGTATTATATATACTCATTGAACAGACTGATGGTTCAGTTAAATGATCCCTGAAAACAGCATTGTTTAAATGTTTATAAATGATAACTATGGATCAATGGAAGTACTATTACTTCAAAGTCAATACATTATGTACCTGAGCCAAAATCCAGGGACTTCTTTTCATGCACTCTAGGATATGGGTATCTCTAGTTGGATCTGCATTTATTGCCTGTCCCTAGTTATCCTTAAGAAGGTTGTGGTGAGCTGCCTTCTTGAACCACTGCAGTCCATATGCTGTAGACAGACCCTCAATGGCAGTAGGGAAGGAATTCTAGAATTTTGACCCAGCAACAATAAAGGAAAATTAATGTATTTCCAAGTCAAGATGGTGAGTGGTTTGGAGGTCAACTTGCATGTGCTGGGTTCCCATGTATCTACTGCTCTTGTCCTTTTACATGAAAGTGAGCTGCTTTGTTCTGGATGGTGTCAAGCTTCTTGAGTGTTGTTGAGTTACACTCATTCAGGCAACAGGGGGGTATTCCATTACATGCGTGACTTGTAGTTGGTGGGACAGGCTTTGGGAGTCAAGAGGTGAGTTACTCACTGCAATATTCCTAGTCTCTGACCTGCAGTTGGAATCATAGAATTCCTACAGTGTGGAAGCAGACCAATCAGCCCATCGAGTCCACACCACCCCTCTAGCAAGCATTCCACTCAGACTCGCACGCTACCCTATCACTAACCCACCTAACCTGCTCATCTTTGAACTGTAGGAGGAAACCAGAGCACCCAGAAGAATCCCATGCAGAACATGCAAACTCCACACAGATAGTCACCCGAGGTTGGAATTGAACTCCCAGGTCCCTAGAACTGTGAGTCAGCACTGCTAACCACTATGCCCACCCTTGTTCTTGTGGCCACTGTATTTATATGGCAAGTTCAGTTCCGTTTCTATTCATTGTAACACCTGGGATGTTGACAGATTCAATGATGGTAATGCTTTTGAATGTCAAGGGGCAGTGATTAGATTGTCTGTTATTGGAGAAGATCATTGCCTCATATTTGTGTGACGTGAATGTTATTTAACACTTGTCAGCCGAAACCAGGATATTGTCCAGATCTTGTTGCATTTGAACATGAACCGCTTCAGTTACTGATGAGTCATGAATTGTGCTGAACATTGTGCAATCATCAGCGAACGTGCACTTCTGACCTTATGATGGAGGGAAGGTCATTGATGAAACACTTGAAGATAGTTGGGCCTAGGATACTACTCTAAGAAACTCCTGCAGAGATGGCTCAGAATTGAGATGACTGACTTCTAACAACCATAACCATCTTCCTACGCACCAGGTATGACTCCCACTATCACAGAATTTGTCCCTTGATTCCATTGTCTCCAGTTTTTTATAGCTTTTTGAAGCCATAGTTATGCAAATGTGGCCTTCATATCGAGAGTGCTCATTCTCACTTCATTTGAACAAATTATATTGGTTGAACCTTCAACGCAGTAATAACAGAGTGCTGACATAGTCCTAATTCCACATCAACAAGAAAAGCCAATCTACCAATCCAATTCTGACTAAACTTCTTCTGGTTTTAAATTACTTCTCCTTTGATTTCTCCCTTATTTCCTGTTGTATCCTAACTGATCCTCGAAGCCCTCCACTACATACCATTCTCCAGCCTGAAGGACACCCGCTAAGCCCTGCTCTCTATTTCCTATCACTCAGCAATTCCATATCCAAGTTGCTCCTTTCCTTTTACTCCATTTTGTCCCACCCTGCTTCCTTTAAGACTGTACTTTTCTCCCAGTATCTGTGTCTCCATCACTTCTATTTCAATGGTGTCACCCATGTCACCAGTGTTTCTATGTCTCTTTTTCTTAATCAACCCAAGGATTTAAGGGCGGCACGGTGGCACAGTGGTTAGCACTGCTGCCTCACAGCACCAGAGACCTGGGTTCAATTCCCGACTCAGGCGACTGACTGTGTGGAGTTTGCACATTCTCCCCGTGTCTGCGTGGGTTTCCTCCGGGTGCTCCGGTTTCCTCCCACAGTCACAAAGATGTGCGGGTCAGGTGAATTGGCCATGCTAAATTGCCCGTAGTGTTAGGTAAGGGGTAAATGTAAGGGTATGGGTGGGTTGCGCTTCGGCGGGTCGGTGTGGACTTGTTGGGCCGAAGGGCCTGTTTCCACACTGTAAGTCTAATCTAATCTAAAAAAAAACCCCCATCAAGGTGCCCTCATCCATGTTCCATTCTTCTCCATACTTCAGCCCTCATCCTTTCCCCTCATTCCAGAACCATCATCTAACACTTTATACACCTTTACACTCAAAAATATCATCCTCCATCATTTCAACCATTTCCAAAGTGAGATCACCAACAAAAACATTTTCCTTTCCCTGTCTTTTCCCACATTCCAAAGGGACTATTCCACTTACAACATTCTGGTCCACTCTTCCATCACCCCAGCACACAAGCCCATTACAACCAAACCTTCCTATGCAAACACAAGAGTTGCACTATCTACTCTTTATCTCTTCCCTTCTCTCAGGTATTCCGTTTAAGTGTAGCAGCAATTTAATTGTATTACTTTCAGTTTGCCATTCTGTAGTCAAGACAGTGCAGTCTATTCTACAAAGAGATCAGATATAGATTGGGTGATTGTTTTGCTGAATCCTTGACTCAGTCCACAAGTGTGACCCTAAGCTTCCAGTTATTTGCCACTTTAATTCTCTGCCCCACTCAGACTCTGACTTCTCTCTTCTTGGCTTCCAGCATTTCCAATGAAGCCCAAGAGAAGCTTACAAACAGTGCCCATCAATTGAGGGGGGACTTTATAACCTTCTATACTCAATGTCAAGTTCAACAATTTCAGATAACACCCTATTCTAATATCTTTGGATATGAAGTGCTGCTATATTTCTTATAACATCATTGCGAGCTCTTCTTGACCCTTTTTTTTCTTTATCTGTCCCATTACATTTTTTTTTAATATTACATTTCCTGTGTCATTTAATTAATCCTGCCATCCATTCTATCAGGGAAATTATGTTTTGTTCTTTTCTTCGCTCATATCTTTTCCTGCCACTGCATTTGCTACTATTACTTGTGAATCATAAGAAAAGATCATAAAGGGTTGTCCTGTGATGCCAAGTGGAGGACAAAAGTAGCCACTGCAATAATCTTAGAGGACAGGTTGATGTGATGTATTCCATGGTCTGAAAAGTTTTGTTACATGTACATTTCCCAATACATACTTAGACTATAAGACATTGGAGCAGAAGTTGGCCATTCAAACCAACATGTATGCTCTGCCATTCAATGAAATCATGGTTGATGTGATAACCATCAATTCCACTTTCCTGCCTTTCTCCCATGACCCTTGATTCACATAATAATTATAAATCTGTCTACCTCGGCCTTAATTATATTGCATGACCCAAACTCAACATCTCTCTGCGGTCAAGAATTTCATAGATTCGCTCCCCTCTGAGAGAAAAAATTGTCCTCAACTCTGTCCTAACTGGGTAAGTGTTTATTCTGAGATTATACACTGGACTCCCCCCACAAATAGAAACAACTTCTCTGTGTCTACCCTGTCAAGTCCCCTAAGAATCTCATATGTTTTCATAAGGTCTCCTCTCATTTTCCTCAACTCCAATAAGTATAAGCCCTATCTACTCAACATCTTCTCATGAAAATTCCTCCACACCCAGGATCAACGTAGTGAGTCTTCTCTGGACTGCTTCCAATGCCAGTTTATCTTTCTATACATAAGGGGAGCAAAACTGCTCACAGTATCCAGCTTACCAGTACCTTGTATAGTATGGCAAGACTTCCCTGTTTTTAAACCCTCTCCTGTTTGAAATAAAAGCCAACATTCAATTTGCCTTTCAAATTGCCTGCTGAACTTGCTAAAACCTGCTAGCTTTTTGTGATTCATGCACTAGCACCCAAAATCCCTCTGTACAACTGTTTTCTGCAGTCTTTTCCCATTTAAATTACATTCAGCTGTTTTATTCTTCCTTTGGTTGAGCCTTGTCCATTACCTTCAAAATCAGGACTTCACCTGTTGAATCAATGCAAAGGTGTTGTTCTGTTTACATCCAAAGCTTTTTATTTAACATCTGGGTTGTGAGTTTATATCAATGTTAGTTGCTATTTTAGTGTTTCCAGTTGTGATTTTAAGTGTTTTTTTCTCAATGGGAATTTGTAAATGGGTATGTCAGCTTTGTTTATGACTTTTACCATTTGCAGGGGCATCAAGATACTCTAGTGAATATCAGGCAGGGAAATGTGCATTAGTTTGAGGACATGCTTAATCTGTATTGATGATAACCTGTATTGATATTGCCCGCATTGAGAATTTGTCACCAATTGTGATAAACAACCAAATATCCCCAAATGGCCACCTGGTCTGGAGAGCATGAAAGAACTTGTACTTGCTTATAACTTATTGTAGTTGAAGCACTTTACAATTTAGACAAAGTTCCTCAGCCTGAAATGTATATACTGCTTTCTCAATAGCTGCTGCCTGGTCTGCTGAATATTTCTAGCATTTTCTGTTCATATTTTGCAATTCTCATATCTGCACTATTTTGCTTTTGTGTCAATGTTACATTGATAAGCATTCAGTCTGATATGACTTTCATACTTTGTAGTCAGAACTTTTGTTATTTCCACACCAAGTTCCCTTGGTGTTCGAGATTGATAACAGAAATTTTCACTTTTAGTTCCATCTGTCTTTTCTATATAACTGGAATGTTTGTAATTAATCTATCTAACTGTCCCACCACCTCACTTCTACCCTTTCATTCCCATTAACATACTCCTCTGTGAAAGCAAAGACAAATTACACATGTAGTTTCACCACCATTCCTTCATTACATTTAATTTTTAACTGTTCCAGTCACAGTTGTCCTTTTAACAATTATTTTACTTTTTAACATCTTCAAGAAATAATTCATTGATAATAAATTTATACATCTCCCTACTCAAGATGGACTCTAAACTAATTCTACTGCAGAAACTCCACTTATTCTTTCCTGAAAAACCATTTAACATTCTACACTGCAGGCTATAAACAAGCTTCAGTGATGAGGGAAAAACACAGGCAAGTTTCCAAGGAATGTTCTCTCTCAAGATGCTTATGGTCTTATAAAACAGAAGCTTATAAAGCTCAGGATATGTAAAGTCCCAAGAGGATCAATAGTGGTTTCAGAGGATTTGCAGCTGTTCTTTTAATGTAGCCTTGCACTGACCTGGTAATTAGAACATATAGTTAAAAACTTTCCATAGAAAAGGTAAAAATTATAAAGACAAAGCTTTGAGTAGAGATACTTTGTCCCCACAAACTATCTTTAACTTACAGGGATGCTCTTGTTTATTTCTCCCAGTAATGAAATTTATATATCTGTCACAATAATGAATAAAAAGGATTTTTTCAAATATGTATGTATCTTTATCTCTAATTATCTTGTCTAATCCTTCAGTATCATTTATGTAACCTTGCATTCATTTCTTTCAAACAACATCCAGAATCAGACTTGCAGAATGGACTTCTGGCACAAATTTCCTTATAAAATAGTAAGTGAATTCACAGCTTTACAGGGTTCTATCAGTTCAGTGCAGTTTCACACATTTTGTGTTTCTGTCGTATTTTTATTGGTGAATTGTGATTTTATTTCTAACTGAATTATCCTGAACTATTATCTGTTGCTATTTTCAGCATTTTGTGCATGTATTTATTCATCAAGAATTAAAGTTATTAATATAATTTGCTCAAATTGGTGGTTAGAAGTGCAACATCTTTAAAAGAAGGCTGTCTAAGTAAGTTGAAATGTTAATTATGTAACATTTTTGGGATTCCAAAATATTCTTTGTAATGAGAAATTCTGTGCTTTTGGAAAAAGGAAAGAAAAAGTATTTCCAGGAAGATGTCTTCAAAGTTATCATAGAAGTTGAAACACAATAACATATAAACCAGGAAAAACCATCTCGCCTCTCACTGTTCCATTATTTAACTGGTTCATAGCAAGTCTATACCTGTGTTTGTCCAATATCATGTCACCCCACACTCAACAGAAATCTTGCACAATAAAACTTCATTTATGAACTTTTCAGTTGACAATATTCGCAAAAATCTGTGGAAGAGAGTGTCAGATATACGCGATGTTCTATGTGAAAACGACAACTTGATTTAATCCTGACTAGCCTAGCTATTGGAGTTAAGGCTTCTGGAAGAGAGAGCTTTCCTGCATCAATGCAATTGAATCTCATTATAATTGTAAACACCTCAAAAAGATCACCCTTCCATCTTCTAAAGTCAAGGAAATACAAATCAAGTTTTTGCAGCCTATTTCTATCATTTAACACTATAAAACTCAATATCATTTTGGTAAATCTGTACCGCTCTCACTCAAAAACTGTATACTGTTGCTGAGGTACAGTGCACAAAATTAACAGTTCTTTAGATGAGGATCTGACCATCGCTACGTACAACTGCAGTACTACATCCTTCACTTCTTTTCTACCTCCTTGGAGATCCTATCCAGTATTTCATTGTCCCTTTAACCTGTGAATTAGCTTTATAACATTTTTTTTAACCATTGTGGAAATTTGATCTGTCTTTCTTGGGCTCAGATTGGATGGATTCACACTTACCCACACTGAAATCTATCTGATTTGGGTTTTACATTGCTCACATTAACTCCACCAAGCTCCTTTTCTTGATTTCTTTCAGGTTTTGTTACACCTTTGGTGTTTTGTCTACTTTCTCCATGAATATTTAACAAGACTGGCATTTCATTGTAGTCTCAGTTGCTTATATATTCTCCTAAATTTTAGAAATAATGTTAATATATTGAACCTGGGACCTCTTGCAAAGTCAGTGCAGTTACAAAGCCTGATGCCTACCCGAATCAGCATTTGGAAAACTGTGTTGGAAAGGTGGGACAAGCAATTTATATTTCTAAGTTGAACTTGCTCAGAGGATACTGGCTTTCATAATGCCGAATGGACTGTATCAATGTAAGGTCATGCTGTTTGGTATGAAAAATGTGCAGCCACATTTCAGAGACTTACCAAGAAGGTCATTTCCGGTTTACCCAACTGTGTAGTTAATATTGATGACCTGGTGATGTTTAGTCATACATGGAACGAACATTTGCAACATTTATCAGAATTGTTCGATCGAATTCAGAGGGCAGGCTTGGTGATAAACCTGGCTAAAAGTGAATTTTCCAAAGCCCAAGTCACCTTCCTGGTCCACATTATTGGACATGGACAACTGGCACCACTGAATGCAAAAACAAAAGTAACTGGGAAGTTTCCCATACCATCGACAGAAAGAGCAGTACAATGTTTCCTGGGATTGAGTGGATTTTATCAAAGATTCATACCAAATTTTAGCAATGTGAGTGGTTCACTCACTGAATTACGAAAGAAAGGCAAGACATTTCAGTGGACAGCAGACTGTCAGAAGACATATGACAGCCTGAAAGCTGGAAAAGCACAGCCAGTCAGGCAGCATCCAAGGAGTAGGAGAATTAATGTTTCAAGCATAAACCCTTCATTAGGAATGGGGCTTGTGGCCCAAGGAGGCTGAGAGATAAATGGGAGGGGAGTGGGGCTGGGGGAAGGGAACTGGAAATGCAATAAGTAGATGAAGGTGGGGTGAAGGTGATAAGTTGGAGAGGAGGGTCGAGCGGATAGGTGGAAAGGAAAATGGACAGGTAGGACAAGTGGGATAATGTGGGGAGAGGGGAAATTAGGAAACTGTTGAAGACCACCTTGATCTCTTGTGTTTGGAGGGTCCCAAGGCAGAAGACGAGGTGTTCTTCCTCCAGATATCAGGTGGTTAGGGTTTGGTGGTGGAGGAGGCCCAGGACTTGCATGTCCTTGGCAGAGTGGGAGGGGGAGTTAAAGTGCTTGGCCACCAGGCGGTGGGGTTGTTTAGTGCATGTGTTCTCTGAGATGTTCTCTGAAACATTCCACAAGTTGGCATCTTGTCTCCCCAATGTATAGGAGACCACATCGGGATCAACTAACACAGTAGATGACGTGTATGGAAGTACAGGTAAATCTCTGTCAGATGTGGAAGGATCCTTTGTGGCTTTGGATGGTGGTAAGGGGGGAGTTGTGGGCACAGGCTTTTCACTTCCTGCAGTGGCAGGGGAAAGTGCTGGGAGTGGGGAGGTGAGTTGATGGGGGGCATGGACCTAACAAGGGAGTCATGGAGAAATGCACTGGATGTAAGTTTGTGTGCTGAAATGGAAGTTTCATTTCCAGACGTTTCATCACCCTACTAGTTAACATCTTCAGTGGGCCTCAGGCGAAGCACTGCTTATAATTCCTGCTTTCTATTTATATGTTTGGGTTTCTTTGGGTTGGCGATTTCCTGTGGTGAAGTCACTTCCTGTTGTTATTCTCAGAGGGTGGTAGATGAGGACTAACTCAACATGCTTGTTGATAGAGTTCTGGTAAGTGACTTCACCACAGGAAATGCCATCACCACGGGAAATGACATCACCAACCCAAAGAACCCCAAACATATTATCAGAAAGCAGGAATTATCAGCAGTGCTTCACGTGAGGCCTGCTGAAGATGTTACCTAGTAGGGTGATGAAATGCCTAGAAATGAACCGTGCAGCTCATCAAGCAAACCTACATCCAGAACTTCAACCTGATCGACAAATCTCAAAACTCGCTACGGGAATGTTCTCTCAAGAATTCAGCTAGGGGTGGGGAGGGAAATATATCCCTGGTGGTGGGGCCTGTTTGGAGGTGGTGGAAATGGCAGAGGTTGGTGGGGTGAAAGGTGAGGACCGGGGTGTGGGGGAGATGTTCTGTCCTTGTTGCGATTGGAGGCATGGGGCTGTGGGAAAAAATCTGCCAACCTGCCAACCCACAATAGGCCCACAAAAGCAAACTTGGCCAAACTGTACCAAAAACACCCAGAGTGCCTCAGCAGGGATCAAGGAGGCTGACAAGCGAAACTAGACAGCACTCACAGACAAGGGAATATACTTCAAGCACCCACTAACAATGACAGAACACCACAGCTATCCCAAAGCCCCGAGGGCAATTTCACAACCCAGAGCCACACAAAGGGCAGGTCAGACAGAGAGGCACCAGCAAGAGCACTACTCCCAAGCTAAGGCAATGGAAGCACCTCACCACTTCAGAGGAGACATTAGCACCTACCTGTGAAGAGGAATGGAAGCTCCGAACCCATCGATACTGTCAGGATGTTGCTTTTTGTAGAGAATTAGGACATTCCTCTGATAACTGTTTTCCCATCATCATCATTGTTACTTCATTTCCAGATACATTCCAGAAACATTGTATTTTTCCCATTTCTAGTTAGCCTCATTGTACAGGATTATTACAAAAACTGGCTTCTTCCCCAGCTTGAGGAAGAGAAATTCTGATCTACCTGTACAGACTGTCAGTTCTGTGTCAGCCTAATCAATTTCTCTTCCAGTGATATCACTTGTAATAAATAGCATGTCAATTTCACCCAATCTGGTTTTTGTGGTCTCTTTTGGGCAAATTTCTCCGACAAGGGTTCAAGGTTGGAGGTGCAGGAAGTGGAGGAGATGCACTGGAGGGCACTGTTGACCATGTGGGAGGGGACATTGCAGTCTTTGAAAAAGGAGGCTATCTGGGATGTTCTATGGTGGAATTGGTCCTTCTGTTAGCAGATGTGACAGAGGCAGAGGAATTGGGAATAAGGAATAGCGTTTTTACAGGAGGCAGAGTGGGAAGAGATGGAGTCCAGGTAGTTGTGAGAGTCAGTGGGTTTGAAATAGATGTCCGTGTTGAGTCGGTCACCAGAAATGGAGATGGAGAGGACCAGGAAGGGGAGGGAGGTGTACGAGATGGTCCGGGTGAACTTGAGGATGGGGTGGAAGGTTTTAGTGAAGCTGATGAACTGTTCAACTTCCTCATGGGAGTACGAGGTGGTGCCAAAACAATCATCTATGTAACAGAGGAAAAAGTGGGAAATGGTGCCGGTGTAGCTGCGGAGGATGGACTGTTTCATGTACCCGATGAAGAGGCAGGCATAGTTGGAGCCCATGCGAGTGCCCATGGCTACCCCTTTGGTCTGGAGGAAGTGGAAGGATTCGAAGGAGAAATTATTGAGTGTGAGGACCAGTATAGCCAATCAAATGAGTGTGTCAGTGGAAGGGTACTGGTTGGGTTGGTGTGAGAGGGAAAAAAATGGAGGGCTTGGAGGCTTTTGTCATTGTGGATGGATATGTACAGAGACTGAATGTCTGTGGTGAAGATGAGGTGTTGGGGGCTGGGGAAACAAAGGTCCTGGAGGAGGTGGAGGGCATAGGTGGTGTCCCAAAAGTACGTGGAGAGTTCCTGGACCAAGGGGGACAGGACGGTGTCAAGGTATGCAGAGATATGTTTGGTGGGGCAGGAAGAGGGCAAGACAATGGGTTGGCTGGGGAAGTCATAGAGTCACAGAGATGTGCAGCATGGAAACAGACCCTTCGGTCCAACCTGTCCATGCTGACCAGATATCCCAACTCAATCTGGTCTCACCTGCCACCACTCGGCCCATCCTATTCCAAACCCTTCCTATTCATATACCCATCCAAATGCCTCTTAAATGTTGCAATTGTACCAGCCTCCACCACAATATCTGCCAGCTCATTCCATACACATAACACCCTCTGCATGAAGAAGTTGCCCCTTAGGTTTTTTTTATATCTTTTCCCTTCTCACCTTAAACCTATGCCCTCTAGTTCTGGACTCCCCCATCCCAGGGAAAAAACTTTGCCCATTTACCCAATCCGTGCCCCTCATAATTTTGTAAACCTCTATATGGTCACCCCTCAGCCTTCGACGCTCCAGGGAAAACAGCCCCAGCCTGTTCAGCCTCTTCCCATAGCTCAAATCCTCTAACCCTGGCAATATCCTTGTAAATCTTTTCTGAACCCTTTCAAGTTTCACAACATCTTTCCGATAGGAAGGAGACAAGAATTGCATACAATATTCCAACAGTGGCCTAATCAATGTACTGTACAGCCGCAACATGACCTCCCAACTCCTGTACTCAATACTCTGACCAATTAAGGAAAGCATATCAAACGCCTTCTTCCCTATCCCATCTCCCTCGACTCCACTTTCAAGGAGCTATGAGCCTGCACTCCAAGGTCTCTTTGTTCAGCAACACTCCCTAGGACCTTACCATTAAGTGTATAAGTCCTGCTAAGATTTTCTTTTCCAAAATGCAGCACCTTGCATTTATCTGAGTTAAACTCCGTCTGCCACTTCTCAGCCTATTGGCCCATCTGGTCCAGATCCTGTTGTAATCTGAGGTAACCCTCTTCGCTGTCCACTACTCCTCCAATTTTGGTGTCATCTGCAAACTTACTAACTGTACCACTTATGCTCGCATCCAAATCATTTATGTAAATGACAAAACGTAGAGGACTCAGCACTGATCCTTGTGGCACTCCACTGGTCACAGGCCTCCAGTCTGAAAAACAACCCTCACCACCACCCTCTCTCTTCTACCTTTGTGCCAGTTCTGTATCCAAATGGCTAGTTCTCCTGGTATTTTATGAGATCTAACCTTGCTAATCAGTCTCCAGTGGGGAACCTTGTCGAATGCCTTACTGAAGTCCATATAAATCACATCTACTGCTCTGCCTCAATTGTTACTTCAAAAAGCTCAATCAAGTTTGTGAGACATGATTTCCCACGCACAAAGCCATGTTGACTATCCCTAATCAGTCCTTGCCTTTCCAAATACATATACATCCTGTCCCTCAGGATTCCCTCCAACAACTTGCCCACCACTGACAACAGGCTCACCGGTCTATAGTTCCCTGGCTTGTCTTTACCGCCCTTCTTAAACAGTGGCACCACGTTTGCCATCCTCCGGTCTTCTGGCACCTCACCTGTGACTATCAATGATACAAATATCTCAGCAAGAGGCCCAGCAATCACTTCTCTAGCTTCCCACAGAGTTCTCGGGTACACCTGATCAAGTCCTGGGGATTTATCCACCTTTACCCGTTTCAAGACATCCAGCACTTCTCCTCTGTAATCTGGACATTTTGCAAGATGTCACCATCTATTTCCCTACAGTCTACTTCTTCCATATCCTTTTCCACAGTAAATATTGATGCGAAATATTCATTTAGTATCTCCCCCATTTTCTGTGCCTCCACACAAAGGCCGCCTTGCTGATCTTTGAGGAGCCCTATTCTCTCTCTAATTACCCTTTTGTCCTTAATATATTTGTAAAAACCCTTTGGATTCTTCTTAATTCTATTTGCCAAAGCTATCTCATGTCCCCTTTTTGCCCTCCTGATATCACTCTTAAGTATACTCCTACTTCCTTTATACTTTCGATTCACTTGATCTATCCTGTCTATACCTGACATATGCTTCCTTCCTTTTCTGAACCAAATCCTCAATTTCTTTAGTCATCCAGCATTCCCTATACCTACCAGCCTTCCCTTTCACCCTGACAGGAATATACTTTCTCTGGATTCTTGTTATCTCATTTCTGAAGGCTTCCCTTTTTCAAGCCATCCCTTTATCTGCGAACATCTGCCTCCAATCAGCTTTCGAAAGTTCTTGCCTAATACCGTCAAAATTGGCCTTTCTCCAATTTAGAACTTCAACTTTTAGAACTGGTCTATCCTTTTCCATCACTATTTAAAAACTAAGAATTATGGTCGCTGGCCCCAAAGTGCTCCCCCACTGACACCTCAGTCACCTGCCCTGCCTTATTTCCCAAGAGTAGGTCAAGTGTTGCACCTTCTCTAGTACGTACATCTACATACTGAATTAGAAAATGGTCTTGTACGCACTTAAGAAATTCCTCTCCATCTAAACCTTTAACACTACGGCAGTCCCAATCAATGTTTGGAAAGTTAATATCCCCTACCATAACCACCCAATTATTTTTACAGAAAGCTGAGATCTCCTTACAAGTTTGTTTCTCAATTTCCCTCTGACCATTAGGGGATCTATAATACAATCTAAATAAGGTGATCATCCCTTTCTTATTTCTCAGTTCCACCCAAATAATTTCCCTGGATGTATTTCCAAGAATATCCTCCCTCAGCACAGCTGTAATGCTATCCCTTATCAAAAACTCCACTCCCCCTCCTCTCTTGCCTCCCTTTCTATCCTTCCTGTAGCATTTGTATCCTGGAACATTAATCTGCCAGTCCTGCCCATCCCTGAGTCATGTTTCTGTAATTGCTATGATATCCCAGTCCTATGTTCCTAACCATGCCCTGAGTTCATCTGCCTTCCCTGTTAGGCCCCTTGCATTGAAATAAATGTAGTTTAATTTATTAGTCCAACCTTGCCCTGACTGTTTGATTCACTTCTGTTCTCAACTGGACTAGTCTCAGATTGATCTCTTTCCTCACTATCTCCCTGGGTTCCCCCCCCCCCACCTTACTCATTAAATCCTCCCGAGCAGTTCTCGCAAATTTCCCTGCCAGTATATTAGTCCCCTTCCAATTTAGGTACAATCCGTCCTTGTACAGGTCACTTCTACCCCAAAAGAGATTCCAATGATCCAAAAATATAAATCGTTCTCCCATACACCAGCTCCTCAGCCATGCATTCATCTGCTCTATCCTCCTATTCCTGCTCTCACTAGCTCGTAGCACCTGGAATATTCCTATCCTTGAGGCCCTCCTTTTTTAAATTTCTGCCTAACTCTCTGTAATCTCCCTTCAGAATCTCAACCTTTTCCCTTCCTATATCATTGGTTTCAATGTGGACAATGACCTCTTGCTGGCCCTTCTCCCCCATGAGATCATTCTGCACCCTCTCTGAGACATCCTTGATCCTTGCAACAGGGAAGCAACACACCATTCTGCTTTTTCTCTGCTGGCCACAGAAACGTCTGTCTGTACCTCGGACTGTAGAATCCCCTAACACAATTGATCTCTTGGAAGCCAACGTACCCTTCGTTGTATTGGAGCCAGTCTCAATACCAGAAACATGGCTGTTCGTGTTACATTCCCCTGAGGATCCATCACCCCTAGATTTTCCAAAACAGCATACCTGTTTGAAATGGGTATATCCATAAAAGACCCCTGGCCAATGGGGCCTACCTCTCTTTACCCTTCCTGGAGTTAACCCCTCGATGTAACTATATCTGAGACTTCCCCCCTTCCTATAACTGCCATCCATCACATACTTTTGCTGTTGCAAATTCCTCATCGCTTCTATCTGTCTCTCCAACTGATCCACTCGATCTGATAAGGTTTGCATCCAACAGCATTTATGGCAGATATAAAGTCTTTAAAGTCCCACATCTGACAAAAAGTACATATCACTGCAAAGGCCATTTTTGCTCCTTCACAATCTACAGACCCAGAAAATAACATCATCTTATTCCTCTGCAAAATACTGCACCAGGTTAAATTAATAGCTGTGGCTTATATTTTAAGTTTAACCAAGAAACTTATCTCCAAAAACATATAATCAAGAAAGAACCCACTGTACTCACCAATACAGCATTTCTCTTGGACAGACTTAAAACAACAATTAACGTATCTGATTCTGTGTTGTGAACTTCGCCCAAACCAGTTCCTCCAAAATTAGTTGTGAAATTCACTGTTTGTTCATTTTCCCAAATGCACTCCAATGTCCAGCGACACATGACTTCAAAAACAGGTAAGACAATAACTATGCAGGTTCTCTCTCTGTCCTGTACTGTCCTCACCATGTGCTTCCTTTGTCTGTTCTTCTCCGTTTTAAAACTGCTGTTTTTTTTACTTCTTTATCCAAAGTTCCAATACAATGCAATGGGATATAAAACAGTAATTGCTGCTCCTGGAATTTGAGGAAATCACCTCCAGCACCTAAAGTACCTCAAAAAAGGAGCAACTCTTCCAGCCAGAAATTTTTCCTGTCTTCCATCTTGAATTACTCAGAATCCTTTCAGATTTGTGAATTTTGCTTAGGAGGTAGAACTGGGCAGTATGGGGCTCCCAGACTATGAGGTTGGAGAATGTGGATGGGAGATCCCCTGAGCTGATGAGGTTGTAGATGGTCTCGAAGGTAATGGTTTGGTGATAGGAGTTGAGGTCGTGATCGAGGGGCATAAGGAGAAGGTGTGTTGTACCTGGTTTCAGTGGTGTAGAAGTCAGTGTGCCAAACTACCACTGTGCCCCCTTTTTTCTGCAGGTTTGATGGTGATGTTGGGGTTGGAGCGGAGGGAATGGAGAACTGTGCGTTGTGAGGGTGAGGGGTTGGAGTGGGTGAGGGGAGTGAACAGGTTGAGGCAGTTGTCTGCAGACTTGATGGTGACATTGGGGGGGGGTGGGGGTTGGAGTCCCCAAACTCTTATGACATTGAGTAAACCTCCCTGCTAATTTGAACCAGCAATACAAAAGAGATTCACCCATGCTGTAATCTGTTAAAATTCAAGAGGCACTCAGAAATCAATATTTAAAGTAAAAATTATCAACATTTTTTGTCTAACAGAGAATAATTAACTAACAACTATTTACAACTCCTTTCTCTAAAGCTATATTTTACCTTCCCCTTGACAATACTGGTTGGATAAAACCACCAATTAAGATTTTACAAAAAATTCAAATTTCAAAACCAGCCAATTGTTGAATCTTCTCTTTGTAGCTTCCTCTACAGATTTTCTCTCTAGGTTGGTGTTGATGTTTTTTCTGTGTAAACTCCTTCTCCAGAAAGGGATCTGTGAGAGAGTTCTTACTAGCAACCTACATCTGTTGGTCTTTTGGCGGTTCTCTTTGCCGCTCTTTGCCGCTCAGGGTAACTGTTCAAAATGTCTGATATTTATACCCCAAAACATCGGACCCTTTCATTGGTTTTAATATTGTCAAAATACTAAATTCAAACTTGATTGGGGTTTGGTATCTTGGGGCATAATTTAAACTGATTTAAACTGAATTTGAATTTGTTTTAATATCCTGGCAACACAGTTCCTAGTTAGTTATTTGACCAAATGTTACGTTGTTGAAAATGTGTTGCTGGAAAAGCGCAGCAGGTCAGGCAGCATCCAATGAGCAGGAGAATCAACGTTTTGGGCATGAGCCCTTCTTACATTATTACATTGTTCAGAATGCTTGGTGCTGTGTCAGGTAGTTCTGCAAGCTTTTCAAATCTCTTAAAGATACAGTACACCTCTATACCTTAATAGCACCTCCCCCTTTAAGAAGAAATGAACCATCATAGTGAAAAGGCTTCATTGTTTTTCTATTCTTTAAACACATTACCATAACATTCAGATAACTTTAATCTAAGTTCACCTTAACTTTTTCCCACATAAAACGTTGGATAAATGTATATTATCTATACTTTTATCAGTTAAATCCACAATAATGCATCTGCGATTATATTCTTATGACCCGCAACATGTACAATTTTTAAATGAAAAGTTTGTAACATATGACTCCAATGAAATAATCTCATATTCTTGTCTTTAAAGTGTTCTAAGAATGTAGGAGGATTGTGATCCATGTACACAACCATCTCTGACACAATGTTTGTGGCATGCACATTAAAATGTAGTAAGGCCAGTATCAAACTCAACAGTTCTTTTTCAATCGTGGAATATTTCCTCTGGTGGATGTTGATCTTCTTCAAAATGTAACCAACTGGCAGTTCAATCCCATCCACATCTTCCTGTAGCAGTACAGCTCCAACTCCAGTGTCACTAGCATCGTTGGCAACTTTAACAGGCTTTGAAAAGTTTGGTGTAGCTAAAACTGGTTTGATGGTTAGTATTGCTTTCAAATGGCGGAATGCTTTGTGGCATTGTTCTGTCCATTGAAACTTTGTTCTTCTTCAGCAAATCAGTTAACGGTGCCACGACACTGCTGAAGTTTGAAACAAACGTCCAATAGAATCCGCTGAGTCCTAAGAATTGAAGCACCTCTTTATTCGAGGTTCATCATGAAAATTCCTCGGTGGCCTCCGTCTTTACATTCTGTGGGGTCACCTTCCATGATTGATATTACGTCCCAAGAACATCACCTCTGCTTTCACAAATTCAGTTTTGTTTAAGTTTATTAGCAGTTTTACTTCTCAAAGAATTCTGCCAACTGTACCATGTGATCTTTCCAGGACTTACTAAAGATCATTACATTGTCCAAATAGACTGCACAGTTTGTTTACCCTGCCACAACTCTGTTCATGAGTCTTAGGAATATGGCAGGTGCACACTTCATTCCAAAGGGCATCACTTTAAATTGATATAGCCCATTTGGGGTTATAAATGCAGAATTTTTTTTCGACATCCCTGATAAAGGTACCTGCTAGTAACCATGTAGTAAGTCCAACTTGGTGATATAACTGGCTTGTCCGACTTCCTTGATACAGTCCTCCAATCTAGGAATTGGATATGAGTCCAATTTTGTTATGACATCAACCTTCCAATAATCCACGCAAAATCGCTGAGTCTCATCCAACTTGGGAACTAAGACAATCGGCAAACACCACTCACTCTGGCTCAGTTCGATGATATCCTCGTCGAACATGGCCTCCACCTCCATTTGGACCTGTCAGGCTTTGAAAGGATGAAGCTGATTGGGGTTTTGTTTTATTGGAGCAGTATTCCCTATGTCTACTTCATGTACAATAGCATTAGTCCTCCCCATTAGAGTCTTGCACGTGTCCTTATATTGCAGTAACAAACCTTTCAACTGCATTTTATGCTCGTGAGACAGATAGTTTACTAATCTATCCCACTCCTCAAGGGCTTCTTCGTTTTTTTGTCTGTTTTGCGGCACATCAAAATCCACATCATCTGGATTTAATTCCTCACTCTGCATGGCAGTATCTAACACCTGTTTCTCCGGTTCTTTCTCTCTAGTATAATACCGTTTCAATTGTTCATATATGGCATCTTTACTGGATCGTTGACTTGACTCAACTTTTTCTCAATTTGATAAGGACCACTAAAACCAGCTTTGAAGGGACCTCCTATCATTGGTAACAGTACTAACACATCGTCCCCCCTGGGAAAACATCAGAGTTTCAGAGCTTTTATCTGCCACCTGCTTCATTGTATACTATGCCCTCTTTAGGTGCTGTTTAGCTAGCTCACAAATGCAATTTAGTCTCTCCCTCACCTCCAATACAAAATCTAAGTGTGAGATCTGAGACTTCGGTCCTGTCAATTCTTCTTTAATTAATTTTAAAGGGCCTCTCACTTCACATCCAAATATTAACTCAAAGGAAGTGAACTGAGTATATTTGTTTGGGCCATTTCTAAGTGACAACAATACGAATGGGATACCTTAATCCCAATAATTCGGGTAATCCTGACAGTATGCTCTCAACATGGTCTTTAAGAGCAGTAAAATCGACATTTGATGCTGCCTGATCTGGTGTGCTTTTCCAGCACCAAACTAATCTTGACTCTGATCTCCAGCATCTATAGTCCTCACTTTCGCTAATGGTCTTTAAGGTGTGACGCCACCTTTCTAAAGTTCCCTGGGATTCAGGATGATACACACTCATTTAAAGTGCTGTATACCCAAGCTATCCATAACCTCCTTAAACAGCGTAACAGTAAATTTGACCCTTGGTCTGACTGAATCTCACTGGGTAGCCCATACTGTGTGAAGAAAGCTACTAATTCCTCTACCACGTTTTTTGCCTTGATACTCTGTAATGGAATTGCCTCCGGAAATCTGGTAGACATATACATTTTGGTTAACAATTACTCATTCCCACTTTTAGTTCCCGGGAGGGGACCGACACAATCAATTATGCGTGAAATATTCTTCAAATGTTGGAATTGGCAATAATTATCACCTGTGGCTTACCTACCATTTGGTATTTATGACACATACAGCAAAGGTTAACCACATCCTTGTGTATTCCGTGCCAATAAAAATGTTTTTGTACATTAGCCTGAGTCTTTCGTACCCCAAGGTGACTTCCTACAGGTAATTCATGTGCTATCCCATAACATCTCCTGTCTGTATGCTACCGGCAACACAATCTGGTGCACTTTGGCACATTTCTCCTCTGCACTAACCTGCCTTGGTCTCCATTTCAGTTTTAGGATTCTAGCTTTCAGATAATAACCCTCAGGATTATTCTCTGCCTCCTTTTCAGAGTACACATCCACATATATATCTTTTATTGTTTTGTCTTGCTGTTGCCAAGTCCCATAGCATTTCAGAACTAAACACTTCTGTCTGACCCTCTGCCTGTTCAGGTTTTTCCTGCAGCATTACGTCAAACAGGGTGTCCACTAACTGAATTTCAACTCCATCTTTCTCTTTAATTTTTGCTTTGTGCTGTAACTTGTGATAGTGGGATCTGGTTACTACACAGTCTGAGAAAATACCAGGATAGTTCTGTTTTAACTCCTCAGTTTCTTAATCTCCCTTGGCCTTCTCCATTACAAGGGGTGTTAGGTCCACCTTGGATTCTGCCAAATCATTCCCAAGAACAAACTGAATTCCTGGAACTGACACTCTGTCAGTCACTGACACTGTTACTTACCCCAGTCTTGAGTTGGCACTCCAACTTGACCTTAAGTAGGGGAATGCTAAATTTCTATCCATCTATCCCACAAATTACCACACTCTCCGGTAACAGATCAGAAAAAGTGCATATTCGCTCATCCCTTACTATCAGCAACTGGTTAGATCCTGTATCTCTCAAAATCATAACCTCTTGTCCTTCTACCCCTATTCTTTCTAAGCAAACTTTATCCACAGAGGCAAATTCTTTGCAGAGATCAGGTATTAACTCCATACCCAGCCCCTGCCTATCTGTGCACTCATGCAGCTCCTCGGCTCCTCTTGTGGTCTCCTTTACTACCTTCACTAATGCCACTGGCTTAGCTTCTTTTTACCACATCTTTTCCCACTGTGCCTTTCTTTAATGACCAGCACTGTGATTTTACGTGTCCCACTTTACCACAGTGGAAACACCTGAGGCCTTTCACCTCCTTTCCATCCTCTTGGGCTTCTTTTTTACCAGTGTTCTCTACTCTTGGTTTCATAGTGTACGATTTCTCCTTCTCCCAACTTCTATCCCTCACAGGATGAAATTCTGGCCGGAAGCTTGACTTGTGCACCAACATGTATTCATCTGCTAATTCTGCTGCCCTTCTCACTTCCGAAACCATGTGAATTCTTACCATCTCTGGAAGTGAGTTTTTAAACCCCTTCATCAGAATAATCTCTCTTAGAGCCTCAAAGGTATTATCTATCTTTAAAGCGTGCACCCATCTGTCAAAATTACTATGTTTAATTCTTTCAAACTCAACATAAGTCTGACCTGGTTCCTTTATGTTTCTGAACTGCTGTCCATATGCTTCTGGTACCAATTCACAAGCACTTAAAATAGCCTGTTTAACCTCTTCATAATCTCTTACCCCTCATCTGACTGCGCAGCAAATGCATCACTAGCTCTGCCACAGTTTAGTCTGAACCAGCATTACCCATAAATCCTTGGACCACCCCATCTGCCTAGCCAATTTTTCAAAGGAAATAAACAAGGTTTCAACATCTTTCTCATCAAATTGTGGCAGAGTTTTAACATACTTGTATATATCATTACCTTCTCTTCTGGTCTCCATCCTGTTAACTTGACTTTGCTGACTAAGTTGCAACTTTTCAAGTCCAAATTCTCTCTCTCTTTCTCTCTCCCTTTCTTCTCTCTCTCTTTACTCAGCTTCTCTCTTCCTGATTTTCCTCTCTCTCTCTTTTTCTCTTAATGTTCTAATCCATTTTCCTCAATTGTTATTTAAGTTTTTCTACCTCTACTGCACTTATCTATTTCCCTGACACACCTAAGTGTTTGAGTAACTCCCTTACAATTTCTGTTTTACGTTTGTCCTTGGTTTAACCCCAGTCTAACTTCTTTGCTAATTCCTTCTAAACTTTTTTTGGCAAATTTGAGAATCATCTTCAAATCCCAGAACATCTTTTGCAATTTTAAGAGCCGTTTTTCTCACTTTTAATTTAATCAACCACAAGTCACTGAAATTAAACAAATTGCCTCACCTACATTTTATTTAAAGATCTAGGACACTAACCTGCAAGTGTTTAAATCTACTGTGCTTTTTTGTACCCCAAATCTATTCAAATCTGTCTAAACCTGTTATGATCATGAATCTGAGACCCAAACATTTCAAATCCCAACGAGGAACCCCCAAACAGTTACGACAGGAGTAAATCCCTCTACTAATTTAAAACCAGCAACACAGAAAAGATTCATCCTATGCTGTAATTTGTTAAAATTCAAGAGGCAAAAAATTATCCCAAAAGTCATTATTTAAAGTAAAAGTTAACAACTTTTTTTTGTCTAACAGAGAATAATTAATTAACGACTATTTGCAACTCCTTTCACAAATCCTATCTTTTAAATTCCCCTCTACAATACTGGTCAGATAAATCCCCCGATTAAGATTTACAAAAAATTCAAATTTCAAAACCAGCCAGCTGTCGAATCTTCTCTTTATATCTTCCTCTTTAGATTTTCTCTCCAGGTTGGTGTCAAAGATTTTTCTGTGCAACCTCCTTTTCCAGACAGGACCTGTCAGAGAGCTCTTACTAGCAACCTACATCTGTTGATCCTTTGGCAGTTCTCTTTGCTGCTCTTTGCCACTCTGGGTAACTTCAAAATGTCTGATATTTATATCCAAAACATTGGACCCTTTCATTGATTTTAATATTGTCAAAGTACTAAATTCATACTCGATTGGCATAAGTTAAACTGATTGGCTGAACTTGAATTTGTTTTTTTGTATCCTGGCAACACAGTCCTTAGCTAGTTGTTCGTCCAAATGTTACATTGTTTCCTTGTTCAGAACACTTGGTGCTGTGTCAGGTAGTTCTGCAAGCTTTTCAACTCTCTTAAAGATACAGTACACCTCCACACCTTCATAATACAAGGTCCTTGGTTTTTTAAAAAAGTGTTTTACGACACAGGTTCAGAACTGTCTGGCTTGATCTACTTGAAGAAGCTTTTAAGTTTAAAAAAACTCATACAATGAAAAGGAGTGGCCAGTTCTCCCGGCTCATCTTTTATCTGGTCTAGTTTGTTTTGGCTTTTTAGCAGTCTGGCTGTTCAGAGAAAGCAGTCAGTTTGTTTGAGGCTACTGGTCAAAGAAACAACTACATGGAAGAAGGTGTTTCATGCTGAATCTCTTGGCCATCTCTATCTCTAACATCTGTCCTGTCAGACCTGTGTTTGATTTTTTCTTTTTTGCCAAGGAGTGTTTATGAGGATTTTTGCAAGTAGTGGAACAGCATCATTAAGTTGGGATAAACTGCTGGGTTTTCTGATAGGTTAAGTTATTCTATATTCTGTTCTCTTTTGTTTGTGTTTCATTCGGTAATCTTGCAAATAAATTCTGTTTCATTTAAAACTAAATAATTGGGTCAGCTGCATCACTCCTGGAATATTCACCCAACACCTGCTTAAAACAACAAGCTAAGTTAGGGTCCGGACTACTTTCTTGAAATGTTTTGAGGGGGTCTGGCCTGGTCCATAACAATTTTAATAAAATATTTTACTTTTAAGCATTTCAATGTACCTTACAGCTTTTTATATGTGTTTGTATAAATATATTAACATGTACTTTTGTATCATTTAATATTTCATGTGTAACTTATTGTTACTTAAAAATCTCATTCTGCTGAATCTCCTCAATTTCTTGCATTTGTGTAAATCATTTCTTTTAGTTTGACATCATTTCTGAGCAGAAGTGGATGTATTTTATAATATAATGGTATGTTTATAATGTTTTATAACAGTACATTTTTTTCATCAACAATATCAGCAGTATGAATCTCCTGTTTAGATCACTGAGTGATGTTACTGCTTTTTCGTGTTAGTACAGTTTTGTCAGCTATTTTCATAAAACATTTCATGGCACCTTTGTCAAACTTTTGCATCCATTGTCAGCATCAAGTAATTTTAGGTCAAATATAAGACCAGCAGAATTGTAGGGGCGGCATGGTAATGCAATGGTTAGCACTGCTTCCTCATAGCACCAGTGTCCCAGGTTTGATTCCAGCCTCGGGCGACTGTCTGTGTGGAGTTTGCACATTCTCCTTGTGGCTGCATGGGTTTCCTCTGGGTGCTCTGGTTTTCTCCCACAATCCAAAGATGTGCCAGTCAGGTGAATTGGCCATGCTAAATTGCTCATAGTGTTAGGTGCGTTAGAGGGGAAATGGGTCTGGGTGGGTTACTCTTCGGAGGGTCAGCGTGGACTTGTTGGGCCGAAGGGCCTGTTTCCACACTGGAGGGAATCTAATCTAATGTAAAAAACATATTTCATTGTGAAAATAGAAGTTTTTTTAGCAAAATCACAATCCTCTAGAATAGACTACCTGACCATGTGGTGGATATAAATTTGGTGCTGTTCATTTAAAGGAAATTTCCAGTTATAAAGAATAAATGGTTGATTGTATTTGTAAGGATTTATGGTACCCACAGGCTCCTGAAGCTTTACTAAATGCCTTAGGGAGTCAGAAAAGAATTCTGCCAAGTTGCTGCTATATTGACCACACATTGATATCTTTCATCGTTAAGAATGTATGGATGGTGTAATGCTTAGAATGGTCAGGTTTGATTAGTATGGTGACAATCCCTGCCATTCTTTACATATTTGTATAGCCACATGCAATACTGAAAGAAGTCAAATTAACAAATTTTGATTTATGAAGAAACTAAATAAAGTCACCATAGTCCCACGGGGCTTTAAGGCAGCTCCCTCATTCTGGATAGAGATGACTGGTGGTGGTTTAAACTGAGGCTCACTGCACCTCAGGTGAGGGGCAAGGTTGAGAAGGTGCGACCATTACGGTAACCTCAACCCAGTACCGGAATTGAATCTGCACTGTTGGTATCATTCTGCATCACAAACCAGCCAAGTGACCCCCAATTGAAAAGGGATCTAGAT
The DNA here is from genome assembly GCF_020745735.1 of Hemiscyllium ocellatum. NCBI lineage: Eukaryota > Metazoa > Chordata > Chondrichthyes > Orectolobiformes > Hemiscylliidae > Hemiscyllium > Hemiscyllium ocellatum. The sequence goes on from NC_083418.1 coordinate 41,068,801, forward strand.
ATCCTTGTCAATAAGTCATTGAAAGTTAACATGCAGGTGCAAAAAGCTTTTAGACCGGCAAATGGAATGTTAGCCTTTATTCCAAGAGGATTAGAGTACAGTCGTAAACTCTTCTTTCAATTAAACAGGAGCTTGGGTAGATTGGACCTGGAGTACTATATGCAGTTTAGTCTCCTTATCTTAGGAAAGATATTATTGTTACAGAGAGACTGAAACAATGGTTCACCAGATTTGTTTCCAGGATGACGAGATTATCCTTTGAAGAGAGATTCACAAACTGTGTTCTGTAGATTTTGAAGAATGAGAGATGCTGTCATTGGAACTTACAAAATACATAAAGAGATATTGGGTAGAGGCAGATAAGGTGTTTTCCCTGTGTGGAGAGTCTGGAACCTAAAAATAATAGGAATGCTACTTATGTCTTGATGCGGGTTTTTTTTAACTTTGAGGGTTGTGAACCTTTGAAGTTCTCTACAGTGCATTGGAAGCTCAATCATTGAGTGTCTTAAAAGTACAAATAGACTTCTGATTAGCATTGGTCTGCATGGTTATCAGGCTGGTAAGTAACACACATTGAAGTGTTCGATCAGCCAAAATCAATTGGATTGTGGGCAGGCTCAATGAGCTGAACAGTCTACTCCTGTTGCTATGTTCCTATTAATTAGAAGCATTTAAAACTTCAAAACTTGTCATTGTCAGCAAAACAAGGTAATAACCTAAAGGTTATGAGACAAACTGCATCTTAGTAAAAAAAATTGTGACTTACCTATTTTGTTAATTGCCCCATAGCAAAATGGGGAACAAAAAGAATAAAATAATTATTTCTTTTTCAGGTAGCCATTGTCAAAGAACACCTGCTGTGCTTTTACAGCACCACACTCTGGAGATCAAAAGATCAGTCATCTCTGATGAACCTCAGCTATATTCAGTTTCAACCATTCCACTGCTTTCAGGAAATTAAGTGGTAATTAAGTAGATACTTCAATGTGGTTTGTTCATTAAGTCAAAATGTAAGTGGAAATGCAAAGTAGGCTCAGAAAATTTGCAAACCAGCAACTTATCTGATGTCAACTGACAGTAGAGCACAAACAAATGTCTTGAGGAAATATCTGGGCAAGTCACAATTTTCTTTTAGTATGTATTCTCGGTTCATAATCAATATTGATATATTTAATCAATATACTCAGATGTGTTATGACACACCTGGAGTCAGTGTGACTTGAAACTAGCTTCCCGGTTCAGTACGAGGGTCATTACCACTACACCACATGGAACTCAAACAGATTTGCCTGTGAGAAATTATCATAGCTGGAATATGCTGCATGAAATTATATTTATATATTTTCTATCTGTGGTAGAAGGGAATTGAAAGATCATAGAAATGTTTTATGTTCTGAAATCAAGCACTCACTTTCATAAAACAGAGATGATGTTGGGATGCAATCATGCCAGTCTTCCATAATATGGAAACCAGGCAGACACTGAATTTGGCAGTGTACCAACTTATTTTAAACAGGTTTCTTTTTGTGTTAATTCATTCTTAACAACCCAATTGTACTGACTTGCCCAACTTCTCCTGCAAACATGTGCAAGATTCATGGGAACCTATCTGGACTCTTGCATCCTGAAACTGTCTGGGTGCCTCAGCTTTTAAAGCACCTGGACAACTCTATGGGTGAATATTGGGTGATGACAGCTATTCTCTTGCATCTGTGTGGCATCCCAATACAATGGACACGTTTGGTCCCTGAATAGGTCTAGCACCGTGTGGACTGTGAAGTTGCTGTTTCAAAGGGGAGTTAACGTTTGACATTGCAAATTTATTTGACAGTGTTTCTTCCTCCAAGGAAAGAAGAGAATGTGGGAAGGGACTGCAGACCAGGCGGCCACACAGAGAAACAGCACTATCAATAGCTAAAAACATGCATTCTGGAGAAACACACAGAATGCTCATGTGGTCACATTCCAAGCCAAACTTCGACAACTCAGTGTACATTTCAATTATCTCTCTGACACTCCCTCTTTCTTCTTGATTGTCTTTCACCATGTTAATTGACTTGTCATGACAAAGCACCAAGACATATATGCCTGATATCAGTGTCTTCATCCTCATCTTGCATTGCATTGGCACCTTTTGTGGCATAAATGAATGTTTGATATAAAAAGATCCACTCACCTTAACAGATCTCAGCAGGCCAGTGAATCACTTTCAGTACTGGATTCTCGATCTAAGTCTTCCTGGTGCTCTGCTGGTCTTTTTCTTCTATTGGATCACCAAAACTTAACCTGACTTGAACCACCTCATCTTCCAGTAGGTACCTTGCAGCCTTCCGGTCTCAACGTTGAATTTACCAATCTCAGAACATGAACACCCTCCTCAGTGTTGTTTGCCCTCCCCCCACATGCCTAGGTACTGTCTTGTAAGGGTTGCTCCCATCACAGTCAACCCATTTTCAACCATTTATACCTTGTTTGTTCCTTACTCAGCTTTCATCTCTTCCTGGGCTGATCGTGAACAATCTCCTTGTTTGGCTATCCCCTTTCTCTCTCTCTCTTTCTGAGCGCAAATTCACCATAAATAAAGTCAACTCTGTTTCTCTTCTCCAGCTGCTGCCAAACCTGTTGAGTTTCTCCAGCATTCTCTGCTTTTGTTTCAAATGTCCTGCATCCGCCGGTCTTAGATTCTTATTTAAAAATAATGTTGCCTATCATATTCCAATAACGTGAATTCAACTCGCTTTGGATACGTTGAGTAGATGTGCTGAGAGCTGGGCCACAGAAGTAAAACTCCATTCAGTTAATGGAACCCTCTGGAATTAATGTGACCCTGGTTCTTGGCTGCTAAATGTGCTGTTTCTGCGAGGATAGGACAACTGCATGGGAGTTAACTCAAAGTTAGACTTGCAAGACACTAGTCTGCCCGGGCTATTCTTTAATACTGAATAAAGACCCCTAAACACTCGCAATGGTTATCTCGACAGTAGCTATTTCAATTTAATTCTACTTGTGTTCCTTTAGTGATTGGCTTCCAACGCAAGGTTTTCATACGGCCAACATCAACATCGAAATAAAGTTACGCATTCGCTGACTGGGAGACTTTTTAAACTGCATTTGCCAAACCAACATTCTTAACAACTGGTAAAGTTGTTCTGGTGTTGCTGCCAGCAGCAAGAGATTTGTGCATGAGAACCAATTGTGCTAACATAGTGCTACAGTGATGTAAAAAGTGGCTTGAAATGTCCACCCAAGGAACAGTCATAAAATATTTGAGAAGTCGTAGAATTTTACAACTCGGAATGAGACCATTTGGCCCATCCACCAAATAGCTGTCCAGCCTGAATCCTACATTCGGCATTTGGTCGTTCCAGGTACTTCAAGAGAATATCAAAGTGTAAATGTTCCCAGCTTTTCTTTAAGATTGTGACTTCCAGGTCACTTGGGTGTCCACAAAGCCATTGCTGATAGTTTGTTGATAATTATGCTGGTGGCAGCCTCCTTGTAGGAGACAATCTTACAAAATTGTTGTGGTAAACTCTGGATTTATGTTATTGAAATAACAGTATTCTTGTGTCGGTCTTAGTTGGGAGTCGAGCTTTTATTTTGGAGTGAAGAAAGTTTATACAGATTTGCCTCAGAAACTTTAAATTGTAAAATACTAACGCTGTCTTATTCCGACCAGTTTTTCTGTAGTCTACCAGGAGCACTGATTTGTAAATGGAACTTACTGGCTTGTATTAACTTGTACACGGTTCGCATACCCGCTTCCCTGTTACTCTTGGCGAATTAGGAAGCCTGATGAAGGGCTTATGCCCAAAACGTCGAATTTCCTATTCCTTGGATGCTGCCTGACCTGCTGTGCTTTAACCAGCAACGCATTTTCAACTGTGATCTCCAGCATCTGCAGACCTCATTTTTTACCCGAATTAGGAAGCTTGTCGAACAAAATTATTTTGTTTTATGCAGTCCTTTGATACCAGTTCCGGGTTTGGCCACAATTTGCTTAAATTGGGGATTTGGGTGAGTGTGTTGATATATGTCTGTGTCGAGAAGAGAACACGAGACAAGAAAATGACCTTAACCCAGTGGGTTGGAAAACAAAGGATAAAAAACAGATTCCAGTGTCAGCGTTATAACTTTGGAGAAAGTACATCTGAGGCAACCTATAGCTGTGTGAATGTTTGATTTTATCTTGAACTGTACTGACGCCAAGTAATTTTACATAGATGCTTAAATTCCAATGTTACTTCATCGATTTCCTAAAACGTTGCTTTCCAAATATTCCAAACATGTAATTATTGTAACATTCTCTTCGCTCTCCCGCTTAGGGTAATGGTTATAATGGAATCTGATTTAGTTATTTCCTGGAATGTGTTTGTTTGTTATATGCTTTTCGCGCTTCGATAGAAATGTCGTTCTGCTGGAGAAGCATTCGTCAAAACGCAGTTCTGTTCTGACACAAGGGAAGAGCAGTTTATGACCCTTGCTCACACCCCAGAGACATTTCACATGATTTTTTCCACTCTCGGCCATCCTGATAAATTCACACTCTTTGCAAACTCTAGATGGCAGAATAGCTCCATCGATGATCTAAATATGATAGTTCGAGTAGCATTAAATCAATCTAATATCCAATGATGCACCGAAGTACCATAAAAATTCAAATACCATTTGTATTGGAATTACTTATCTTCGCTGAATTGTCACAGTCTCTTCGAAAGGTTTATAATCTCTCAAGAATTGCCACAATTTGTTAAGAAATTTGATCAAAGCTCAATTCTTGATGTTAACAATCTCTAAAGGAGGGAAATTTCATATATTTCTCCTATGGATTTACATTTTGCTGTGGGAAATCAAATTTGTAATATGGATAAAAGCACGTGCAAACCAAACATTGTATCAGCGCTGGGAACGTTATTTTCTAATCAACCTGTTGAGAGATGTTATTATACATTCCTGGAGAACGTGGGATTTTTAACCGGAGCCTACTGACTCAGAGCTTGAACACTACCACTCCACCACAAGAAGCTTTTCAGAGGTTGTAGAAACTTGCCTGGCATGAGAGGATCTAATGTAAACAGTGCGCTATGAACTTTGAATATGAATCATCCCTGTTAGGTTTTTATCGTTCCCCGACATTTTATGGCAGCTCAACCCATCTATATCTGCGGGGCAAAACACAAAACAGCATGCCTGAGTGATTTTATGGCGAACACTTCACAATATGTTGAGGGTGATATGCTTTTGCATAGATTATAATCTCACTTGGTAAACAGAACTAAGGACCAATTAACTCTATTCTTGCTTCTTGTAGTTTCTGCGTTTTATGTCAGGTGGCGCTGCGGGCTTTGACGGTAAAAAAAACACACCCAACTTTGTTATTTGGTCTCATGGTGGTTTGCTCCGAGTACGGAGCATCAACAAGCCAGACAGTGCCCTAACTTTCACCTTCAGAACGAATCATTCTGGGTGAAATGCAATTGTTCACTGTTAATGTATTCTCCCTTTTCTCAAACAACTTGCGTGATCTGACTAGCTGCTGTAGGGTGTGCTCATATTGTAGAGTTCAATCCAAATATTGACTCAAAGATGCGCCGAAGGGGGAATGTATACTGACCAATCTCAAACTGAGCTGTGATGCTCCTGAGTTGTTAACAAGCAGGCACCCAATAACCACAGGCATCAGAGTGTAGGCAAATGTTTATTGTCTTTATTCATTATGACAAAATAGATTGTACAACATATACAGTCATTGCAAGTCTGGAATGTACAAAAAGGAGTCAGGTAACTAGTGAACATATTTACCTCCATAATAATGGACACATGATTCTAAATTTGCTGATACTACAATGCCCTTTATATACTTATATCACGTATAAAAATAATTCTATGTCCAGATGTACAGTTACAGGAAAAAAAGTTAAATAGTTTAAACCATTTTATATACAATGTCTTTCATACATTAAAACGTCGATTGCACTTTCTGTAATAGAAATTGCCTTCAAGTATGATGCAATCCTTTTATACTAGCAGGATTTTAGACTCCCTGTAATCCAAACACAGAAAAACAACATCGGTCAAATCTAGTCCGGAGATAATGAGCTGGAATTTGGCTCGGTGAGCCCTGAATTCTAAGGCATTCGCTGAGAGATGGCGCCCTTTCCTTCATTCAATTCGCTCTCAAACTTCCCCAAAAACAATTGCTGGCAATTTTTTTTTACCAGTTCTGATCTCTGCTGTGCCTTGGAAAGTTTGCCAGGTGTTGGTATGTCCATCAGCAGTCATGAATATTCTCGCCCAGGGCGGTGGGCCTGGAGTGACAGTCCTGAAGAGTTTGTGTTGTGCTTGTCACGTCCTGTGAATACTCCCGTGTTCCCGAGGCACCATGAGCGCTATCTTAGAGCGCACCGATCGCCGTTTCCTGCCGTAGCTGTTGGGACTCCACGTGCTCCACCGAGCCATGTTGTCTTTCTCTGGGTTATTGAGGAGCTGGTTTAGCCGGTGACTCAGCTTCTGGACCTGGCACGTCCCGAGTTGGCAGCTCGGCCGGTTCAGGTGGGGCTGGGGGAAACGCGGCAAGCCGTGCCGGTAGCGCTTGACGCGGATGTGCGCCTCTGAGCTACTGAGGGAGAGAGAAAAAATACACACAAACACACGGTCAGAACAAACCCGAGAAACTGGCGCCCAGCCCCAAACCGAGCGGCTCCCTCATCAGTCGCTGAGCTCAGTTATACAGCGTCAACTGATTCGTTTTTTCTCACAAACCCGGTATATCATCAAACATGAGCCCGGGAAACAATTTATAAACCCAGAAACAGGGGTGGAATTTATCGGTAGCTTTGATATACACGTTTTCATGAAGTACTTTGTGAAGACTTCTGAGACCCGAGAGAATTTCTCAAACAGCGCAAGGACACAGAGTCCTGAATCACACTGGGATCCTTTCGCTCGCCTGTTTTTGCTCTCCCTGGTATTTTCCGTTCGTCTCAGCGTGCAACCTTGTGCATTTAAAAACCAATCCATCTACTCTTATTTATCTAACAGCCCTGCAGTTCCAGATTAGCTGGGGTCCCCCTGCCATCCTCCAATTTAACTTTCAACTTCAATCAATTCACAATTTGTGAGTTTTGCCCGGGTCCCATCGATTTGCAAAACCATCTGGGATCGTTTGTATCTTTTTTTCAGGTTCGTCGCTCAAAGGGTTTGCTTTCATTACCTGGAGTGGATGTTGAAGTTTTCCTTAACATCTTCTGTCCTCACGAACTCTTGTTGGCTGTTTCCTATCAGCCCCTGACTCTTCAGTTTGGAAGCTTTCAGATCCCTCTTCGCTCGGCTTAACGCCCAGGCGTTCAACCTGCGAACACAAACCCATAACCCCGGTAAGAACAGGGCACGGTCACAAACTGCTGCAGTTCCTCCGTTTTTAAATAGAACACATTTTATCGTGTGACATCATGATTCAGTGGGGGCAGCGAGACAAAACCCCCCGGGGGTGGTGGAGAGGAAGGAGATACAAATGGAAAACTTGCCTTTTTTTAAATGCCGAAGCTACATCCAATTTGGCGTCCGCATTGGCATAGGCTGAATAGACAAAACAGCAATACAACAGAGCAACGTGAACCATCTTCATGGTGAAACCTGCTGAGGAGAAAACAAAACAAAAGCGGACAGCATTAGGATTTTACCCTGTTTCCAAGCCCTGCTTGTTTTCAGCGTGGGTACACTGCTGCTGATAGGCGATGTGTCAGCAACGCGCTCACGGTCAGTCTTCCCAAGCATGAGGGAAGACTCAAACATCTCCGCTCAGCACTAGATACGGCCAGATTCGTTTTGGTCATTTCTCTCAGGAACAATGTTGCTTAGATAAAGATCATCAGCAAACAGCGGGGTCCTGAGGCATTCAACATGCTTCGAAACACAGGCGAGTATAACCTGCCAAGTGTACATTGTTCTGATTACTGTCGTCTCTCACATCACCTCGCTAACATCACAAAATACTGGCAGCTACCAAGGAAAATGGACAAGAGGTGCAAAGTATCAGAGAGTTGTTTAAGTCAGCCAAAGGTAGAACATTCCACACTTACCTCCAAAGCCCACTTAATAAGATTTTCCAAATGTCTTCAATCCTGTAACTCTGTGGTGTATCCTTATAAAGTGTTTCGCACAGAGATCCACACGAAACTGTTATTCTCGATTCGCATTGACTGAGTCCAGAGCTGGAGTCTCTCTTTATAGAATTGCACATGGGGCGGAGATTCAATTGATGGACGGCTCGCAGACAAGACGTGACAATACCAGAGCACATCCTGCAGACCTCATGCACTCATCGTTTTATGAGTATAAATGCAATCAAATGTCGATTAATTTCTAGCCTATATATTCACCAGATATAGTTAAACACTCAAAGTTTAACCCCTGATATTTGTAAACTGAACATGAAAAGTTGCTTTTGCGAGGATACTTAATCGAACTACCACGTACAACAATACATATTAATACTTCCCAAACTATTTGCACCTGAATTATACTATAATCTATACATTTAAAATATCCTATAATCTATGCACTTAAATTATCCTACATGATATTTCTGATTTTACAGTCGAAGAGATTACACTAATGATGTGAATGCCTCAAAGTAATTTCATCAGAAACAGGTTTGAAATTGATATATTTCGGGATGGTAGATAATTTAATTAATCAGGTTGTTTTATTCAGCAACTGAAATCTTTTTTTTCTGTTGCAATGATTATACCTCTTGTCAATGCACATGGCATGAATTGTGTGGCGGGCGAAATATTCCCCAAGTGATTAATGCTTCAACTTGTCTGTTTCCTCAGATGTTCAGTACGACGGTTCGTAATGCCTCTGATATCTCTAGTCATCATCCATTACTCAATCATTGGAATGTAAACCGGAGTGTTTGTCACGTATACTCTTCATCCTTTTAGACAAAACGTTTTCCTAACTATTTTAAATGGTCACACTCCACCGTTCAGGCATTACGTTAAAAAAAACCCATCATTCCGACTCTACCAAAATTTAATAGAACCCTTATGGGAAACACTGTATATGGTCAGCACTCATTCCGAAATGTCCGCTGTTAACAGTTATAACCACCTGCTGTTTTTGATTGGTTTCCTGACCATGGTCTAACATGGTCATGGGTTCCTGTTGATCTGACCAGTATTACCCTTCACCTTCTAATAGACTGGCATTAGAAACATAGACACGTTACAGAAACATAGAAACAAAGAAGCCATTCAGCCCGTCATGTCTAAATAAACTAGCCACCCAATCTACTTTCCACTTTCCACCACCTGGCCTTGCGCTTCAGATGTGGATCCAGGTTTCTTTTAAGTTGGGAAGTGAATCCTTGACACCGTTCATCCTGTTTGTGAGAATGTTTCCCTTCATGTTTCCTCTAACCTTTCTAGCAAACACATTAAGTCTGGGTCCCCAGTATATGGCCTGCCCACTCGCGGAACCAGGTCCCCTCTCCATTCTGCACTGTGATTGAGGAACAGATGTGGCTGTGGTTATTGGCTCAGTTCTTAGCTGATGAAATGCGCATGGAGTGAGTTTTAATTCATTATTTAGCATACTGGGGATGATTTCCTTTAATGAAGCAAGATAATCGGTTCACAGGAGTTTACTTTTGACAAATGGTATAGAAGATCAGAGCGATTCAATGTATTTCGAAGACGCATCTTTCTCTACCCTACAAAATGTGACAGATTTAATATGAGGGAAGCCGGCGGCAGCGATTGAGCCACCTTTAGAGTTGATCGATCACGTTTACATTGAATAATAGAAAATCATGTCAGGATCTCAGGCCCGAGGTTCCAAGACAAGAATGGAGTATAAATGCAAATTTCTAATTAACTATGTAACCGTGTAGATAATTTCACAGCGCGGCTAGAACAAGCGAACAAGCTCTTTCAGAGAGCAAGCGAGTTGTCTCGAACAAAACATTTCGTGAAAAGGACTTAGCTGGCCACCACTCCACTCAGTTACAAAGATATTTATCCCCTCTGCAACATTCCTGAGATAGCAGTGTCGCTTGTTCCTTCCAAAGTTGGCACTTAACCAAACTACAGCCTTCTCGGAACCTCACTTAAAACCCCAAACTTGGAAATAGCCCGATTGGGAAAGCGGGGTTCTGGGAGCACCATTGGCACCATTGGCAAAGAGGAATCGGCAGCACTATTCAAATCTCAGTTGTTCTTTTAGTTCAACGTAGAGAGAAATAAAAACACTCCTGTAGATATCTTTAAACGAAAATTTCCACACGTTCCTAAACAGATAGGTGACTGTGTATCCAGTTTTTTGCCAACATCTCTACAACTTAATAAAGAGGATTGCTGAACAAGTCACATGGCTGATAAAATAACATGAGTTTACAATGTTTTCCTTCCCCCATACATCCATTTCTGTTCTCCCAGCTATTCGGATACAATATATACTTCCAACGCGCTCTTCTGTGTTTTGTACTCCCCAACCCCCTACATGAGAGATCCGTGAGCGCCACCAGTTCATTTCATTTTCCTCTCACTAGTCAAGCACAGTGGTTTTTCCCAGGCGATTCTCCCACTAACCCCTTCATCACTACTATCAGCACAACTTCAAACTTCATTGTGTTTGCCAGTTTTCTCATTTTATTAAATTGTCACGTGTGTTCCATTCCAATCACTCCATCTAATTTTAATCAACCAGTTCCTGTGTGATGACGCACTACTGGAACATGTAGGAATTCACCACGAGCCGTTTGGCTCAAAGGCAAAGATACCAAAACTGTATCTATCACAAGGGCCCTCACTCCAGTGTATTATTGGCAGGCAGTTAGTCTATAATCATCAGGGAGTATTAACGTTGTTTAATTTGTTGTTTTAACAGAAACCTCATTGGGCTTTGTAATGTCTTTTTTTTTGTAGCAGTCTGAAAATTTATGGAATACAGGTGAGTATTTAAATATATAATTTGATATTTTTCCCATCAGATAATCTTATTTCTCTTTTATTTTTGTATAGTATGGCTGTGACCATGAGGTTAAGGTTAAAATGTCTCAACTAAATGATTCGACTGGAATCTCCAATCTGCTGTTTTCCAGTTATGATAATCACCCATTAAATTCAGAGCATCAGCCTTATTTGTGCTTGTATTTCTTCTTGGCTGCTTTCTTCTTTTAGTTTGTGGGCTTGAGGATTTGGAAAGAGTTGGTTTCACAATTTCAAATAAAATCCCTGATTCATTTTATTAGCCTGTAATGTACATAATTGAGTTTTAAATGTTTATTCATTGTAGAACCACTCACAATTTTGTGCTGTAGAGCTGAGCTGTTTAATTTTGTCTCAAAAATACAGTATATATTACATTATATGCCTATACTGCAGCATAAATGCACAGGATTTGTTACGCCTCCATAGAACAAGTGGTATTTTCAGCAAAGCATAGGAAATGTTGGTGAGACTCAGCAGGTCTGGCAGCATCTTTGGAGAGGGAAACAGTTAACGTTTCTTACCTTACTTCTGTTTCTCTCTCCACAGATATCTTCCAGATCTTCTGCATTTGTTTCTGATTTCCAGTATCCACAGTATTTTGCTTTTATTTAAGTATCATGTTAATGTTTGAGAAACTTAGCATTTTTACAGAATGCAAAGCTCAAATTCCCCTTAAATTAAAACACCCTATCACAGAAAAAAACTTCATTTAGTAAATTGGTCAGAGAACAATTGGAAACCACCACAAAGAGAATCAGTCAAAATACAGATGAAATACCAAATCTTTTGAATGACATTTGTTGCCCAATAGTAAATAAGTTTCTGCTTAAAAAACTAACATTACTTGGCTTTCTTTCTGCTCTGTTCCTGGAATTTCTACCATTGGACAATATTAAACACTCCTTGAGGTGAGGTAATAGATTAAAGAATTGCACTTCCCACCCTGATTCTCTGTAGGATGCTATCAAGTACCTCAAAAGCTTAGGTCATTTTTCAATGCCTGTTTCATTCTACACCACACAGTACGATTCATAAATTACCTGCGTAATTAAACTTTTGAATTTTTTTATAAACATCTGTGGCTGTGAAAAGCAGAAAGAAGCTGCAATACACTCAGAATCCAATGTTTCAAAATTCTGAGAACCTTTACAAAATGTGAACATAATTAACATTTTTTCACAAAAGAAGCCTATTGACTGCAACTGTTGTGAGAACTAAAAAGTAGTCTGTAACAGATAAAAAAAATCCCTGCAAAGACTATCAGCTTTCATTTCATTTTAAATTTATATTGTCTGCCATATATTGAATTTGCAGAAAACAGTTTCAGATTTGTGAAAAATTCAACAGTGTCCTACTTTTCTGGCCATGCTTGTCTGAACCATGCAGCAGATGACTGGGAACAGAGAGACTGAGACTCCAGAAAATGGAAAGATCAGCTGCAGTAGCAACAGGTGTCAGGAACAGCAATCAGTTAGGAATATAGAATAGCTCGACAAAAAAATGACCAAGGCTTATCTTCTACTATCCTGCTGGTCAAATCGATAAATGATACAAAACAATAACAATGAAAATGAAATTGTTGATTCATCGGTGCAGTTAATTGGTTTATAGCAGACTCAGAGAAGGCACAAGGGAAATCTCAAATGTGGAAAGATTTGGGAAGCACAGTAGTCTGTTGCTATTATGCTTCCTAAAGTTACCACATATCATATTTTTATAAAACGTAGGTTTTTATTTAAAAAGGAATTTTTTTTCCTTTTGAATATTACAACAAATGCAAAACCAAACCAATATCAAAAAACAAACTGGCTAATTACGTAAATAAATAATAACTAATAACTAAGCTAAAAAAGGAAAATCTTAACAATAATAATAGTGATAATAACCATAACAAGCTCAGCAAAACAAAGCAATAGCCCTCGATCTGTGAGCGCGTAAGTTTATACATTTTCATATGTTTGTAGTTCCTCCCCTCTGGATACCAAATCCATTACATAGAATTGCCATGGCTATATAAAGGCTCTTATTAGTATGGCAGACAAATCTGTACCCAGGTTGTCCAAAAAGGGTCACCAGGTCTTATAGAAATTCTCAGTTTTATGGTGCACCATACTCATAAGAAAGTTTAAGGAGATGTGCTCTATGACTAGCTTATGCCAACCCGCCAGCCCTGGGGGATTTTCCAACACCCACCCAAGCAGTACAAAAAGTGAAGATACTGAAAAGCCTTTTTTAAATGTGCATTAATGTAAGGATTCTGGGTAATCCAAGATAGAGAATGGGAAAAATTTCTGGCTGTAAAGCTGCTCCTTTTTGAGGTATTTTAGGCATTGGAGGTGATTTCCTCGAATTCCAGGAGCAGCAATTACTGTTTTATATGCTGTTGCATTGTTTTGGAACTTTGGGAAAAAAAAGTCAAAACAACAGCAGTTTTAAAAGGGAGAAGAACAGACAAAGGAAGCACATGGTGAGGACAGTGTAGAAGAGAGGGAGAGAGGGAGAACCTGCACAGTTACTGCCTTTGCTGTTTTGAATTCATGTATCGCTGGACATCAGAGTGTGTCTGAGAAAATTAACAAACAGTGAAATTCTTAACTGATCTTGGAGGAACCTGTTTGGGCGAAGTTCACAGCACAGAATCAGATAAGTTAATCATTGTTTTAAATGTGTCCAACAGAAAGGCTGCAGTAGTGAGTAGAGTGGGTTCTTTCTTGATTATATATTTTTGGTGATATGTCTCGTGATTAAACTTAAAATATAAGCCATAACTATTAATTTAACCTGGGGCAGTGTTTTGTAGAGAAATAAGATGGTGTTATTTTCTGGGTCTGTAGATTGTGAAGGAGCAAAAATAGCCTTTAGTGCAGTGATATGTACAAGAGAGGAGGGGGAGTGACATTTTTGATAAGAGACAGCATTATAGCTGTGCTGAGGGGGGATATTCCCTCAGATGTGGGAGCTTAAAGAGGGTTTAAGGGTTACTGCGAATTATATCTGCCACAAATGTTGTTGGATGCAAATCTTATCAGATCGAATGGATCAGTTGGAGAGACACTTAGAAGCAATGAGCACTTTGCAACAGGAAGGGGGGAATGTCTCAGATACAGTCACATAGATGGGTTAACTCCAGGAAAGGTAAAAGAGGAAGGCAACCAGTGCAGGAGTCTTTTGTGGATATACCCATTTCAAACAGGTATACTGTTTTTGATAATGTAGGAGGTAATGGATTGTCAGGGGAATGTAGCATGAACAGCCAAGTTTCTGGTATTGAGACTGGCTGTAATGCAACGAGGGGTACGTCGGCTTCCAAGAGATCAATTGTGTAAGGGGATTCTATAGTCCGAGGTACAGACAGACGTATCTGTGGTCAGCAGAGAAAAAGCAGAATAGTGTGTTGTTTCCCTGGTGCCAGGATCAAGGATGTTGCAGAAAGGGTGCAGAATATTCTCACGGGGTAGAGGGGCCAGCAAGAGGTCATTGTCCACATTGCAACCAACGACATAAGAAGGGAAAAGGTTAAGATTCTGAAGGGAGATTACAGAGAGTTAGGCAGAAATTTTAAAACGGAGGTCCTCGAGAGTTGTAATATCTGGTTTACTCCCAGTGCTACGAGCTAGTGAGGGCAGGAATAGGAGGATAGAGCAGATGAATGCATGGCTGAGGAGCTGGTGTATGGGAGAATGATTCATATTTTTGGATCATTGGAATCTGTTTTGGGGTAGAAGTGAACTGTACAAGAAGGACGGATTGCGCCTAAATTGGAAGGGGACTAATATACTAGCAAGGAGATTTGCTAGAGCTGCTCGGGAGGATTTAAACTAGTAAAGTGGGGGAGTGGGACCAGAGAGATAGTGAGGAAAGAGATCAATCTGAGACTGGTACAGCTGAGAACAGAAGCGAGCCAAACAGTTAGGGCAAACAGGGACATGGTTGGACTAATAAAATAAGCTGCATTTATTTCAATGCAAGGGGCCTAACAGGGAAGGCAGATGAACTCAGGGCATGGTTAGAAACATGAGACTGAGATATCATAGCAATTACAGAAACATGACTCAGGGATGGGCAGGACTGGCAGCTTAATGTTCCAGGATACAAATGCTACAGGAAGGATAGAAAGGGAGGCAAGAGAGGAGGGGGAGTGGCATTTTTTGATAAGAGACAGCATTACAGCTGTGCTGAGAAAGGATATTCCTGGAAATAAATCCAGGGAAGTTATTTGGGTGGAACTAAGAAATAAGAAAGGGATGATCACCTTATTGGGATTGAATTATAGACCCCCTAATAGTCACAGGGAAATTGAGAAACAAACTTGTAAGGAGATCTCAGCTATCTGTAAGAATAATTGGGTGGTTATGGAAGGAGATTTTAACTTTCCAAACATAGACTGGGACTGCCATAGTGTTAAAGGTTTAGATGGAGAGGAATTTCTTAAGTGCGTACAAGACAATTTTCTGATTCAGTATGTGGATGTACCTACCAGAGAAGATACAACACTTGACTTACTCTTGGGAAATAAGGCAGGGCAGGTGACTGAGATGTTAGTGGGGGAGCACTTTGGGGCCAGCGACCATAATTCTATTAGTTTTTAAATAGTGATGGAAAAGGATAGAGCAGATCGAAAAGTTGAAGTTCTAAATTGGAAAAAGGCCAATTTTAACAGTATTAGGCAAGAACTTTCGAAAGTTGATCGTGGACAGATGTTCGCAGGTAAAGGGACGGCTGGAAAATGGGAAACCTTAAGAAATGAGATAACGAGAATCCAGAAAAAGTATATTCCTGTCAGGGTGAAAGGAAAGGTTGGTAGGTTTAGGGAATGCTGGATGACTAAAGAAATTGAGGGTTTGGTGAGGAAAAAGAAGGAAGCATATGTAAGGCATAGACAGGATAGATCAAGTGAATCCTTAGAAGAGTATAAAGGTAGTCGGAGTATACATAAGAGAGAAATCAGGAGGGCAAAAAGGGGACATGAGATAGCTTTGGCAAATAGAATTAAGGAGAATCCAAAGGGTTTTACAAATGCATTAAGGACAAAAGTATAACTAGGGAGAGAATAGGGCCCCTCAAAGATCAGCAAGGTGGCCTTTGTGTGGAGCAACAGAAAATGGGGGAGATAATAGATGAATATTTTGCATCAGTATTTACTGTGGAAAAGGATATGGAAGAAGTAAACTGTAGGGAAATAGATGATGACATCTTGCAAAATGTCCAGATTACAGAGGAGGAAATGCTGGATGTCTTGAAACGGTTGAAGGTGGATAAATCCCCAGGATCTGATCAGGTGTACCCGAGAACTCTGTGGGAAGCTAGAGAAGTGATTGCTGGGCCTCTTGCTGAGATATTTGTATCAACATAGTCGCAGGTGAGGTGCCGGAAGACTGGAGGTTGGCTAACGTGGTACCACTGTTTAAAAAGGGCAGTAAAGATAGGCCAGGGAACTATAGACCGGTGTGCCTGACCTTAGTGGTGGGCAAGTTGTTAGAGGGAATCCTGAGGGACAGGATGTACATGTATTTAGAAAGGCTAGGACTGATTAGGGATAGTCAACATGGCTTTGTGCGTGGGAAATCATGTCTCACAAACTTGATTGAGTTTTTTGAAGAAGTAACAAAGAAGGTTGATGAGGGCAGACCAGTAGATGTGATCTATATGAACTTCAGTAAGGCATTCGACAAGGTTCCCCATGGGAGACTAATTATCAAGGTTAGATCTCATGGAATACCGGGAGAACTGGCCATTTGTATACAGAACTGGCTCAAAGGTAGAAGACGGGGGTGGTGGTAAGGGTTGTTTTTCAGACTGGAGGCCTGTGACCAGTGGAGTGCCACAAGGATCAGTGCTGGGTCCTCTACTTTTTGTCATTTACATAAATGATTTGGATGCAAGCATAAGAAGTACAGTTAGTAAGTTTGCAGATGACATCAAAATTGGACAGCGAAGAGGCTTGCCTCAGATTACAAGGAGATCTTGACCAGATGGGCCAATGGGCTGAGAAGTGGCAGATGGAGTTTAATTCAGATAAAAGCGAGGTGCTGCATTTTGGGAAAGCAAACCTTAGCAGGACTTATACACTTAATGATAAGGTCTTAGGGAGTGTTGCTGAACAAAGAGACCTTGGAGTGCAGGTTCATAGCTCCTTGAAAGTGGAATTGCAGGTAGATAGGATAGTGAAGAAGGCATTAGATATGCTTTCCTTTATTGGTCAGAGTATTGAGCACAGGAGTTGGGAGGTCATGTTGCGGCTGTACCGGACATTGGTTAGGCCACTGTTGGAATATTGCATGCAATTCTGGTCTCCTTCCTATTGGAAAAATGTTGTGAAACTTGAAAGGGTTCAGAAAAGATTTACAAAGATGTTGTCAGAGTTGGAGGATTTGAGCTATAGGGAGAGTCTGAACAGGCTGGGGCTGTTTTCCCTGGAGTATCGGAGGCTGAGGGGTGACCTTATAGAGGTTTACAAAATTATGAGTGGCATGGATAGGGTAAATGGGCAAAATCTTTTCCCAGGGATTGGAGAGTCCAGAACTAGAGGGCATAGGTTTAGGGTGAGAGGGGAAAGATATAAAAGAGACCTAAGGGGCAACCTTTTCACACAGAGGGTGGTACGGGTATGGAATGAGCTGCCAGAGGAAGTGGTGGAGGCTGGTACAATTGCAACATGTAAGAAGTATTTG
Organism: Hemiscyllium ocellatum; assembly: GCF_020745735.1. Lineage (NCBI taxonomy): Eukaryota > Metazoa > Chordata > Chondrichthyes > Orectolobiformes > Hemiscylliidae > Hemiscyllium > Hemiscyllium ocellatum. The sequence continues at coordinate 41,086,469 of NC_083418.1, forward strand.
CTTGGGTATATGAATAGGAAGGGTTTGGAGGGATATGGGCCAGTTGCTGGCAGGTGTGACTAGATTGGGTTGGGATATCTGGTTGGCATGGACGAGTTAGACTGAAGGGTCTGTTTCCATGCTGTACATCTTTATGACTCTATGAAAGTGAATTAACAAAGCCAAGAAGAGACATCGGGTCCATCTCCATCTCCAACTCCAAGGCCTTCTCTATTTCGCCTACCATAGTGGTCCAATATGCACTTCCGCCCCTCACATCATCGCTGATGTCACACGCTCAGTGACTTCCACCACCCCTACTGCCGTGTCTGCCACCACTTCCGCTCCCACCAACGCCACTCACCTGCATTCTGCTGTCACGCCCCCCACATATCCCACTGTCACATATTCCCAGCCCCCAGAATCCTGAGGGGAGCACTACCCCTGCTCATGACTCCACCTCCATTCCCTCCACTATCACACCCACTCCAGTTACTGGCTCTGCCCCCACTCCCAGCTCCAAATCCTCACCAGATCCCAGCTCCCAGCCCTGCCGAGTTTTCACCAACCCTCCAGACCTTCCCCTCACTGAGGATGAACGATCAGTCCTCAGCAAAGGACTCACCTTCACCCCCCTCCATCCAAGCATCAATGAATTTAATACACGCCGTGACGTCGAACACTTCTTCCTCCGCCTTTGCCTCCGAGCCTACTTTCACAATCAAGACTCCCACCCACCTTCCGAGGACCCCTTCGCCCACCTCCAACACACTGCATCCACCTGGACACCCCGCGCTAGCCTATTACCCACCCCCGACTTCTTCATTTCCAACTGCCGCTGGGACATTAACTGCCTCAACCTGTCTACCCCCCTCCCCCACTCCAACCTCGCACCCTCACAACGCGCAGCCCTCCAATCCCTCTGCTCCAATCCCTACCTCACCATCAAGCCAGCAGATAAAGGGGGCGCAGTGGTAGTCTGGCGCACTGACCTCTACACCGCTGAAGCCAAACGCCAACTCGAGGACACCTCTTCCTACCGCCCCCTTGACCATGATCCCACCCCCATCACCAAACCATCATCTCCCAGACCATACAGAACCTCATCACCTCAGGAGATCTCCCACCCACAGCTTCCAATCTCATAGTCCAGGAACCCCACACTGCTCGGTTTTACCTCTTTCCCAAGATCCACAAGCCTGACCACCCTGGCTGACCCTTTGTCTCAGCATGCTCTTGCCCCACTGAACTCATCTCTACCTACCTCAACACTGTCCTATTCCCACTAGTCCAGGAACTCCCCACATAAGTTCGAGACACCACCCATGTCCTCCATCTCCTCCAAGACTTCCATTTTTCCGGCCCCCAACGCCTCATCTTCACCATGGATATCCAATCTCTCTATACCTCCATTCGCCATGACAAGGACCTCCAAGCCCTCTGTTTTTTACTCTCCCGACATCCCCAACAGTACCCTTCCACCGACACACTCATTTGTTTGGCCGAACTAATCCTCACTCTTAACAACTTCTCCTTCAAATCCTCCCATTTCCTCCAGACCAAAGGGTAGCCATGGGCACACATATGGGCCCCAGCTATGCCTGTCTCTTTGTTGGCTACGTAGAACAGTTGATCTTCCGTAATTACACTGGCACCACTCCCCACCTCTTCCTCTGCTACGTTGATGACTGCATTGGCGCCACCTCATGCTCCCGCGAGGAGGTTGAACAATTCATCAACTTCACCAACACATTCCACCCTGACCTTAAATTTGCCTGAACCATCTCTAACACCTCCCTCCCCTCCCTGGACCTCTCCATCTCCATTAATGATGACCAACTTGACACTGACATTTTTTACAAACCCACCAACTCCCACAGCTACCTGGATTACACCTCTTCCCACCCTATCTTTTGCAAAAATGCCATCCCGTATTCCCAATTCCTCTGCCTCTGCCATATCTGCTCCCAGGAGGACCAGTTCCATCATAGAACACACCAGATGGCCTCCTTCTTTAGAGACCGCAATTTCCCTTTCCACGTGGTCAAAGATGCCCTCCAATGCATCTCGTCCACATCCCACACCTCCGCCCTCAGACCCCACCCCTCCAACCGTAACATGGACAGAATGCCCCTGGTACTCACCTTCCACCCTACCAACCTTCGCATAAACCAAATCATCCGCCAACATTTCTGCCACCTCCAAAAAGACCCCACCACCAGGGATATATTTCCCTCCCCACCCTTTTCCGCCTTCTGCAAAGACCATTCCCTCCGTGACTACCTGGTCAGGTCCACGCCCCCCTATAACCCACCCTCCCATCCTGACACCTTCCCCTGCCACCGCAGGAACTGCAAAACCTGCGCCCACACCTCATCCCTCAACTCCATCCAAGACCCTAAAGGAGCCTTCCACATCGATCAAAGTTTTGCCTGCACATCCACTAATATCACTTATTGCATCTGTTGCTCCCGATTCGGTCTCTTCTACATTGGGGAGACTGGACGCCTCCTAGCAGAGCGCTTTAGGGAACATCTCCGGGACACCTGCACCAATCAACCACACCACCCTGTGGCCCAACATTTCAACTCCCCCTCCCACTCTGCCGAGGACATGGAGGTCCTAGGCCTCCTTCACTGCCGCTCCCTCTCCACCCGACGCCTGGAGGAAGAACGCCTCATCTTCCGCCTCGGAACACTTCAACCTCAGGGTATCAATGTGGACTTCAACAGTTTTCTCATTTCCCCTTCCCCACCTCACCCTAGTTCCAAACTTCCAGCTCAGCACTGTCCCCATGACTTGTCCTACCTGCCTATCTTCTTTTCCACCTATCTACTCCACCCTCCTCCCTGACCTATCACCTTCATCCCCTCTCCCACTCACCTACTGTACTCCATGCTACTTTCTCCCCACCCCCACCCTCCTCTAGCTTATCTCTCCACTCTTCAGGCTCTCTGCCTTTATTCCTGATGAAGGGATTTTGTCTGAAACGTCGATTTTGCTGCTCCTTGGATGCTGTCTGAACCGCTTTGCTCTTCCACTCCACTAATCCAAAAAACAGTGGTCCAGTATGCCCACAGTCTGTGGCAGGACCAAAGACAATGAACACGTGTGCCAATGCTCACTTTACATTTAGGACACATTGGACGTGCTCTTGCCTTAAATTTAGCAAGCTGGTCTGGGGCCAGGTGGACCCTATGGAGAACCCTCAATTGCAAGTGGTGGGTCCTTTTGCAAATCGAGATCCTTATTACATTTTCCCAGATATCCTCCCATATTTCAGAAGAGATCTCAATGTCCAGCTCCCTCTCTCATACCCTACAGAGCCATTTGTCTTGTCTGAGGAAGCCTCTCTCAATCAATGATAAGCATTGCTAACAGATAATGTACCCTCAGCAGTCAACACCCCCTTCTCCATATTGGACCTATACGGATCAGTTAGAAGTGTGGTCTCTTTTTGTATGAAGTTTCTAATTTGAAAAAAAATGAAAGAGATCCCTGCCGGACAATACATATTTCCGGCCACTTGGTCAAAAGACATCGGTATGTCCCTCTCAAATAAACCATCCAGACAAGACATGTCCCTAGCTGCGCATAGCTTAAACCCAGAATCTATCATCCCTGACCACAAGCTCGGCATACCAACTATGGCTGTCAAAAATGATGTTTTGGCAATATTGCCCTCACCCTGATGCATTGCATTCCATGCCTTGATAATATTGATGACTATTGGGTGATGGCAATATTCCTTAACAGCTCTCATTTTATCTCAGAATAGTAAGTTAATAAGGGGCATCTTGCCTGAGATGCCTCGATGCCCAACCAAAGTTAGTGAGGGGTCCCCCGGGCCCAATCATTCATATAAGACAGAAATGAGCTTAACTGATAGTTTTTGATATCTGAGATGCCCACTCCTCCCTGTCTGTTAGGTAACTGCAATTTAGTCAATTTAATTAGGGGCCCTTGCGATACCAGATAAAAGAACTAAATCAGCTGTTCAGTCTTCTAAATATTTGCTTCGTAAAAAGCAGAGGAAGCATTTGCATAGGATAGCACAGGCAGGGCAGAATGTTCATTTTAATGAGGGCTATCTGACCAAGAGATCGGAAGCGTTTCCCATCTACACAGGTACTGCTTGATTCTGTTGAATAAATGGGCAAAATTGGCTTTAAATGACTGGAAATATGAGAACTGCTTTTTTGAGACATGTTAATGACCAGGAATTGATTATTAAAGGCACAATAACAACGTTTCTATTTGGGGTAAAACTCAGAAATGTTGCAAATGGATCATTTTCTGGTTAACAAGATGTAGCAAATAGTAGCCACAGAGATCAGTGCTGGAGCCTCAACATTTTACAATGAGACAACCAAAGGTGTGGTTGCTAAATTTGTTGATATCAAAAGATAGGTAGGAAAATATGTAATGAAAAGGGAATAAGTAGGCTACAAATGGATACATGTGAGTTCAGCGAGTATGCAAATGAAGTATAATGCAAGAAAATGTAAATTTGCTCATTTTGGCAGGAAGTATGAAAAGAAGCATGTTACCTCAGTAGTGAGAGATTTTAAAACTCCAAAATGCAGAGATATCTGGGTGTCCTAGCATATGAATCACTGAATATTGGTGTGCAGGTGCAATTAGGAAAGCTAATAGATTGCTATTAGAGTCGTAGAGTCATACAGCATGGAAACAGACCCTTCGGTCAAACCCGTCCATGCTGACCAGATATCCCAACCCAATCTAGTCCCACCTGCCAGCACCTGGCCCATATCCCTCCAAACCCTTCCTATTCATATACCCATCCAAATGCCTCTTAAATGTTGCAATTAGTCATAGAGTCATAGAGATGTACAACATGGAAACAGACCCTTTGGTCCAACCCGTCCATGCCGACCAGATATCCCAACCCAATCGAGTCCCACCTGCCAGCACCCGGCCCATATCTCTCCAAACCCTTCCTATTCATATACCCATCCAAATGCCTCTTAAATGTTGCAATTGTACCAGCCTCCACCACATCCTCTGGCAACTCATCCCATACACATACCATCCTCTGCATGAAACAGTTGCCCCTCAGGTCTCTTTTATATCTTTCCCCTCTCACCTTAAACCTATGTCCTCTAGTTCTGGACTCCCCCACCCCAGGGAAAAGACTTTGCTTATTTATCCTATCCACCCCCCTCATCATTTTGTAAACCTCTATAAGGTCACCCTTCAGCCTCAGACGCTCCAGGGAAAATAGCCTCAGCCTGTTCAGCCTCTCCCTGTAGCTCAGATCCTCCAACTTTGACAACATCCTTGTAAATCTTTTCTGAACCCTTTCAAGTTTGACAACATCTTTCCAATAGGAAGGAGACCAGAATTGTACGCAGTATTCCAACAGTGGCCTAACTAATGTCCTGTACAGCTGCAACATGACCTCCCAACTCTTGTGCTCAATACTCTGACCAATAAAGGAAAGCATACCAAATGCCTTCTTCACTATCCTATCTACCTGCGACTCCACTTTCAAGGAGCTGTGAACCTGCACTCCAAGGTCTCTTTGTTCAGCAACACTCCCTTGGACCTTACCATTAAGTGTATACGTCCTACTAAGATTTGCTTTCCCAAAATGCAGCACCTTGAATTTATCTGATTTAAACTCCATTTGCCACTTCTCAGCCCATTGGCCCATCTGGTCCAGATTCTGTTGTAATCTGAGGTAACCCTCTTCGCTGTCCACTACACCTCCAATTTTGGTGTCATCTGCAAACTTACTAACTGTGCCTCTTATGCTCGCATCCAAATCATTTTGTTTATTACAAGTGGAATTGAATACAAAAGTAGGGAAATAGTGCTCCAGTTATAAAGGATAATGGTGAGATCACATCTGAGTACTGGGATGGTTGTCCTATGATGAACATTTGGACAGATTAGGCTTAAATCTGCCACAGTTTAGGTGACTTCATTGAACCATATAGGATCTTGAGGAGTCTTGACAAGGTGGATATGGAAAAAATGCTTCCACTTGTGAGAGAATCTAGAACTAGGGATCACTGTTTAAAGATTCAGGATCATCAATTTAAGACTGAGGTAGAGAGAATTTTTTCACTCCCTGACAGGGCCATGAGTCATACAAACACATAATATCAAAGCCTATCCTGCTTTCTTTGATCCCTTTCCTCCTAAGAGCTATAACTGTATCTTTCTTAAAAGTTTTCAATGTTTTGGTCTCAACTGTTTCCTGTGTCAGAGAATTTCAGAGGCTCACCACTCTCTGGATTAAGAAAATCCTCCTCATCTCCATCATAAAAGACTTATATCCTACTCATTGACTGTGACCCCTGATTCTGGATTCCTCAGTCCTTGAAAAGATCTTTCTAGCCCCATCCATCCTGTCCACTCCTAGAATCATAGAATTAACAATACAGAAGGAGACTATTCAGCCTATTGTATCTGTACTGACTCCTGAAAGAACTACCCATCTTATCCCATTCTTCAGCCCTATCTCCCTAGCCTTCTAAATTCATCACTTTCAATTATATATCCAACTCTCTTTTGAAATCCCCATTGAATCCGCCTCTATCACTCTCGCAGACAGGGCATTCCAAATCCTAACAATTCTCTGAGTAAAGAAGTTTCTCCTCCTCTCACTCCTTGCTCACAATTTTGAAATTGTGAACCGTAGTTACTGACGTTTCAACTAGTGAAAACAGAATGTGAGTCTCTACCCTGTCAAAATTATTCACAATTTTGAACACCTCAATAAGCTCATCTCTTAATTTTCTCTGCTCTAAGAAGAATAAACCCAATTTCTCTAATCTTTCCTTATATTAAATATCTCTAATTCCTAGTATAATTCTAGTAAACCCCTTTTACACTCTCTGCAGGTTTAAAATCTGATTGAAGATTTGTAGCTCGGGTATCCGTTGTTGTGGTTCTCGAGCAGAACCACAACAACTCTCTGCTGGGCTTTAAATCCTTTCTTAACAAAGGTGCCAAGAACTTTATAGAATACTCTAAATGTGGTCTGACCAATGATGCATAAAGGTGTAGCATCACTCCCTTGCTTTTATTTTCTATGCTTCCATTTATAAATCGAAGGATTGTATAAGCCTTTTGAACAATTGTTTCATCTTGTTTGATCACCTTCAGAGTATTATACAAATGAATCCAGAGGTCCCTCTGCTCTTGTACTTAAGCCTGCACTGTCTCTCCATGCTTTTTCTACCAAAATGCATTACCACACACTTCTCTGCATTGAAATTCATCTTCAAGGAGAAAGTGAGGACTGCAGATGCTGGAGATCAGAGCTGAAAATGTTTTGCTGGAAAAGTGCAGCAGGTCAGGCAGCATCTAAGGAGCAGGAGAATCGATGTCTTGGGCATGAGCCCTTCTTCATTCCTGAAGAAGGGCTCATGCCCAAGACATCGATTCTCCTGCTCCTTGGATGCTGCCTGACCTGCTGCACTTTTCCAGCAACACATTTTCAGCACTGAAATTCATCTGCCAGGTGTCTGCCCACTTGGCCAACTTGTCAACGTCTCTCTGAAGTCGCTCAGCATCATCCTCATAATTAATTACTTTCCCTAGCTTGGTATCATCTGCAAATTTAGAGATTTTGCCCTGAACACCCATCTCCAAATTGTTTATATAAATCATAAAATGCAAGGGTCCTACCATCGATCCCTGGGGAACACCACTTTCAACTTGCCTACATTCTGAGAAATGCCTATCCTATCTATCCTGTTTCTTATCTTTTAGCCCAACTTCTAATCCATGCTGCCAAGGACTTATCCATCCCAAACATTTCTAATTTACTAATCAACTTGCCATGTGGTATTGTATCAAATGCTTTCTGAACATCCAACTATACAACATTCATAGAAGTACACTCATCAACTGCCTATATCACCTTGTCAAAGAACTCAATAACATTTGTCAGATGTGATTCACTCTTGACAAAGCCATGTTGACTGTCTAGTATTAAATTATTTGTAAGTGTATAATACCTTATAATAATATCTTATCCAGTATTGAGGCCTCTATCCATTTTCTCACTATTGACATCAAGCTGACAAATCAGTAGTCTTCTGGGTTTTCCTTTACCCCTTTCTTAAATAACACTGTCACATTTGCAATTCTCCCATCTCCTGAGGCTAATCCTGTGTTCAGAGACGCCTGGAAAATTTCTGTCAGTAGCTCTGCAATGTGCTCCCTTACCTCTCTCAGCAATCTAACGTATCCCATCTGGGCCTGGCAACTTCTCTAACTGGAGTGCTTCTAGCCTTTTTAGCATATCTTCTTTATTGATTACTATATGGCTCAGTTGATGAATATCCACATTTTCAACTCGGCTTTATCATCATTTTCTAATGGGGTAAAGACAGAAGCAAAGTACTAATTTAGTACTTTTGCCAAAGAGAGCAGTTTGCCCTGCTTGTTCCTCATTGGCCCCACTCTATCCCTCATTTATTTTTTACTATTAATATGTGTGGAGAACATTTTACTATTTGTTTTCATACAGCCTGCCATCTTTCCTCGTGCTTCTTCTTAGCTTTCTTTATTCCAGCCTTAGCCTCTCTCGTGTATTTGAGATACTTTTCCTAAGTTTAGAATCCCTAATACATGTGTAAACAAGCCCTTGGCCTAACATGTCCACACCAACCCTCCGAAGATTAACCCACCCACCTACATTTACTCCTGACTAATGCACTTAACCTACACATCCCAGAAGACTATGGGACAGGTTAACATGGTCAATTCACCTAAGCTGCAGATCTTTGGACTGTGGGAGGAAACTGGAGCACCCGAAGGAAGCCCACGCAGACAGTACAAACTCCACACAGACCATCGTCCGAGGTAGAATCGGACTCAGATTTCTGAAACTGTGAGGCAGCAGTGCTAACCACTGAGCCACTATGCCCCACCAATTTTGTTGCTAATATTATTCTGGTGCTCATTGTATGTCTTCTTATTCTTCTTTATTTTCTTATCAATATCCTTAGTCATTCAGAGTACTCCAGCTTTGGTTATCTTGTATTTATTTCTCATGGGCATTCACACTATTCATCTCCCATCCTTTATATCCAATGTTTTATCCAGAAAAATGCATTTCCAATCAACCTGTTCCAGTTCAACTTTTAGATCCTTAAAATCTGCCCTTTTACAGTCTGAGATCTTAATCATCGACTGATTTTTTTCCCAACTTAGTCTTAAGCCTTATAAACACTATCTCACAAATGCTCCCCACTCATACCTGCTTTATTTCCAAGACCAGATTCAGCACAGCCACCTGAAATGTACTGTTCCAGAAAGTACACTTTCACACATTGCAGAAATGCATTATTTTTTGACACAGGGTCTTCCACAATCCCCTTCTCACTCATGGTGAACAAGCTGACTTCTCCCAGCATCCTCCTCAGTTGCATCTGAACACTGCCCTCTGTTCCTGTTAGAATCTTATAAGTTTCTAGGAGACTCCCCCCACTCATTTTCAAATCTCTACTGAGTATAATGTTAATTGATCCAGTGTCTCCCATATATCAGTCTTGCCATCCCAGTCTGGTAACCAGAACATCCTTGTTCAGATAAAGAGACTGAACTGCATGTGGTGATTGTAACAAGGTCAGCCAAGTGGACCTCATAGAATATGAGTTCTCTGATTGGGGCTGTTCATGTGATCCAATCATGACAGATAGAAACAGGAGTGTCAGATAACCTGACACTTTGAGATCTGGCTCTGAGGGAGCTAGATCAATGTCAAAGACTTTTCACGGGTAAATATAGGTTGCCTTGGTGACAGAATACCAGTCCCTGTTAAGTTATTTTACAGAACGAAGTACTCCAGGAAGCTTTGGAACTTCTTTTCTCAAAAGTGGTGGAAGTTCTTTGAATATTTTAAAGCTGGAGGTAGCTAGATTTTTCATAAGCAAGGAGGTGAAAGGCTCTCGGGGTAGGTTGGAATATGAAATAATCGAGTAAACAATTATCTTACTGACTGGCAGAACAGGATCAATGTGCCATGTGGCCAGTTCCTGCTGCTCATGGGTTTGCTAGGCTAAGTTCAGCAGCAATAGGATAATGACCCTAAGTGGATATTGATTTCTCACTCAAGGACTTCAATTGAGGGAAGGATGGGAAGGCTGTCTATTGGTCTTCTGTCTGCAAATTTAATTGTGGTGAAGGCACAAAGTTAATGGGGCCCCCATCATTTACATTCTGATGAAATGTATGTGATTTCTTTTGTCTACCTAAAACTGTCTTCCTATGTTTTTTCCTTTGGCATCTGCTTAGAAAGTTCATCAGAAACATAATTGTCTTTTGTGCCGAGTTGCAAAGTAATGCAAAATGAAAATTAATGCAAGGATAACATACCTCCTTAAAAACCTTTCCCTAGTCACCTTTCTTTAAATGGAATTCATATTTGTGGCCATTCTGCAAAGGTTCTTACTCAGTTTTCCTTTCTGCACTCTAGTCATATCATAATTTATGTCCAGATGTTAGAGATGAAAATCTATCCCTTTATAATTCAATTCTATCAAATATGAGTAGTTGAAACATATAAAATTCTGAGAAAGGCATAAATTCTAATGTGTAAAAATTAGTTTTCATATTATGTTTCAATACAACAAATCACTTCACATTCAGAGCTATTTTTATAATGTTTCCATGAACTTCTTTGATCCAAACAGATCGGGTGTGAAATTGCCAGATGTGGCAAAGCTTTCAACAGTGCAATGATGAACACAGTTGCTTCCTGTGTGACCCAGTGGCAATACTGGATAAAAATGATCAATATGAGTCCTAGAAAAATTTCAATGGACACTATCTGGCATTATACTGATTAACTGGCTAAAGTGATGTCAGAATTCCAAATTTAGCCAAAAGATGCACTGGCAGCCTTTTTAGTGTTCACGCATCCAACAATGAGCACGGAGCAGCAAGATTATTCTGCTACTAATGTATTTTAATGAACTGGGCCTTTCAGGTAAGGATGTCCTTTTTTATATTTTTGGTTACAAAATATCTAGAAGTACTCTGGAGTATTCTTGAAGGTGCTTTGATGAGTATCTGCATTTGCCACAGAGTGTTACAGTATTCTCACTGTGGGGAATCAGACCAATAGATGACTTCTCCACAGAAAGGCTGCAACAAGAATGAAACAACAATGGCAGTCTCTCTGGATATGAAGCATAATAGAATTGTAGCGATGGAACGGGATATGTACATGCCACAGGTGAAGAGTTATAAATGGAGGAAGGACAATCATAATGCGATTAGGCAAAACTTAGGAGGCATAGAATGGGACAATCGAAATGTGGAGCTGGTTTATGGAACAGATACTGCATGTCCTTGACAGGTATGTTCCTGTCAGGCAGGGAGGAAGCAATAAGGTAAGGGAACTGTGGTTTACTAAAGAAATTGTACCTCTTGTTAAGTAGAAAAGGGAGGCTTATGTTACATTGAGACAAGATGGTTCAGATGAGGCGATGGAGAGTTACAGATTAGCTAGGAAGGATTTAAAGAGAGAGTTAAGAAGAACAAGGAGGGGACATGAGCAGTCTTTAGCAGGTAGAATAAAGGAGAACCCTAAAGCTTTCTATAGGTGTGTGAGAAATAAAAGGATGACTAGGGTAGGAATAGGGCCAGTCAAAGACAGAAGTAGGAAATTGTGTGTGGATTCTGTGGAGATCAGAGAGACGCTAAATGAATATTTCTCATCTGTTTTCATTCAGGAGAAGAAAAATATTATAGAGGAGATATGGACTATTAGATGAGAAAAGATTGAGGTTCGTAAGGAGGAGGTGTTATCAATTCTAGAAGGTGTGACAATAGCTAAGTCCCCTGGGCTGGATAGGATTTATCCAAGGATTCTCTGGGAAGCTAGGGAGGTGGTGGCGGAGCCTTTGGCCTTGATCTTTGAGTCATCATTGTCTACAGATTTAGTACCAGATGACTGGAATTTTGCAGATGTTGTGACCTTGTTCAAGAAGAGCAGTAGAAATGCCTCAGGTAATTATACACCAGTGAGCCTTATGTCTGTTGTAGGAAAAGTTTTGGAAAGGATCATAAGAGATAGGATTTATAATCATCGAGCAAGCAACAATTTGATTGAAGATAATCAACATGGTTTCATCAAGGGCAGGTCGTGTCTCACAAACCTCATTGAGTTTTTTGAGAAGCTGACCAAGCATGTGGATGAGGGTAGGGCAGTTGACGTGGTGCATATGGACTGGTGTACAGTAAAGTTCCACATGGTTGGTTTTTGGAGAAAATGCAGATGCATGGGATTGAGGGTGATTTAGCAGTTTGGATTAGAAACTGGCTTTCTATTAGAAGGCAGGAAGTAGTGGTTGATGGAAAATATTCAGCCTGGAGTCCACTTACTAGTGGTGTGCCATAAGGATCTGTTTTGGGATCACTGCTGTTTGTCATTTTCATCTACAATTGTCATTTGCAGATGACTCTAAAGTCGATGGAGTGGTGGATAGTGTGGAAGAATATTGCAGGTTGCAGGGTGATTTGGATAAACTGCAGAATTAGGCTGAGAGGTAGCAAATGGAGTTCATGCAGACAAATATGAGATGGTTTACTTTGGGAAGAATACCAGGAAGGCAGAATACTGGGTCAATGGAAAGATTCTTAATAGGGTAGATGTGCAGAGGGATCTTGGTGTCCATGTACATAGATCCCTGAAAGTTGCCACCCAGGTTAATGTTGCTGTTAAGAAAGCATACGGTGTATTAGGTTTTATTGGGAGAGGGATTGAGTTCTGGAGCCGCAATATCATGCTGCAACTATAAAAATGTTAGTGCAGCCTCACTTGGAATATTGTATACAATTCTGGTTACCCCTTACAGGAAGGATGTGGAAGCATTGGAAAAGATGCAGAGGAGATTTACCATAATGTTGCCTGGTCTGGAGGGAAAGTCTTATGAGGAAAGGCTGAGGCACTTAGGCCTATTCTAATTGGAGAGAAGAAGGCTAAGAGGGGATTTAGTAGAGACAAACAAGATGATCAGAGGAGTAGATAGGGTGGACGGTGAGAGTCTTTTTCCTAGGATGATAACATCAGCTTGTATGGGAGGGCAAAACTACAAATTGAGGGGTGATAGATTTAAGACAGATGTCAGAGGCAGGTTCTTTACTCAGAGAGCCCTGCCTGCCAATGTAGTTAACTCAGCCACATTAGGGGCATTTAAACAGACCTTGGATGAGCATATCGATGATGATGGGACAGTGTAGGGGGGGTGGGCTTAGATTAGTTCACAGGTCGGCGCAACATCGAGGGCTGAAGGACGTATTCTGCGCTGTGTTGTTCTATGTTCTATGACAAGATGAAGCGCAAGGATTGGAGAGTGCAGGCTCCAATGCAATATCCTCCACCAAATAGGAGCTAGAATCAAATTGAGTCAAGCCAACCAATGTATCAAGAGATCTATGAACGGAAATCAAGGTTAATGTTTTGGGTCTAGTGACCCTTCCTCAGAACAATTCTGAGGAACAGTCACAGTTAACTCTGATTTCTCTTCACAGATGCTGCCAGACCTGCCGAGCCTTTCCAGCAACTTCTGTTTTTGTTTCTGATTTACAGCATCCGCAATTCTTTCTGTTTTAATTTATGCACCAATGGATCTATCTGACTGTAGATACTGGAATCTGTACTTAAAACAACAAACGCTAGCGATCACAATGGGTCAGGCAGCTTCCATGGAAGTCATGATTTGGAGGTGCTGGTGTTGGACTGGGGTGGACAAAGTTAAAAATCACACAACACCAGGTTATAGTCCAAAAGGTTTATTTGGAAGCACTAGCTTTCAGAGTGCTGCTCCTTCATGAGGTGGTTGTGGAGTTTAAGATCATAAGACACAGAGTTTATGGCAAAAGTTTACAATGTGATGTAATTGAAATTATACAATGAAAAAGACCTGGATTGTTTGTTAAGTCATTCATCTTTTAGAATGAACATGTTGATTTCAGTTCTTTCATATGTAAATCGCAGAACGTTTTTAAAGTTACATTCTCAAGTGAACTTTAACAATCAAGTGCGGGAGCCATGGTTTACAAAGGAAGTTGACTGTCTTGTCAAGAGGAAGAAGAAGATTTATGTTAGGATGAGATATGATGGCTCAGTTAGGGTGCTTTAGTGTTACAAATTAGCCAAGAGAAACCTAGAGAGAGAGTGCTAAGAAGAACCAGGAGGGGACATGAGAAGTCATTGGCGAAGAGGATCAAGTAAAACCCTAATGTTTTCTATAGGTATATCAGGAATAAAAGAATGACATGAGTAAGTTTAGGTCCACTCAAGGATAGTAGTGGGAAGTTGTGCATGGAGTCAGAGGGGATAGGGGAAGCGCTAAATGAATACTTTTCGTCAATATTCACAGTGGAAAAAGACAATGTTGTCAAGGTGAATACTGAGAGACAAGCTACTGGACTAGATGAGATTGAGGTTTACAAGGTTTTAGCAATTCTGGAAAGTGTAAAAATAGATAATTCCCTTGGGCTGGATGGGATTTATCCTAGGATTCTCCGGGAAGTCATGGAGGAGATTGCCGAGTCTTTGTATGTTGTCATTGTCTACAGGCGTTGTGCCCTAGTCCAGAGATAGCAAATGTTGTCCCCTTGTTCAAGAATGGGAGTATAGACAACCTTGATAATTATAGACCATTGAGCCTTAATTCGGTCGTGTGTAAAGTGTTGGAAAGGGTTACAAGAGTTTGGATTTATAATCATCTAGAAAGGAATAAATTGATTAGAGATAGTCAGCACGGTTTTGTGAAGGGTAGGTCAGCCTTCACTAACCTTATTGAGTTATTTGAGAAGGTCACCAAACAGGTGGATGAGGGTAAAGTAGTTGATGTGGTGTATATGGATTTCATTAAAGCGTTTGATAAGGTTCGCCATAGTAGGCTACGTCACAAAATACAAAGGCTTGGGATTGAGGGTGATTTAGTGGTTTGGCTCAGAATTTGGCTAGCTGAAAGAAGACAAAGGGTGGTGGTTGATGGGAAATGTTCATCCTGGCCTTCAGTTACTAGTGGTGAACCGCATAAATCCACTGCTGTTTGTCATTTTTATAAATGACCTGAATGAGAACAAAGAATGATGAGTTAGTAAATATGCAGATGATTCTAAGGTTGGTGGAGTTGTAGATAGATTACAGAGGGACATAGATAAGCTACAGAGCTGGGCTGAGAGGTGGCAAATGGAGTTTAATGCAGGAAAGTGTGAGGTGATTCACTTTGAAAGGAGTAACAGGAATGCAGACTACTGGGGTAATGGTAAGATTCTTGGTAGTGTAGATGAGCAGAGAGATCTTGGTCTCCAAATACATCAATCCATGAAAGTTGTCACCCAGGTTGATAGGGTTGTTAAGAAGGCGTACAGTGCGTTAGCTTTTACTAGTAGAGAGATTGAGTTTCAGAGCCACAAGGTCATGCTGCAGCTGTACAAAACTCTGGTACAGCCGCACTTGGAGTATTGCATATAGTTCTGGTCACTGCATTATGGGAAGGATGTGGAAGATTTGGAAAGGATTCAGAGGAGATTTACTAGGGTGTTGTCTGGTATGGAGGGAAGGTCTTACGAGGAAAGGCTGAGAGAACTGAGACTGTTTTCATTGGAGAGAAGATTGAGAGGTGAATTAATTGAGACAAATAAGATAATCAGCGGGTTAGACAAGGTGGATAGTGAGAGCCTTTTTCCTCAGATGGTGATGGCTGGCATGAGGGGACATAGCTTTAAATTGAGGGGTGATATATATTGGACAGATGTTAGAGGTGGTTTTTATGCTCAGAGAGTAGTAGAGTCATGGAACGCACTGCCTGTACAGTAGTAGACTTGCCAACGTTAAGGCCATTTAAATGGTCATTGGATAGGCATATGGACGAGAATGGAATAGTGTTGGTTCGATGGGTTTCAGATTGGTTTCATAGGTCAGTGCAACATCGAAGGCCAAAGGGCCTGTACTGCGGTGTAATGTTCGATGTCCTATGTTTTAATTTGTGTCGTGTCAGATAATGCATTGAAGGTGTGAGGTGCCCTGTGTGAGATTATCTGTGCCACAATGTTCAGACTGATTCTAATCTATAAAATTAGCAAAATAAAATGTAATTCTGTAAGTACATATTCACCCCACAAACTTATATGTATGTGTGCATGTGGGTGTGTGTATGGGGTGGTGGGGGTGGGGAGGGTGTTATGAGTATCTGTGAGAGAGTTTGTGTGTGTGTGAGTACTGTATAAAGAGGTATAAGTCTGTGAGAGGGTGTGTATGAGTGTGGGAGTGTATGTGTGAGCATTTGAGAGAGAGCTTGTGTATGGAGAGGGTCTGCGTGAGTGTATGGGTCTGTAGGAGTGTGTGTGTGAGTTTGTGAGTGTGTGTGTGTGTGTGTGTGTGTGTGTGTGTGTGCGCGCACGCCCATGTGTAGTGCAGTGGGATCACTTGTAGTATGACATGAACCCAAGTTGAGACCATCCCCATGGGTACCGAACTTGGCTATCATTCTCTGCTCAGCCACTTTGCGTTGTTGCCTGTCCTGAAGTCCGTCTTGGAGGACAGTCACCTGAAGGTCCATAGTCGAATGTCCTGGACTGCTGAAGTGTTCTCCGACTGGGAGGGAACACTCCTGTCTGTTGATTGTTATGCGGTATCCATTCATCCATTGTCGTAGTGTCTGCTTGGTCTCACCAATGGACCACAGTCTCACACAGGGCATCTCACACCTTCAATGCACTATCTGGGCCAACATGACACCAACTGTTAAAGTTCACTTGAGAATGTAACTTTTAAAAAGTTCTGCGATTTACATATGAAAGAACTGACACGAACATGTTCATTCTAAAAGATGAGTGACTTAACAAACAATCCAGGTCTTTTTCAATATATAATTTCAGTTAAGTCATTTTGTAAACTTTTGCTATAAATTCTGTATCTTATGATCTTAAACTCTACAACCACCTGATGAAGGAGCAGCGATCCGAAAGCTAGTGCTTCCAAATAAATCTTTTGGACTATAACCTGGTGTTGTGTGATTTTTAGCTTCTGTGGAGAGAGAATAAGCTTATGTTTCCAGTCTAGACGATTCTTCATCAGAACTGACGTGAAATGTGGAGGGGCAGCATTTATACCATAATTGGTGGTGTGTGTGTGTGTGTGTGTGTGTGTGTGTGTGTGTGTGTGTGTGTGTGTGTGTGTGTGTGTGTGTGTGTGTGTGTGTGTGGTGGGGTGGGGGGTGGGGCGGGGTTGGGGAAAGTTGGGGAGGTTGGAGTGTAGAGTGCTGGGTGAGAAATGATAATTATAGTTCAGATTAGTTGATCTATCCTCGTGTGCATGCCCATCAGTACTCTCCTCTATACTGTCTAATTGAAGTCCTCTGCAGTTAATGGTTTTCTGTCACCTCTTCATTTGCAGCAAACAAACGATCCTTACCTGGTCTGATTGCAGGCTCGTCATGCCTGGGTGAGTCACGATCTACTAATCTTTATGCTAGCTTCTTAAACATAAGCAGTGTCTGACCTTGTGGCTGTATGTGTCACTTAATGAGTATGGTGGTGTTATTTTAACTCATTTGGGGCTGCTGTAGCTGAACAGGCGACAGTTGTGTTGCGTCTGACAGGAACTGAAAGGAGAGATTGGGTACAAGGGAAGTGCAATGTGGTGCAAAGAAAGAGCTGTGTGGTTATACCAATGGCAGCTTATGCATCAGTATGAGGGGATGTGGTGATAGATGAAATGAGTCACAAGAGTACGGTTACAACATAATCATTAATGTTTTTAGCCATAATGTTTTTAGCAAAATCAGATGCTTGGGTACCTCACAGCTGAGCCCAAGATATGGACAACTATCTCATATCTAAAACTCAGCAGATTTAGACATTATAGTTTAAGTGAATGGTAGAGTAGTCTCATTGATCTGAATGACATACTCTATCTGTTATTTTCTAGTTCTCCAAATGAATTATTATGTCTAAGGAACACTTTGACAAGTACACACTGCAATACGTTGGTATCTCAAAATGTAAAATTACAGACACAATATTGGATGCAACCTTCAAATATCACAATTTAATTGCATAGAATATTCATGGTTCAAATCAAAATTATATACAAGCATGTAAAATATTATTTTTAAATCATTTCAGATAATTTTCCTCAAAAACATGTTTAAAATTATTTTAAGATGACATTTTTATATATCCCGAGAAGTTTCCTAATTATCCTTTTCAGATAGCCTAGATAAATCCAACAGTTCTCACCAGTTCCACTCTGTTGTGTGTCACCTTGTATTGCAAGAGACAGGAAAGAGTATCGATAGTTGTGTTACAATGTATTTAGGTGATGAATAGCTTGACAAAAGTGGAGGCAATAGGAGATGGATGTGAAGTGGCAGTATTTACATGTGCATTAAGGTGAGATGAAGAACCTGGATATTGGGCAGTTTTAGTCTTTAGTGGCAGACAGTGCTATTGGATGTATGAAATGGATATGGCACATTGAACAGTCTGAGAGTCTGTTAGTGTGGTGTGTTAGAGATGTCATGTGAAGATGCATTCACTGAAGTTGACCATTCATGTGAGCTCATTGCAATTCTTGAGGTAATGCTGCCAAGTTTTTAGGTTGACTCAGGAAGTTGACATTCCTGGCCACTTACACCCCTTTCTGAGGGTGATCCTTGAGCTCCTTGCAGGATCGTGACTATCTCTCCTATTTTTGCTATGGTTATCTTCAGCTCTGCATTTATCAAGATGGAACTGTCTCTTTGCTCTGGTGTTTAACTTTGCAACAATTTGCAATGTGGCAACTTTTTTCACTTCGATGTACAACTTCTCTTTAAGAAGTGTAAGCTGGCTCTACCACCTGGACTGTTGCCAACACAAAGGCCACAGGCAGTTTGGCTGTAGGGACAGTCATGTGGGACCAGTTCAGTCCATGCTGCAATGATATAATGAGGAGTGTGTATTAATTTGCAACTAAATTTACACACCTTAATCTGCATTGGTGTGATAAGGGAGTGAATTGATTCTCCGCCATAGAGTGAGACAGGCTCATATGAAATTTAGAGTCCATTTTTCACCCACTGGATGAAAACCAGGCAGAGTATCAAATGGCCTGTAAATTCACAATGAGCTGATTTCCCATTATTAATGTAAACCAATTCCACATCTGTGAAGTGTTCTGCAGTCATTTCTTGGGCACGAACCATTGTACTTCTTTTTCATGTTTTTTTTGTATGAGTGATTTCATTTGAATTTTGTGGCAGCTGGAGTTTTAAATAAACCAAAGAAAAAGCATCATGATATTAGCATTTTATTCAATTTAAAGAAATTCTGATCCAACTTAAGTCTTGATCCAAAAATAACTTTGTTTGGAACAGTAATTATCTGCTTATTATGATTCATTTGAGTCATCTAAAGGTCCATGCCCCATCATAAATAATTTTTGTTGCAATCATTTAGTAAATACTATGATATATATTTTCTGGAGAATGTTATACTGTTGGGAACAGTTGGGTTTATCCAGGCTTTCGAAAAAGAACAATTAGGAATCCTCTAGGGAGATGTAAAAATTTAACCTTAAAATAATTTTAAACATATTTATAAGGAATATGTGCCAATTATCTGAAATTATTTTAAAATGATATATCATATATTTTCATGCAATTTTGATTTGAAGTATGGATATTCAATGCAATTAAATAGTGTCCGTAATTTACATTTTGAGATAATATATTGCTATGTGCACTTATCAAAATTTCCTTTAAACATAACAATTTATGTAGACACATAGAAAGTAAGAGCAAGAATAGGCCACTCAGACCATTGAGCCTGCTTCCACATTCAATATGACTGTGGCTGATCCTCTATCACACACCACTTGTCCTGTTCTCCACTTAAATCCCTCGATGCCTCCACCTTGGACCTCACTACTTTGTGTGGTAGAGAATTCCACAGGATCACGCCCTTTGAGTGAAGAAAGTTTTCCTCATCTCAGTGCTAAATGGAGACACACACACACACAGACACAGACACAGACACACACATGCCTTGTCAGTACTTTATATGTTTCAATAAGATCCCCACTCATTCTTCGAAACTCCACAGTACACAGCCATAGCCAAGATAATTGCTCCTCATATGGCAAATCTGCTTTCCCATGAACCAATCTGGTAAACCTTCACTGTACTCTCTCTATGACAGTTTGTTTGGTATTGAGACTGAAAATGTGCACAATACTCCAGGTATGCTCATACCAAGGACCTGTACAGTCGTAGCAAGTTATCCTGTACTCCCCCACTACCTGAACATTGCTGACTCCCTATCCTCACACTTGCTCACATTGCTGACTCTCTTCTAACATTAGGCAGACTTAAGAACCAGGGATGTAAGTGGTGGTGAGGCTGGGGAGCAGGGAGTATAGAGCTTCATCAGGAAATGTGGAGTATTGTTGAGGAACAGGGTGAGTGGGGATTGTCATAGAAATATGGTTGGGTCAGGAATGTTGAAGAATGCAGTCAAAGTTGAGCATTTGCAGTGTGCAGGGTGATTGATCATTGGTGGGGGCGTGGTGGGGTAGAGTGAGCAGTGTCAGGGTTGCTCTTATTGCTGCAGAACACAATGCAAAGTCTGACAAAAGTATCAAACAATGCTTAACAAATTATTGTAGCCTCAGATCAACAATGCCTCAAAATAATTGAACTTGTCATATTGGGCAACCTTTCATGGCATCTTCAGGGGACTGCTCAGTGATGTGGCTTTAATCGCATAGGTATTACTCAGAGAAGATAGAATAGAGACACTGGATGCAAATTTTAAATATGTTTTTTTCATCTTCATCTCCAATATAGCTACAACTAAATAATAATAACAAACAAGATACTGCAATCTGACAGCAATACTTAAGATTATTCAATTCAAGGACGCATTATAGTACAGTCTTCAGGATATAAACTAATGCAGTACAGAGGCACCATTACACCCAAAAGATCTGCACTGGCTATTCAAATGAGCACTTCACTTAGCACCATTCTCTCACAATTTGAATGTTTAAAATCAATATTGATCCCAGAAGGTTGTAAACTATCATTCTGGGTGAAGCAACATTTCACCTCTACCTCTGCTACCTATCTTGTGTATTGTATTTGCTGCACTCAATGTGACCTCCTCTACATTGGAGAAACTAAATGCAGATTGGGTGACCACTTTGCAGAACACCTCCAGTCCATGCGAAGCAGGATCCTGACCTGCCCATAGCCAATTGTTTTAACACAGTGTCCTGCTCACATGCCCAGTTGTCTGTCCTCAGCATGCTGCAATGCTCCAGTGAATCATAGTGCTAACTGGAAGAGCAACATCTCAGCTTCAAACTAGGCAGTTTACAACCTTCTGGACTCAATCTTGAGTTCAACACCTTCAAACTGTGAGCCCATTCCTTCCCTTTCTTTTAGCTTTGTTTGTTACATTCTCTGTCACTCTCTCTGCCTTTGCCCATCTCAGTGGGACTGTCTGTTCTTTCAAGTCTGGCAGTTAGACACACCATTGTCCTGCCTTTCTCACATTCCAATCACTTAATCTGAACTATTAACATCCTTTCTCCCCCAGCACTCTCATGCCTCCTCTCACTATTGCATAAATGCTGCCCCCTTCACCCTTCACTTCAGCTCTGAAGAATCATCTAGACTCAAAACATTAGCTTGCTTTCTCTCCATAGATGCTGTTTAATCCACTATGATCTCCAGCACTCTTTGCTTTCAGTTCAGATTCCAGCAGCTGCAGTAGTTTGTTCCGACAAAGTATAAGATTGCATTGGTGATTTCCTTTCACAGTATATAGAAAGTATCATTACAGTAGTGTGATGAGTAGAAAGTCTTGAGTAATTAATTTATAAATTAAATCATTAGTGATGGTGTAATCAGTTTGTTGGTATTCCTCAGCAAATTGTGTTTAACAAAGGGCTTTAGTTTACTTGTGTATTCTTCCAAGGCATGTGCAGGAAATGGCGTAGTCAATGCATTAGCTCCTTTCTTCATTATCCTCAAGTTAATGGTCTCATGGAATGCATTGTTCGTACAGTGTAGTCCATGATCAGTAATACAAAGTTACTTGCCAAGACTTTTGGATTGTCATTTTAAATCTGCGAGCTACATCTCAAGATCCCAAGGTTTACTGTCTACCGTGGCTTTACTGATCGGAATGCCTTTGATTTGTTAAACATCAAAATGTATTTTTACTAATTGTTCAGGTTGTTGCAAGAGCTTGATTATACCTGTTTCCTGTTTCTACCTGTAAACAAGAGAACAATCTTGGCCTGTACAGTATAGCTTTGCTTTCAAAGGAATCACAACTTTTAGACATGGCCAACTCTTCAACCACAAGGTTTTCTAAAACCTAAGGATTCATGAGGGCTTCCAGGGAAACAGTTATTCACCATTTTTCTTGTGAAGGACATTATGAAAGTAATATATCTGACAATTCATATTGGCCCCAACAGTGTATGAAGGATGTACAACAACACAGAACTAAAATCTATGTTTTCTTGGCTTAATGTCAATTTTGTTGAATTTTACATAGAGTTTCTCCTAACAAGGCATCATGAAATGTTTTGCCATATCTTAACAAATTTACCTTTATTTACTACCTACCCCATCTAATTTGCGACCTTTAGTCCCAAGAGGAACGGACAAAGGAGGCACATGATGAGGTCAGTGCAGGAGAGAGAGAAAGAGAAAGAAACCCACATTGCTGACTGACACAGCAGTGAACCTGCACAATTACTGCCTTTGCTGTTTGAATTCATGTATCGCTGGACATCAGAGTGCGTCTGAAAAAGTTAACAACGAGTGAAATTCACAACTAATCTTGGAGGAACCTGTTTGGGAGAGGTCACAGCACAGAAACATATAAGTGAATATTTAAGCATGTACTTACAGTAAGTCTTCAGTAGTGAGTAGAATGGGTTCTTTGATTATATATTTTATTAAGATATGTCTCTTGAGTAAACTTAAAATATAAGCCATAAATTTGGGAGAAGATTTGTAGCTTGGGTGCTCGTTATTGTGGTTCTTTTTGCCAAGCTGTGAGTTTGTGTTGCTGGGGTGGGGGGGGTGGCGGACCCTGGAGATAGTGTGGAAAGAGATCAATCTGAGACTGGTACAGTTGAGAGTAAAGGCGAGTCAAACAGTCAGGGCAGGCAAGGATAAAGCAGAGAACAAGGTAAGACTGATAAATTAAACTGCATTTATTTTAATCCAAGGGGCCTAACAGGGAAGGTATATGAACTCAGGGCATGGTTAGGAACATGGAACTGGGATATCATAGCAATTATAGAAACATGGCTCAGGGATGGACAGGACTGGCAGCTTAATGTCCCAGGATACAAATGATACAGGAAGGATAGAAAGGGAGGCAAGACAGGAGAGGAAGTGATGTTACTGATAAAGGATAGCATTACAGCTGTACTGAGGGAGGATATTCCGGAAATACATCCATGGAAGTTATTTGGATGGAACTAAGAAATAAGAAAGGGATGATCACCTTATTGGGATTGTATTATAGACCCCCTAATGGTCAGAGGGAAATTGAGCAACAAATTTGTAAGGAGATCTCAGCTATCTGTAAGAATAATAGGGTGGTTATGTTAGGGAAATTTAACTTTCCAAATATAGACTGGGACTGCCATAGTGTTAAGGGTTTAGATGGAGAGAAATTTGTTAAGTGTGTACAAGTGATTTAGTAAGTGGATGTACCTACAAAAGAAGGTGAAAAACTTAACATACTCTTGGGAAATAAGGCAGGGCAGGTGACTGAGATGTCAGTGGGGGAACGCTTTGGGGCCAGTGACCATAATTCTGTTCATTTTAAAATAGTGATGGAAAAGGATAGACCAGATCTAAAAGTTGAAGTTCTAAATGAGAGAAAGGCCAATTTTGACAGTATTAGGCAAGAACTTTCAAAAGCTGTCTGGGGGCAAATGTTCGCACGTAAAGGGATGGCTGGAAAATGGGAAGCCTTCAGAAATTAGATAACGAGAGTGCAGAGACTGTATATTCCTGTTAAGGTGAAAGGGAAGGCTGGTAGGTATAGGGAATGCTGGATGACGAGAGAAATTGAGGGTTTGGTTAAGAAAAAGAAGGAAGCATATGCCAGGTATAGACAGGATAGATCGAGTGAATCCTTTGAAGAGTATAAAGGCAGTAGGAATATATTTAAGAGAGAAATCAGGAGGGTAAAAAGGGGACATGAGGAGATCCAAGATGGCGGCGACTCAGCAAGTCTGAGTTTACAGTGCTCTTCCCAAAACCTGGGTAAAGTGAGTTACTCACCCCCACCACACTTACCAAACCACCCAAAAAATTTTTCTAACCTTAATTAGCTGCTTACTATTATATTTAAGCAGTTTAATATTAAGTGGATAATGAGTAAACCAAAGGGATCCCGCAGCTCTCAGAAAACAAAGACCCCGCCCCCACCCTCCTCTCCTCCTCCGGCTGCAGCTGATGTAAAAACAGGCCTTGAACAGATGATTGCCAGGCTGGAAACGACACTCGTCAATTTCATCGCCGAATCCAGACAGAGATGGAATGCATTCGAAGAAAAGCTGCAGAAACACAGCCAGGCTCTCGAGGAATTACAGGGCCGAGTGAAGGGGGCGGAGCTAAAGGCCACGACCTCCGAGGCTGCAGCACAAACAGCTGCAGAACAGGTGAGAGCTCTGGAGCAGAGAGTCCGGGCCTTTGAAATCTACATGGATGACCTGGATAATAGAAATCGGAGAAAGAATATCCGTCTTCTGGGCCTCCCTGAACAAGAAGGGAAAGGACAGTTAGTAGTATTTCTGGAGCGATGGCTGCCCCAGCTTTTAAACCTGGGGGCTGAAACTGACCGGGTAAGGGTGGAGTGGGCCTACCGGGTCGCAGTACGCGGATCTGGCCCAAACCAGCGCCCACACCCGGTCCTGTTCCGGCTGCAGAGTTATAGGGAGAGGCAGATACTCCTGGACGCCTCCAGAAAGCTTGGAAAGGATCCTAAAGCCATGATCCATGAAGGATCCAAGATTATGTTATTTCAGGACTTCTCCCCGGCTTTGGCACGAAGGAGGAAGGCGTTTGATGAGGTGAAGAAATGTCTAAGGAACTTAGATATTCAATACACCTTACGCTACCCAGCGACGTTATGCTTTACCCATGAAGGATCCGAGTATAATTTTAGATCACCAGAAGAGGCTAAGGAACTTTTAGACTCGTTTAAATAAATCGTAAGAGACAATTTATGTTGGCTTGCCTCTTCCACACTCCGTGGGGAGAAGTGGATACTTTACTTTTGCTTCTGGGAGCAGGGTTGTCTTCCCTTGCTATTTTATGTTATTATACTTAACTGTAATCTGTTGGAGTTGAAATTATATAGTTTTGTGTGTTTGTACGTGGCATTGATGCTATCAGATATACTCAGGTATGGGTGGGGAGGGGTGGGGGTGGGGCGCTCACTGTTAACTCTAGCTCGGTATTATATCTAAATCCTATTAAGGAGCGCCCGGGTCAAGGGTGGGACACTGTTTGGGAGAGGATATGGTGGACCTTTAGAAAGGAAGTAAGGCCCCCTGAGAACAAGGGGGAGGATCTCCATTCAAACATGTTTTTTTTTGTTCTTATTGTTTGGAAATAGTTTCCTTTTTATTATACTGTTATGAGTGTATTAGAGAACATTTTCTCTTGTTTGAAGGATGTAAGTGACTCAACTATACACTCTGGATAATTGTGGATTAGATTAGTAGTTAACTGAGTTTCATTGTTTTTCTTTCTTCTTTAGTATCATTCCTTTGAATTTTGATGATTATATATTTAAGATCTATTTTTATATTAATGTTTGTGCTTGAAAGTTCTGTTTATTTTTGTAAATCTGTCAAAATATTAAATTTCTAATAAAAATATCTTTAAAACAAAATAAAAGGGGACATGAAATAGCTTTGGCAAATAGAGTTAAGTAGAATTCAAAGGGTTTTTACAAATGCATAAAGGACAAAAGGGTAACTAGGGAGAGAATAGGGCCCCTCAAAGATCAGCAAGGCAGCCTCTGAGTGGAGACGCAGAAGGTAGAGGTGATACTAAACGAGTATTTTGCATCAGTATTTACTATGAAAAAGGACATGGACACTTAGAATGTAGGGAAGTAGATGGTGACATCTCGAAATATGTCCATATTATGGAGGAGGAAGTGCTGGTTGTCTTGAAATGCATTAAAGTGAGCAAGGTTAGATCTCATGGAATACAGGGAGTACAAGGCATTTGGATACAGAACTGGCTCAAAGGTAGAAGACAGAGGATGGTGGTGGAGGGTTTTTTTTTCAGACTGGAGGCCTGTGACCAGTGGAGTGCCACAAGGATTGGTGCTGGGTCCTCTACTTTTCGTCATTTATAGAAATGATTTAGATGTGACCATAAGAGGTATAGTTAATAAGTTTGCAGATGATACCAAAATTGGAGGTATAATGGACAGCGAAGAAGGTTACCTTAGATTACAACAGGATCTTGATCAGATGGGCCAATGGGCTGACAAGCGACAAATGGAGTTTAATTAAGATAAATGTGAGGTGCTGCATTTTGGGAATGGAAATCTTAGCAGGACTTATACACTTAATGGTAAGATCGTAGGGAGTGTTGCTGCATAAATAGACCTTGGAGTACATATTCATAGCTCCGTGAAAGTGGAGTTGTAGTTAGATTGGATAGTGAAGAAGGCATTTGCTATGCTTTCCTTTATTGGTCAGTGTATTGAGTACAGGAGTTAGGAGGTCATGTTGCGGCTGTGTAGGACATTGGTTTGGCCACTGTTGGAATATTGCATGCAATTCTGGTCTCCTTCCTATCAGAAAGATGTTGTGAAACTTGAAAGGGTTCAGCAAAGATTTACAAGGATGTTGCCAGGGTTGGAAGATTTGAGCTATAAGGAAGTGTTGAATAGGCTGGGGTTGTTTTCCCTGGAGTGTCGAAGGCTGAGGGGTCACCTTATAGAGGTTTACAAAATTATGAGGGGCATGGATAGGATAAATAGACAAAGTCTTTTCCCTGCGGTGGTGGAGTCCAGAACTAGAGGACATAGGTTTAGGGTGAGAGGGGAAAGATATAAAAGAGACCTACGGGGCAACTTTTTCACTCAGAAGGTGGTACGTGTATGGAATGAGCTGCCAGAAGAAGTGCTGGATTCTGGTATAATTACACTATTTAAAAGACATCTGGATGAATATATGAATAGGAAGGGTTTGAAGGGATATGAGCCAGGTGCTGCTGGGTGGTTTGGGATATCTGGTCGGCATGGACAGGTTGGACTGAAGGGTCTGTTTCCGTGCTGTATATCTCTATGACTGTTCCCAAAACAACTTGCCACCCATCAGATATCCGCTGAAAGACAGGGCTCCGTGCTGCCCACACTATCTTTAAAAGGCTACTCTGCACCTGGAGCAGTGTTAGCAATCTGATGTTGGCCCTCACCAGCAGCCACACTGCTGACAGCACATAGATGGCATGGTTGGCATTCCCTCACAGACAATCCCGTTCTCTCAACCCAGTCACTGTTTAAGTACCAGGCCACATAGGTTACTTGGATTTAGCTGCATCTGTCTCAGCACCATTCCTAGGTCACTGTAAACTCCTCAATGCCCATTGTAAACCTAGACTTTGTCATAGTTCAGTACATGAACATCACATTCTGGCAAACAATCAGACAATTCCAAAAATGAACTTTTACTTACAACCAATAAAAGCTAGCACAAACAAGATGAACAGAGGCTGCAGTTCATCTCCACAAAATACTGGCATGATGACGAATGACTATTTTGCATTCCAATTTCTGCTGCATCTAGCACTTGTCGAGTGGAAATGAGTGTAAATTGGTTCCTGCAGCTGGTGCAGCTGATGCAGAATCTGATGCAGCTGATCACTGTCATGTACAAGGAGAGCATCCATCTCTCCAGTGTCCTCGTCTTCAGTAAAATACTCCCATTTCCGCAGTTCCTCAGTAATGACCGTATTATCTCATTGCCTGCTCCAATTGTGCAAAACATAGCATACCAGGAAAACATGGCACACTATGTCTACACACACACAAACTCCATGGAATTGTACCTTCAGCAGCTCCATTGTCTGCTCCACTGTGACCCTGGTTGAAGCTAGAACAACACTCTCTGTACTCTGCATCAGGCAGAGAGAGGCTTGCACATTGATGTCATGAGCCATTGCCTTAGTGGTTAGCTGTTGTCTCCGGTAACTAACCTTGGACCCTTAAATGCAATCGGTACAGGAGAGTGCTCCAGAATATAGGAGTTGTGGCCCAGGTAGTGGTTATACCTCCAGGAAGTAATAGTACAATGATCATGGATCCTCTTGAGCATTAATCAAATGAAAGCCCTTTCTGTTAATTAATTCCACAATATTGTGATATGGTCCTTTCAATGCAACATGTGCGTAGTCAATGGCACTATTAACTGGGGGAAGCCAGCTACATTTCCGAATCCTGTTGCCCAGAATGCTGTCGATCTTGTTATTGTGAAACTAAATGAATTGATTTAATCTTGCAGAGATGGCATCAGCCACTGTCTGCCTGTATTTGTGGATGCATGAATGAGAGATCCCAAATAGGATTCCCAATGCTCCCTGAAAGGAGGCAGTGGCATAGAATTTCAATGTAGTTGCCACCTTTAGAGGGCAAACTGGGAAAGGACAGTGTGGGATTGTGTCAAATAACGACCGAAATTGGTGATGGGCGAAAATAGCTTCTTAAATTCAGCAATCACAGCACATATTCGAGGCAGTAATAGAATCTCGACATGCAGTTCTCACAAGAGCCCCTTTACATATTCTTACATATATTAAAATTCCATTATTATGGTGTTACATTTTTTATCTCTAGTGTGCAAAGGTTTGAAGTGCTTCTGTTTTGGGAGTCAGGAGATGGGTTAAAACGTGGGAGACTGCTTAGCAAGGTTAGATCTCATGGAATACAGGGGGAACTAGTCATTTGGATACAGAACTGGCTCAAAGGTAGAAGACAGAGGGTGGTGGTGGAGGGTTGTTTTTCAGACTGGAGGCCTGTGACCAGTGGAGTGCCACAAGGATCGGTGCTGGGTACTCTACTTTGTGTCATTTACATAAATGATTTGGATGCAGGCATAACAGGTACAGTTAGTAAGTTTGCAGATGACACCAAAATTGGAGGTGTAGTGGTCAGCGAAGAGGGTTACCTCAGGATCTTGACCAGATGGGCCAATGGGCTGAGAAGTGGCAGATGGAGTTTAATTCAGATAAAAGCGAGGTGCTGCATTTTAGGAAAGCAAACCTTAGCAGGACTTATACACTTAATGGTAAGGTCCTAGGGAGTGTTGCTGAACAAAGAGACCTTGGAGTGCAGGTTCGTAGCTCCTTGAAACTAGAGTCGCAGGTAGAAAGGATAGTGAAGAAGGCATTTGGTATGCTTTCCTTTATTGGTCAGAGTACCGAGTACAGGAGTTGGGAGGTCATGTTGCTGCTGTGCAGGACATTGGTTAGGCCACTATTGGAATATTGCATGTAATTCTGGTCTCCTTTCTATCGGAAAGATGTTGTGAAACTTGAAAGGGTTCAGAAAAGATTTTCAAGGATGTTGCCAGGGTTGGAGGATTTGAGCTATAGGGAGAGGCTGAACAGGCTGGGGCTGTTTTCCCTGAAGCATCGGAGGCTGAGGGATGACCTTATAGAGGTTTACAAAATTATGAGTGGCATGGATAGGATACATAGACAAAGTCTTTTCCCTGGGTTCGGGGAGTCCAGAACTAGAGGGCATAGGTTTAGGGTAAGAGGGAAAAGATATAAAAAAGACCCAAGGAGCAACTTCTTCATGCAGAGGGTGGTATGTGTATGGAATGAGCTGCCAGATATTGTGGTGGAAGCTGGTACAATTGCAACATTTAAGAGGCATTTGGATGGGTATATGAATAGGAAGGGTTTGGAGGGATATGGGCCAGGTGCCGGCAGGTGAGACTAGATTGGGTTGGGATATCTGGTCGGCATGGACAGGTTGGACCGAAGGGTCTGTTTCCATGCTGTACATCTCTATGACTCTATGAGCTAAGTGCTGGCTGCTACTTCTGATAGGATGTCTGTCCGGTCTGCTTGCATAATTAGGAGTCCTTTTGTCCTTTAAGTTAGTAAAAATGCTAGGCCTATATGCTCTAAATAAGTTAAAAATTGTACCTGTACTTGATAAAAGAATAAAGGATATTAAACTGATTACTGCAACTGGGTTGTAAGATTTATTTACTATTTGTCAGTATGTATTTCATTCATTCAGGTGGAAGTGGGTACTACAGATGCTAGAGACTAGAGACAAGATTAGAGTGGTGCTGGAAAAGCACAGCAGGTCAGGCAGCATCCAAGGAGCCTGTAAATTGATGTTTCAGGCAAAACAATTTCATGGAAATACTAAAGGGATAATGCCCCAGTTAAAAAGTATTTAACAGGTAATTAATGTATTCAGGTGTAGGAAATGTTTGGTAATGGCTGATTAATATTATAATGTTTCATGGAGACTTGAGGGGTGGTATTGTTCTGTTTGCTGCACTTATTTGGAGATAAACATTGCTTGTAGCAAGGGCTGATAAGGTGTAGAAATGTAGTTATGGGTTTGAAAAGGTTGTTTTTAAATTTGGATACAAAAAACTGCTGTTTTATGAATGAATGAATAAAACCATGTTTTAGTAAATAACGGGTGAGCAAAGGGTTATGAATGCATGAACAGGAACCTGGTATTAATGAATGTAGTGAGCTGGTGAGCAAGTTAACAAACATAGACTGTTACACAATATCTCCTAACACAATATCTCACAATGGCCTCCCACACTTATGGCCCTTGGGTGCTGTTCTAAATCCTGCATAGTTCCATCACAGTGTCCTGGGACATAGAAGGCTGGTGTTGATTCTGCAGTTTGCTCATCCCCAGGAAAAGGGATAAAAATCACTCCTGTAGACCCGACACATCCTCAGGGTGCTTTTGCTGCAACAGTGCCAACACAGGGTGCTGCTACTGTTTGTGGATTTTCTGTTGGCCCTGTCCTCGTCTATCAGTATCAGCTTCTTGGAGAACAGCCACAGTAATCAACATCCCATCAGTGACTGGGCACACGACTCTTGCTGGCAATGATCTGCATTAGAAACATAAGGAGCAAAACAGGTTCTTAATTCTGAGATAATCAGTGGTGACATACCACATAAATGAAGGCTGCACACACTTTACCATATCGTGAAACATGCAGCACTCCATAAACTAGACCTACGTATCAATAATTCATTCAGCTTGATCCTCGGCATATTGGTGATGGTGCTGTGCAAGCTGAGTAATCAATACATAATATATTCAAAAGGAGTGCTACTGCACTCTGAGCTTCTTCTCACCCAGACTTACATTAATCAGGAAACATATCATTGCATTCAGTAAAGTCCACCATGACAGATGCTGAACAATTGTCAAAAAATAAAAAGCAAATTACTGCGGATGCTGGAATCTGAAACCAAAAGAGAAAATGCTGGAAATTTTCAGGAGGTCTGTCAGCACCTGTAAGGAGAGAAAAGAGCTGACATTTTGAGTCTAACTGACCCTTTGTCAAAGCTTTGACAAAGGGTCAGTTAGACTCGAAACGTCAGCTCTTTTCTCTCCTTACAGATGCTGCCAGATCTGCTGAGATTTTCCAGCTGAACAATTGTCTCTGCCTCTCACAATGCCTTGCAAGTTTCACAAGTTATGGATCACATGGCCAATATTCACTATTTTTAAAAGTCATTGCTATTAATTTCTACTTCATTGAGATAGCAATGTTCAATTTATAATGGCCAATAGCAATTTGCAAATTATCTTCAATCAGCATTTGAACTCTTAACATGTTAACTCTGCAGGTATAGAAAATGGATGATGAAATTCTGGAATATTGCATTCAATTCTGGTCTACCTCCTAAAGGATGTTATGAAACTTGAAAGGGTTCAAAAAAGATTTACAAGGATCTTGAAACAGTTGAGGTTGAATAGGCTGGGGCTTTTTTCCCTGGAGCATCAGAGGCTGAAGGGTGACCTTACAGGTTTATAAAATCATGAAGGGCATGGATAGGGTGAACAGCCAAGGTCTTTTCTCTGGGGTGAGGGGGTCCAAAACTAGAGGACATAGGTTTAAGGTGAGCAGGGAAAGATTTAAAAGGGACTTAAGGGGGGAGTTTTTCACACAGAGGGTGGTGCATGTATGGAATGAACTGCCAGGGGAAGTGGTAGAGGCTGGTACAATTACAACACTTAACGAGAACTGCCCCAATGGGACTATGGTGATTTTACCATATCCTGTCTGAAATGCCTTTAAGCTCCTGGAATCGCTTTGCAGATAAACCTTTCCTTGCTAACTCAGGTATGTGCCTCCTAACTTCATCCAAGACCTTTAATTTTGTGAATGCCAATCATGGAGGACAGCTGGTCTGTTGAAACAGGTACATTACTTCTAATAGTATCCTGGATTTCTGGAATGGGTAATATCTTTCTAATTGGAAAAGATACTTTTTATCTTTGCAGTATTCTGGATGCCTGAACCAGATAATTTCTTCTTTTGACAGTGTTCTGAATATATAAATGTTGGCCTGTCAGACATGGAACTTTATCATGCAACTGTGATATTCAACTTATCTCTCAATTTGTTGATTAGATTGGATGTCTTCAATTATCATCTCTGGTTGGTTGAATGAAGAAGTAAACTTTTTCACGGTTTCAGTTGTGTTATTGAAATAATGTTGCTTGCTTAGCATTCTCTTGTTTTGTATTGGAAGATAGAGGCTTGAATATTTCTACTACTCCAACTGAGTCTGTGGCTTCCTTTCTGTTGACAATATGAAACAATTCTCTTAAGCTACTTTAAGTAGTCTCACTTGACTCTTTCATCTGTTTGGCTTTTGCTGTGCATCTGAGAAACCGATTCAAATCTTCTACTGGTTGCATATTGACTGGTTGATCAACCACAGTATTGTTTCCAGGAGCACTGTTTTGACACTGTCAATTCTGAGCCAGTTGATCTCTGTGAGATAGTCAATCTCCTTCAACTCTTCCAATGAAGTTGAGGTTGAGCCGTGCATGCCTGTTAAAGTGTGAAGAGTTTTGATTTTTATTGCTTATACGTTATAAAATTTCTTATGTGTATTACATTGCTGTGTGACTTGGAGTACTCTTATGATCTTAACAGTGATTCCATTGATGTCAGGTAGTTTCATCTCTGTCAGCTGTAACTTCTGCTTCTTCGGTTTCAGTAAGTGGTCTATTAGGATGGTAACACACACTCCTGGCAAAAAGATGAAGAAAACAATAAATCCTGATGGACCAGTGAGAAAAATGAGTCATTTAAAAAAAAAGAATTACAATCACTGAAAATGATTTTTGTGGAAAATAAATCTAATAATTGAAGGAGAGAGTGATACTCTTGCATCAAAGAAAACCTGCTGAGCCAAAGAATCCTAATAAATTGAGTCAATAAATCTCAGGGGGAAAAATATCCTTACACCGGCTGGAGTCATACATGCTGAAGATTGTAGTTGTGATAGGCCAATCATCTCAAGTCCAAGACATAATTGCATGAATTTCTCAAATCCAATCTTCTTTAGTGTTACATCAATGACATTCCATATATCATAGGGTCAGAATTAGGGATGTTTTATAGCATCAAATCCGCTTGTAAATCCTCAGATATTGCAGTCATACCTGCATATAGCATGGTCTGAACAACCTTCAGGTTGGGCTGATAGATGGCAAGAAACATTCATTTCAGACAGGTGCCATTCAATGGCATCACCACTGTTGCCCTGAATTGTTCTAACTTGAACTTTCTGGGCTCAACTTTGACCAGAAACTTTACTGCACCTGCCACACACATTCTTTTGGGACAAAAGCATATCAGGCTATGTATTCTGTGGCAAGTGATTTACCCAGCAAACCCTATGCTTTTTAGAGGCATATCAAGCATACAATGCAATAGTTTCCACTTGTGTGATCTCCATAACATCCAAGAGGCATGCACCCATCCACGATAAAGAAGTCTGTTTGATCTGCACACAATCCATCATTATAAATATTCAATCCCTCCATGCCTGGTGTATTAGGCTGCTGTGTATACACTCTGCAAGATGCACTGTAGCAAATAACCAAGGTTTATTTGCAGAGAATCTCCCAAACTTGCGATCTTGACACCAAATGGTTCATAGGAATGCCAGCACCTCCTAGTCACAGATATCCTGTCATGAAAAGAAAATCACTATTCCTTGACAAACACTCGTCAAAATTGTGGAACCTCCTCCCTAAAGCACTGTAGGAGTACTTTAATTAAGACGACTGCAGCAGTTCAAGAAGGCTGGAATAAAATCTGGCCTTACCTGTGGTGCTCATTATTCATGAATTACTACTGAAAATGCTTTTAATAACTGATTTTTTAAGAGACGTTTTAAAGACTTTACTTATTTTAGAATAATGTAATTGAAATTACAGAGTGAAATGTGATTAATCTTTGGAGACTTTATTACTTCCTAGCCTTAGTTGAATCAAAATGTAATGGGTCAACTGGATATTGTTGCCCTCAGGCAGTTGGAAAATTACCAAACATATTTATGTATTCAAAGAGTGTGCAGCTTGTTGAGAATATCCCAGAATGTATCAGCTGACTTCTGAATGGAAGCAGTGCAGTGTTCGATCTCATTCTGCAAGGATTTGAGTTTGCTTTAATTGTTCAAGACTTTGAAACAAAGTGGCAATGCAATTCTTAAAGCTTTATTCCAAACATGTTTGAGAATGAAAAATGATCATTTGCTTGTTTTTATTATGTACTATTCAGATGTTAATTACTGTGATTAACCAAACTATAATTTCTTTGTTGACAGGCAGGAAATGAGAAAAAATTATGCTGTATCTTTTTTGAAATTATAAGATTGAAAGAGATTTCAGTTTGTTGTTTCAAGTGTTTTCAACCTATTGGGAAATAAACTTAAATTAGGGTTTTTTCTGTATTAACTACTGTACATGTCAGTTATGGTATGTCTCTTTAGATTAAGTTAAAAATGTAGTTTAAAACATATTTTCTTTCGGACAATTTCTTGGCATTTAAAAAAAACATCGAAATTGCATAGTAAAAGAAAATCCAGCCTGTTCCCTAACTCCAAAACCTGTTTGATTCACTTTACTAAATTAACTTTCAATATTGATATGGTTGCTGCCTCAGTTGAAGATTTTTAAAGAGAGCTGGGTAGTAATTTAAAGGGAAATGTTATTGAGTTACGGGGAAAATGCATGTCAGTGCGACTAGATGAGTTGCTCTTTTAGAAATGAAGCATGAACACACTGGGCTGAATGGCCTTTTTATGTGCTGTAACTGTTCTGATTCTAATGATGGAAGTGAAATTCAGAGTGCAAATTGTCTATCTATAAATCTTGTCCCACACTTTTGCAATACAACTTATATTGCCCTGAATTGTTCTTACTCGAAAGACACAAATTTGAAACTTTTAACTTATTTGCATATCAGCAACTCTCTCTAAAGCCTGAATATCCTACAACACTGCAAACACTATTGTAATTGATGTCTTAACATTTCATCGACATTTGTCACTGTCTCATTGATTTTACCTTTGATATCACTGCAATCGTCTTGCACATGTTCTTTATGCACATCTGCGCTCAGTTATGAGATTTTAGGTACTAGCAGTTATTCTGTTACATCCAATCTTGAAAGGTAGTCTACAACAACTGCTGCTCAAATTACTATTTGCTGCTTAAATTGTAGAATGCGAAGACCAAAATGCATATACTACAAACATGAAAGCAGAATATGTACTAAACGCTGACCATTCAACAATTGCAGAGAGGACAGACCGTTCGACTGTTCCTGATATTGACCCTTATTAAGAAATGATGAAAGGCTGCTCTGGAATTATTATTCATCCTTCCCATGCACTCTGTCCTCAAGGATTCCAGCATTTTTTGTTTCTGTTCCTTAAATTGCTGAATTGAGCTATACACTTTTCTCCGCAGGGTATTAGCAGCATCCTAGCTGATTACCTTAGAAGGCAGATATCTTTGGACTCCTGTATCAGTTCACCTGTTGATTTTAAGCCATCGGTTTTCATTTTATTGTTTTCCGTCCCTTCGACTTGCAATGTTTGATTTTATTGAAAATCACAAATTTGAAACTGATTATTCTAATTGCAGTCTACTCGAGACTGTCGGCTTGAATGTTCTGAATTGCATTCGCTCCAATCGCTTTAAGTTGTTGATCCTGTTGCTCGACCTGAAGCTGCTGCATATGACGAAGTTTTTCGAGTTGCAGCAGTAACGAGGATAACAAATACAAAAATATGCGCGCATCTAGCGGATACTACCTCGAAAGAGTGAGAGAAATCGTTGAGATCTGAACGCTTCTGGAAATGGAGCAGTAAATGTACATCCCAAAACTCTGGTTTACAGAAGCGACTTCACTTGATAAGTATGTTGGTGGCTGACCCGGCGCCGATTGTGCCCTCTCCCTGTGGCTGATTGTTCCCTTACCTCCTCGCGGCTCTGATTGTTCCCCTTGCCCTCCCTCCTCGCGGCTCTGATTGTTCCCCTTGCCCTCCCTCCTCGCGGCTCTGATTGTTCCCCTTGCCCTCCCTCCTCGCAGCTCTGATTGTTCCCCTTGCCCTCCCTCCTCGCGACTCTGATTGTTCCCCTTGCCCTCACTCCTCGCGGCTCTGAATGTTTTTCCTTGCCCTCCCTCCTCGCGGCTCTGATTGTTCCCCTTGCCCTCCTATCCTCGAGACTTTGATTGTTTCCCCTAGCCCTCCCTCCTCGCGACTTCGATTGTTTCCCTTGCATCGGCTGCACTACCCTCGCTCGCGCTTTTTGTAAAGCCGGGCCTCCGCCCAATCAGGGTCTGGCCTGCCAGCGCACGCGTACTGCACCATCTGGTTGGGGGCGGGTGGGAGAGTGAGATTTCAACATGGCTGAGCTTTACCAGGATCTAAAATGTTGAGTTTCTCTGTTTCGAGCCTTGAAATCCACGAGAAATGGCGAGATTGGCCGATTACTTTGTGGTTGTTGGTTACGATTCTGAAAAGACGGGTGAGTTTTTACTAAACCAAGCCTAAAATTTTAGAAGATGTCGTTATTCATATGTGTCCATTTAATTTGGTCTGACGAGAGTCCTATTAGGCCGTGAGTGTCTGCAAGAGCAGCTGAGCTGTTCCAGTGGGACATGGGTGGAAACTTAACTGCTTTCTTATTAAATTATAAGCTGGTGATATGACTAATGTAAACTGTCTTGGCCTATTAAGGCCCTTTCTACAAATTGGTTATAGATTTTTGTGTGATTGTTTGATAACTGAATCTTTCAAAACAAATCTGTCCGATTTGGAGTGACTAATGATTGACGTGCAGAATGACTGTTGACAGTTGAGCTCACGTTCTTGTAAACATGTTAATAGCCTCGAATTGCATTTATATTTCCTTTATTTTTCTGCTACTAGAGAATATTTCCAGTGAAGTGCTTTTGATGTTAGTGCTACATATACCTATTGTAAAAAAAGTAAAACCAATGATTTGGAAAAGGAAAACGAAATACAATGAAAAGGAAATCTAAAGTTTGTGGC
The DNA here is from genome assembly GCF_020745735.1 of Hemiscyllium ocellatum. Classification (NCBI taxonomy): domain Eukaryota; kingdom Metazoa; phylum Chordata; class Chondrichthyes; order Orectolobiformes; family Hemiscylliidae; genus Hemiscyllium; species Hemiscyllium ocellatum. Next base: position 41,124,088 of record NC_083418.1, read on the forward strand.
TTATGTTCTTTCTTCAAGGAGTGCATTGGAAAGTTGACCTTTTGAAGTATTTGTAATATTTAAAAACCTTGTCCTCACAAAGTGTACAAAGCTGAAGGAGCTATGTCAGTATTTTACTGACATCTAATGATTATATAGCTAGCTGCTGAAATTCCATATCAACACAGCAATCCTCTGGGCATAGCAACTTGTTAAAGACGACAGGCGAGACTGATCTTTTATAAAGCGTATACACAATCCCCTACAATGATATATAATATAAATGTCTAAGGTAATATTTTGTTCATGCAGGTAATGCTTTTGATCTGTCTTGATTTGTTTGAAATATTACATTTTTAGACTTGGATATGATCCTCTTGCTATACAGAATTCACAAAATGTAACCTTTGTTTAAGAAATAAATGTTGACCTTGTATGGGCTTGTCAATATCTGAAAGATGAAAAGAAAAGATACCACACAAAATAGGATACTTCAGCAGTACTAATGAATTCCTTCAGATTTTAGGCATTCATCATCACAGAATTATTAAGGTGCAGTAGGATGCTATCTGAACTAGCTTATGCATGATGAATTTTTTGGAGGTGGGACCAACTGTAATATTTCCAAATTTGCACCCAATGCAAAGCTAAGTGAGACTGTGTTGTGAGGAACATGTGAAGGAGGATTTTGATGAAGCTTGGTGAATGGCAAGGACATGGCAGATGCAGCATAATGTGGAAAAATGTAAGGCATGATGTGGAGGTGCTAGTGTTGGATTGGGGTGGACAAAGTCAGAAGTCACACAACAGTAGGTTATTGTCCAAAAGGTTTATCTGAAATCACAAGATTTCCAAGTGCCTTTTTCCATCCTGTACTGATACATCTGAATGGATTTTAAGTTTTATTTTGTAACAAGGTATGATTGGCAATTTTTACAGCCTGTTGAAAGCAGCCAAATAGTTATCAGCTAATTGTATGCATAATATGGATTACAAGTTAATTGAAACAAATGATCGGGAGCAAAGGTTGATAATTAAAGTCGAGGTACAGATGACCCAGGAATAAAGTAAAAAGATGGAGTAATTTGGGGGAACCGAATGGCTTGTTTACTTTTAAAATTGTTTTTATTATGGGTATGCCTAAGATCGTATACATGATCGATACTTTGTTATATCCACTTATTAAATCACAAAATCCACTTCTCAAACTCATATCATTAAAACTTCACAACAACATTTGAAAATATTGTGATTGAAACTGTTTGCATTGCTTTTAAAACCTTTTTATTTTCTTTTGGCAGTTGCTGGTAAGTTTCTTCATTTCTAGTTGTCACATGAGTGTTTTTGTAACTGAGTGGCTAACGAAGTCAGCATAAGTGTTGTTGGAAATCAGCCATGCAGGGTGAATGATAGTTACTTAAAGACCCTACAGCTTCTCCTCTTTATCACACAATGCAGGCTACTTTTATTTCATTACCATTCTGTTTTATTACAAAGGGCAGCTTTATACACTATTGTAGTTTTACTTGTGTGATTTTGAAAATAAATGCCACAAATAAATTACTATTGTAATATATAATGGTGTTAATTGAAACAAATATTCAGGAATATGCAACAAACTTGTTTTAATTCTAGAGTTGATGTTTGTGTTTGGGAGGTTTGGGATACTTTGTATGATATGACTGCAGAATAAAGTATCAGTTCATATCATCAAAAAGATACGTATTGTAGGTACATTGAATATCGTTCAGCACCTGTTATATTCCTCTTGTTTTCTCTACACAAATGTATTTACTTGCCTCCCTGCTGTTTATATGGTTTAATCTTAAAAATCAAAATATTAATTGTGAATGGTTTTACTGATATCCTTCTTCTGATTTCTTGGAATTAATATTTTAGTTTAACATAAGTGCATAAAATTTCAAGTTTATATGCAACAAAAATTCACTAGAGCTTGGGTAATGATTTTCTGAAAAACTCACTGGACTTCTTAAATATTTCCTACTTACATTATGTATGTTTCTTAATGAACTCTAATCAATAGAATTTAAAACAAAAAAAAAATTCTAGCCTCCTAATGTTTTCAGAACATGCCAAAATACAGTGATTGTTTGTTGCTCCTGGACATATTGAAGACTGCGGCCACAAGGTCAAAGATACCCAGAGAGAAAAACAAACAAGACCAGAAATCCCTGCTATAATAAACAGCCCCTGATAAAGATGTACATGGCAATGAAATGTGTTTAAAGTTTCTAGTAGGACTATATTTATGTTCGTACCAGTTGGCAGCATCAATGAATGAGGTTTGAGATAGGAGTATGGAAGCCATAAAGCTTGATCGTTATTATGGCAGTCAAGGCCATTGTTTTTATTTTATAGATATTTTTATTAGAAATTTAAAATTTTTACAAGTTTACAAAAATAAACAAAACTCTCAAGTACAAACATTGATATACAATTAAATCTTAAATAAATAATAACCAAAATTTAACAAAAGAAAAATACCGAGAACGAAAAAATCAAAACTCAACTAACTACTAATTTAACGTACAACTAACCAGAGAGTATAATTAAGTCTCTTACATTATTCAAATAAGAGAAAAAAAACAACAGATAACACAGAAATTGGGTAGTGAGATACATGCTCTGAATGTGTTAGCATCAAATATAACAAAACCCATATTCGTGCGGGATTCCTCTCCCAAGGGGTCCCGGACCAGCCAGGTTCGTAATCTCAATTAAATAAAAGCCCTTGTTAGGATGGCCGAAATATCTGTATTTATATAATTTAAGAAGGGCTGCCATATTTTATGAAATAATTCGGTCTTTCGGTGCACCATATTTGTAAGGAAGTCAAGATGAATACATTCCAAAATTAATCTGTGCCAATTTGAAAGTCCAGGGGGACCCTCAGCCACCCAGTTTACCAAAATATTTTTCCTTGCGCAGAAAGAGAGAATAGAAAATAATCTCTTCCCGTGCATATCCAGGGAGGGTAAGTTCGAAAAGCCCAAAAGGAGAGATACAGGGTCCACTTTAATTTCCGTTCCTAAAATTTCTGTCATGGTACTTGTTACTTTAGTCCAGTATCTACGGATCTTATGACAGGTCCATAGGCAATGTACAGGAGTGCCCACCTCTATTTTACATTTGGGACATATTGGAGATGCTCCTGCCTTAAATTTTGCCAATCGATCTGGTGCTATATGGGCCCAATGAAATATCCTCAGCTGGGTAGCCTGAGTTCTGTTGCAGATGGTGATACTTCTGGCATTTTCCCAAATCTCATTCCACGTTTCTGTAGAGATTTCTAGCCCAAAATCCTGATCCCATGTTTTAAGCAGATTGCCCATATCTCCCAATACTACTTCATGTAGTAAATGATAAATAGTACTGACGGAAGATACCCCCATTGGTCATAGCACTCTTCATTCTCTGTCTGATTTATAAAGACTATCTAATAACGTAGTCTTCTTCTGTATATAATCTCGAATTTGGAAGTATCGAAAGAGGTCTCCATTAGGTATTCCGAATTTCTGACACAGCTGTTCAAATGACATCAGGACCCTTTCTTTAAATAGATCCCCGAGACATGAGATATCCCTGGATCTCCAGAGTTTGAAAATGGCATCTGTAAACCCCGGTTGAAATCCCCATGCTCCCACTATCAGTGCAAAGGGGGATGTTTTATGTGAGTTGCCCTCATTTTGCCGCATTATATTCCAAGCTTTAATTGTGTTTAGTGTTATAGGGTTTTTACAGTGATCTGTAATGATTTTCCTCTTTTCTGAAAATAAAAGGTTAATAAGTGGGCATTTTACTTGAGAAGTCTCGATGTCCAGCCAGATTGACTGCGGATCAGACAAAACCCAATCGGCTATGTAACTTAATAGGGAACTTAACTGATATTTCCTAAAATCTGGGAAGTCCAATCCTTCCCTTGCCTGTGGAAGCTGTAGCTTCTTCAGCTTAATGAGGGGCTGTCTATGATTCCAGATAAAGGAACCCAACCAGCCATATAATTTAAGTAGTGCCAGCCTCGGCAGCATCACCGGAAGCATTCTCATAGGGTATAGGAGACGGGGCAGGACATTCATTTTAATTAGTGCTATTCTACCCAGCCAGGAAATTGGAAGGTCTCCCCATCGCCAGAGGTACTGCCTTATCCTTTCCAGTAAATGCACAAAGTTAGCCTTGTATAACTGACCAAATACTGGGGTAATAAAAATGTTTAAATATAAGAAACCCTCCAGGGACCACCGAAAGGGAAAGTGGGATCCGTCCACTAAGTGGGGGTATCATAGCAAGGCCACCCATTGGCATAGCCTCTGATTTTGAGAAATTAATTTTATAGTCTGAGAATGCGCTGAATGTATTAATAACTTGGATTAAACGAGGTACGGACCTCAGAGGATTACTGAGGAATAGAAGAACATCATCTGCATAAAGGGTAATTTTATGTTTACTTGTACCGATCCTTGGGGCCATTATATTAGGATCAGCCTGTACAGCTTCTGCTAGTGGTTCAATTATTAGCGTAAATAACAATGGCGAGAGAGAACATCCCTGACGGCAGCACCTACCCGCACTGAAGCTATCCAAACCTAATCCATTGGTAACCACAACTGCTTTGGGATCACTATACAATGTTGAGACCCATTTTGTAAACACCTTTCCAATGCCAAACCTTTCCAATGTGTAAAACAAATATGACCATTCAACCCTATCGGATGCCTTTTCCGTGTCAAATGAGATTACTACTCCTGGTATCTTTCCCTGATGGCAGGCTTGAATCATATTCAAAACCCTTCTAATATTATTGGATGATCTACGGCCCTTAATAAACCCCATCTGATCCTCCTTTTATGATATGTGGCAATACCCTTTCTAGTCTCCAATGCTAACGTTTTAGAAAGGATTTAAAATCTACATTTAGCAAGGATATTGGTCTGTATGACGCACAGTCTTCTGGATCCTTTCCTTTTTTAAGGATAAGAGAGATATTTGCCTCTTTCAATGAATGCGGAGACAGCCCTGACTGTATGCGTCGTTATACATGTCCATGAGTGGACCAGCCAATATTCCTGTAAATTCTTTATAGAATTCAGCTTGAAAACCATCTGGGCCAGGTGCCTTACCACTCTGAAGTTGCCTGATTGCATCAAGTATTTCTTGGACTGTTAGGGGAGCATTTAAGACCGATACCTGTACCGGAGTTAGGTCCGGAAAGGTCACATTTTTAAAAAATGATTGCATCCTCCTAGTCCTGTCTTCACAATCCTACGATTTATATAAATCAGAATAAAATTTTCTAAAGATTGCATTAATCCTTTTATGATCATGAGTCAAAATACCCATACTTTCCTTGATAGATGTGATAGTTTGAGGGGCCTTTTTTTTTTCTTTGCAAGAAATGCTAAGTATCTACCCGGTTTGTCGCCAAATTCATATAACCTTTGTTTTGCAAATAATATTCCCCTCTTAGCCGTTTGGGTAAGCGTGGTGTTTAGAGCTGTCCTAAGGATCGTAATCCTTTGCAATTTGATAATAGAATGTCTATCGGCATATGCTGTTTCAGCTGCTTTTAAGCAAGCTTCAAGCAGACGCTGTTTTTCTCCCTTTAATTTTTTCTGGGTCGCTGAGTAGGAGATGATCAAACCGCGCGTAAGCTTTGATGGTCTCCCACATCATGGATGGGTTGCTAGCCGTACCTAAATTAATTTTTAAGAAAATTTTAAATCTTGAGAGAAGTACTTTACAAATTTACTATCTTTCATCAGGAAGGCGTCCATACGCCAATGCCGAGGGAATGTCTTGTTGTTCCTCGCCTCGATTTCCATATATACAGCAGCGTGATCGGAAATTGCTATACTACCTATTTTACAGGATGATATGGAATTTTTAAAAAATCGAGGGGGCAAAAAACATATCAATTCTGGTATGACATTTATGTGGATTGGAGTAAAAAGAAAAATCTCTGCCCTGTGGATGAAGACATCTCCATATATCTACTAATCCTAATTCTTTGTTCAGATCCACCAATTGTCTAGATCTGGAGATACTCCTGCAGTAGTCTTGGGAATCCTATCTATTTCCGGATCCATATTACAATTAAAGTCTCCCCCTATAATTGCATGATGGGCACCAAGAGCCATCAGTTTTGAGAAGGCTTCCGTTATAAATTTAAAGGGGTGTGCCGGGAGGCAGTACAAATTTAAAATCCCATATTCCTCTCCTTTTATAAGGGCTTTAATCAGAATATATCGTCCAGATTTGTCTTTTATTCCTCTCCCCATCCCCCCAAGATAATATTAAACAGTAAGGTTAAAAAAATAGAAAAGGTGGGGGGATATAAACCGGAGTGGGGGAAAGGCAAACCAACATCCATTATCTCTTACAATTTATCTAAGAGAGTCCAAAACTTCCTTAGCCTTTTCCGGCGATCCGAAGTTATACACAGATCCTTCATGGTTAAAGCGTAGCATCGCTGGGTAGCGTAAGGAGTACTGAATATTTAAGTCCCTTAAACACTTCTTCGCCTTATCGAATGCCTTCCTCTTTTGGACCAGAGCCAAGGAAAAGTCCTGGAATAACATGATCTTGGATCCTTTATAGATCATGGCTTGGGAATCTTTTCCAAGATTTCTAGAGGCTTCTTGGAGTATCTGCCTCTCTTTATAGCTCTGCAGTCAGAACAGGGCTGGGCGGGAGTACTGGTCCGAGCCAGGGCCGCATATTGCAACCCGGTAGGCCCATTCTACCCTTACCTGGCCTGATCCAGCCTTCAGATTTAAAAGTTGTGGAAGCCACCGTTTGAGGAACACTGTAAACAGGCCTTCCTCTTCCTGTTCGGGAAGGTCCAGCAAACGAATATTTTTTTGATGACCTTGATAATCAAGGTCGTCGATGTGATTCTGTAAGGTCCGGACTCGCTGTTCGAGAGACCAGACCCGATCCACAGCCGATTGCGCTGTAGTTTCGGAGGTCGCGGCCTTTAGCTCCACCCCTCCGTCTCGGTGCTCGATTTCCTTAATGTCTCGGTCATGCTTTTGCAGCGCAGCCGAGAGTGAGTCCCATTGGCTTCGGGACTTTTCAATAAAAGCGTCGATCTTCGCATCCAGTTTGGAGATGAATTCCACGAGGCTCGCCACTGTAGGTAAGTCCCCATGGGCGGCTGTGGACGCCTCTACTGCAGCTGGAGAGGGTGGGGGAGGGGTTCCTGCTTGCATAGAGCTGCGGGCTGCCTTTCCTTTAGTCATTTTTACTGAAGATTAGATTGTTTAAATTTAATACTAAGCAACTAATTAAATTAAACAGCTATTTTAAATGATTTGGTGAGTGTGGTGGGTGTGGGTGACCCACTTTGCCGAAGTCTTGGGAGGAGCACTGTAGACTCAGACTTACTGGGTCGCCGCCATCTTGGATGCCCCTCCAAGTCCATTGTTAAGTGTTTCCTAGTATTGCTCACCATTCACGTTCTTCAAAATTTCAGTTTTTTAAAAAATTTAATATATTTTTCAAATCACCCTATTCAGAGATGTTATTACACGCCTCTGGAGCAGGTGTCCTGATCGCTACAACTTGGCAACTAAGGGTGTAATCCAGAGCTCCTCAAAGTCACTTATATCTGTCTTTTCAACAACTAAATAGGTGACTTCTGTTTGGTTATGAGGTCACAGTATATTATCTTCAGTTTATCATGTGATGACTAAGATACAATTTAGTATTCAAGGAGGAAATAGTAAGAGTAGAGGGCATACATACATACATGGTCTTCTGTAAAGGCCAGGATGGGATCAAGACCAGAGATGCCTGGTTATCAAGGGATACAATGCTTAGGATTAATAGAGAGAAAAAAGAGCTTTTGGACACTGCTTCTTTTGTCAGGTTACATCAAAGCTTGAATGTTTGTGATTTCAAAAAACCTGGACTCTAATCCTGGTGTCATGTGACTTTTGACTTTGTCCACCCTGGTCCAACATTGACACCTTCACATTAAGAAGAAATCAGAAGCTTATGGCAGATACCAAGAGCTTAGTATGGAAGCATCCCTAGAGGAGTGTAAGACGTGTGTGGGAGATTTTCAAAAGGAAATCAAAATTCAGGCATTTAGAATAAAAGAAAATCCAAAGGTTTCCAAAAAATATATAAATAGCAAGAAAATAACTGGAGAAAGAGTAGAGGCCACAGGGGTTTTCTATGTCTGAATCTGGAAGAGATGGGCACAGTTCTCCTTTGCAATAGTTTTCCCAATGGAAAAGGGTGACTCAAGTATAGACATCAAGGTGGACGACAGTGAAATATCAGAAGAAATTTAAAATCAAGAGAGACAAGGGGGTTTAGCAGACTTAAAAGTGGATACACTTGCAGATCTGGATGAAATGTGACCTAGGCTAATTAGGGACACAAGGGTTTTGGGGATTCTGGGAGTAATTTTCAAATCTGGTCTGACCATTGATGAGGTGCTTGAGGACTAGAGAACTGCTAAAGTTGTCCCATTGACCCTTCCTTGCTTTTCAGTAGACCAGGAAATGACAGGCCAGATGGTTTAACCTTGATGGTGAGGCAGTTATGAGAATTGAGGGACAGAGTAATCCAAATGTCTCAGAGCAGATATAATCAGGGATGGTCAGCATAGATCTGTGAAAGGAAGGTTGTGTTTGACAATTTTGAATTTTTTCAGGAGGTAACCAGGAGTGTTAATGAGGGTAATGCATTTGAAGTGATCTACATGACTTCAGCAAGGCTTTTGATAAAGTCCCTCATGGCAGACTGATTAAGGAAGTAAGAACCCATGAGATCCAAGGTAAGGTGGCATGTTGGATTCAGAATTGGCTGAGTTGCAGGAATTGGAGGGTACGGTAAGAGAGATGTTTCTGTGATTTGAAGGTCTTTTTCCAATGGGGTTCCTCAAAGCTCAATGTTATGGTCCTTGATGTTTGTGTGTAGGTTCATCATTAGTTCATAAATGTAGGAGATATGGTCAAGAAGTTCGCAGATGGGATGAAAATTAGGAGAGTGATTAATACTGAGGAGGACAGTTATAAACAGCAAGAGGATATCAATGATTGATTAGCCAAATTGAATTTAATCTGGAAAAGTGTGAGATAATGCAACGGATTGTACTATGAATGGTAGAATCCTGGAAAGCACTGAAGATCAGAAGGACCTTGGTGTGTATATCCACAGACTCCTGAAGGTAGCAGGACAGGCAAATAAGGTGGTTAAAAAGGCATTTAGATACTAACCTAAAATAATCAAGATAGAGAATCCAAAAGGAGAAAGTGAGGATTGCAGATGCTGGAGATCAGAGCTGAAAATGTGTTGCTGGAAAAGCGCAGCAGGTCAGGCAGCATCCAAGAATTCCTGAAGAAGGGCTCATGCCCAAAACGTCAATTCTCCTTCAGTAGAAAATCCAAAAGCTAGGTTGTAGTTCTGGTTAGTCCACATTTGGAGTACTGCATGAAGTTCTGGTCAATACATTACAGGAGCGAGGACTGGAGAACTGCTAACATTGTCCCTTTTAATAAAAATGGGTGGAAGGGACAGATAAAAAAAATAACAGACCAGTTAGTCTAACCTCTTTGGTGAAACAGATATTATAATTTTGAGGGACAGCATATGTCTGCATTTGGAGACATTTGTCAGGATGATACCAAGGTTGGAGGGTCCTCGGAGCAGCAAAGTTAATGGAAGTGTATAAGATTAAAGAGGGAATAAAAATGGAGTGGAGAGAAAAAGCACATTTTCCTATTAATAGAAAAAATGATACATAGTTTTAAGGTAAGAGGTAGAAGGCTAACAGAAGAGTTGAGAAATTTTTAGTGGAGGGCAGTGAGAGTCTGGAGCTCACTGCTTGAAAGGATGGTTGAGTCTGAGACTCTTGTAGTATTTACATGTTCGCTTGCAGTGCTGTAGTGTGAACAGGTAGGAGCCCAGAGGCTGGAAGATGGTTAATGCAATCAGATCTTTGTTGACTGTCGTAGATATAATGGATGAATGGCCTTCTTTTGTGCACTAAATGTCCATAATGGAGTTTACAGAAATGACAGACGATCTGTCAAATGTGTTTAAACAATTTTGATTGAGATTAGGAAGCCAGTTTATGATGCAAGAGAAATTTTCTTTTCTTCAACGTGATGATAAACATATGGTTTGTTGCTTTGATCTCATGCTTTAGTGTAGATTAATTTACACTAGCTATTTATGTATTTTTAAAATGATTATGGGTGGTTTTAAGAACTCATCACAAGCAATGCAATGTTCAAAACTGAAGTTGGAGTCCTACTATTATAGCCTTTTTAAAAAAACAAAATATTTATGAGGTTTTCTTGCTCTGTTATGCACTGTCCACAAGATGAGACTGGATCCCTTACACAGAGGTCTGGCTGTAGCTGAGGCATGGAGTAGGAAGGTTACGGTAAACAAAATAACATTAGCATCTGCGTACTTTGGTCATTTATTGCATTACCAACAACGTTTGAAATAAGTTTGGGTGGGTAACCTATAAATACACAGGAACTTGATGCAGATACCCTGGAAAAACCGCCTTGTCTATTGGACTTGCCCCACACTATGGTTACGCAATCATCAAACTGAAATGAAGCTAATCTTTACCACCAGCACCATCTCTTTTCTGGTGTTGTGTGATTTTTAGCTTTATCCAGCCGCATTTTTCTTTACTCTCTACTCTCCCACTTAAATGCAGTAATCTCCATGAATAAATTAGAAAGTCAGCTAAAAAGGGGAAAAACATGTTCCTGATCAAAAACATTCATTGAAGGTTAGATGAACTAAGTCTGAGCTTTTTAAAAACTTGTCTTAGATATGAACAAGGAACCAGAGTAAGTAACTCAACTCTGCGCCTGCTCCACCATTCAATACGATCATGATGTTAAACTCAATTCTATGTTCCTGTATATTTCTGAAAATCTCTTATCCCTAAGAATCCGCCTCTGCCTTAAATACTTAAAGATTCTGCATTCCACTGCTTTCAAGGAAGGGAATTCAAAAGATACTTAAACTTTGGAGAGAATGTTGGGTTCCCTTCTTGAGCTGCTTAAACGCTTGATGCAACTGCAATGCGTTAACTTCTGTGAACAGCCACAATTTCTTTCAACAAGTACAAGCTTTTGGAAGACCACTTAACACTCTTCACAACGCTTGTGGAGCGTGTCAAGCGAGGCTCCCTGAACAAGGGAACAGTCCTTCCTTTATACAGGATTTTACATCACAGTCAGTCGTGCATGGAAGACACCATCCCCCGCCACTTCTCCGTAGTCACATGCCACCCAGAAACAGTGTGATTTAGGTTGTTCCTTGAAACCATGTGGGGGGGGGGGGGGGAATCCAAGATTAGCCATGATCTGAGAGGATCGCGTGGCAGAGCTCTGCTCCGCAGCACAAGCAGGACAAACTTTTAACCTGCCCATCCTTGACCATTGCGATATTCTGGGACTCTAGAAAGATCATGGAGTCCCAAGAAACTGTGAAAAATTGACTTACCGATGATTTTTACTGTCCAGAGGTGCCAAAGAAGGGAGGAGGAGTGTCTGAGGCTGGGCCCACAGCCCGGCCTGCAGGATCCTCTGACTCGATTACTTTCCAGGCCCTGGTGAATGAGCTCACGACAGGTTGTGAGGTGTTGGGTATGCTGATAGAGGACAAGCTGGCTCTGATCTCTGACATGTGGCACGGTGGCACAGTGGTTAGCATTGCTGCCTCACAGCGCCAGAGACCCGGGTTCAATTCCTGTCTCAGGCGACTGACGGTGTGGAGTTTGCACATTCTCCCCATGTCTGCGTGGATTTCCTCTGGGTGCTCCTGTTTCCTCCCACAGTCCAAAGATGTGCGGATCAGGTGAATTGGCCATGCTAAATTACCCGTAGTGTTAGGTAAGGGGTAAATGTAGGGGTATGGGTGGGTTGTGCTTCGGCGGGTCGGTGTGGACTTGTTGGGCCGAAGGGCTTGTTTCCACACTGTAAGTAACCTAATAATCTAATCTAATCTAGAAGCACGAACAACAGCTAGGATGGATGAGGTTGAGCACAGAGCCACAGTGATGGAAGCTGATGCCAGCTCCTCTAAGGATAGAATCCAAGCCCTAGAGATGCAGGTCCGTACTTGGCGTGATGAAGTGGATGATCTTGAGAACAAGGACAGGAGAAAAAATATTTGGATCGTCAGTCTGCTTCAGCGTAAGGAAGATGAGTAAGGAAGGCCTGCCGAAATTCCTTAACTTGGAGGCTGGCATGACAGGCTTGAAGATCAAGAGGGCACACTGGATCACAGCGTGGAGATCAGGTTTGGGTCAATGTCCTCATCCTCTCTTGGTGCGGTTTCATCACTGTAGAGATAAGGAGAGAATTGTTGAAGCTTCCATAATCCAGGGGAAGGATCCGATGGCTAATTTACGAGGTCTCGAAGATCATGTTTTTCCTGGACTTCTCAGCAGTGGTGATCCAGAAAGGAAAATCCTAGGACAGTGTCAAGCGAAGACTGAGGGAGCTTGGGATTCATTACTGTCTGAGGTATCTGGCGGTGCAACGGATCACCTGAGATGGATCCATACATCTCTTTGACACATCGGAGAAGACAAGAGACATTGTGGACAAATTAGCCTAATCCGAACAATTTAGGATGTACAAATAGTAGTAGTGTTTGGTTTGTCTTTTTTTAGAAAAGGCAGAGTAAATCCAGTTGGGGCTTTCTTTCTCTTTTTTTTATTGGTAATAATTTGGTTTAAACTATGTTTGTCAGCAATTGAGATGTGTACTTTCAATTCCTAAGTTATACCAAACAATGGGTGGGGTAATTAGCCCCTTTTTCTTTAATTTTTTAAAATTCATATTGCCATTTTATGGTGCACTTCCTTTCTTTTCTGCTTGTGTTTACGGCGTGGCTCAAGTTAGGAGAAGGGATAATGGTTGGGATGGCTAGGTGCCTATCTATGGGCAGTCAATACAGGAATTGGTGATTTCTCTAGATGCAGAGGAGGCATTTGACAGAGTTGAGTGGCTGTATCTTTTCTGTACTCGGGAGCAGTTTGGTTTGGGCGAAATCTTTATAAGATGGGTAAAGGTTCTGTACAGTGGCCGTATCGCCAATTGGGTATGATCAAGTAATTTTATCATTCTTAGGGACAGCCAACAGAGTGTCCCCTTTTGCTTCTACTTTTTACATTAGAGATTGAACCATTGGCAGTGGCCATTCGTAGAAATCCTAATATATCAGCTCCAGAAGTGGGGTAAAAAATTGCAAAAGATTTTGTTGTATGCAGACAATGTCCTAACTTATTTTTGTCAAATCCAGCAGTTCCAGTGCCACGCTTGATAGAATGCATCTAAGTGTCTTGTTTGGCTGAATTATTACTATTTATTTTATTTAATTTAATAGTTGGGTTTTTTTATTCTATATTTTTCTATTTGCATTTGTACATGAGGGTGGGTTGGGTTTTTTAGCTTTTTTTGTACTGTTTTGAATTGTATTGTTTTGTTATATTAAAAAAGATCTATGAGAGATTTAGGTGTTCCTTTAAAGGAGTGTGTGATTTTGGGTTGTTCCTTTAAAGCAGTGTGTGTGATTTTAGATTGTCACATCCTGCCTGCAAGACAGAAAACCACACCCTGGGACATCCAATTTCTTACATGTCAGCAGAACAAATTAACCCTTTAACAAATCAAATGTTTCCTCATCTATTTTGAATGGGCGCTCCCTTCCTTTTTAAATAAGGACTCCTAGTTCATATTCTCCAACAAGAGGAAACATCGTTTCAGCATCCACCTCGTCGCATCCACTGCAGGATCTTGTGTGTTTCAATTAAGTCGCCTCGTATCTTAGAAACTCCAGAAGATATGGGCCTATGATATTTTGTCTTTACTTATGAGACAATTTGTACTTTCCAGATACTAATCTAGTAAATCTTCTCTAAACTGCTTGTAATACACATCACCTCTTACAGAAGGCTGTCTTATAATGTACTGATGTGGTCTCACTTAGAAAGTATGTAAGGTATAAGCAGGTAGTGAAAGAGTTAAGTTTTGAGTTTTGTGGAACAAGAGGATCAGCTGAACATGACTCAGATCAGAAGAATTTGCAGTTAACATCGGGGTGCTAGAGGTAAGATCAATGGGTTAACAAGATGAAAAAGCATTCATTGTTAGAATAATTTAACAATATTGGAAGCATTCAGTATGTAAGGTCAGTTTAACAGGGTGGGAATTATTCATTCTGTGAAGCCAGTTTTTTTTTATATAGATATTTTTATTGGGAATTTAACATTTTGACAAATTTACAAAAATAAGCAGAATTTTCAAGCACAAACATTAATATAAAAATAGATCTTAAATATATAATCATCAAAATTCAACTAATCCACAATCATCCAGAGTGTATAGTTGAGTCGCTTACATCCTTCAAATAAGAGAAAATGTTCTCTAATACACTCCTAACAGTATGATAAAAAGGAAGTTATTTCCAAACAATAAGAACAAAAAAAAATTAAACATGTTTGAATGGAGATCTTCCCCCTTGTTCTCAGGGGGCCTTACTACCTTTCCAACGTTCCACCATATCCTCTCCCAAACAGTGTCCCACCCTCAACCCAGGCGCTCCTTAATAGGATTTAGATATAATACCGAGCTAGAGTTAACAGTGAGCGCCGCACCCCCACCCCTCCCCACCCATACCTGAGTATATCTGCTAGCATCAATGCCACGTACAAACACACACAACTATAAAATTACAACTCCAACAGATTACAGTTAAGTATAATAACATAGCAAGGAAGACAACCCCGCTCCCAGAGGCAAAAGTAAAGTAGAATAAAGTATCCATTTCTCCCCACGGAGTGTGGGAGAGGCAAGCCAACATAAATTGTCTCTTACGATTTATTTAACCGAGTCTAAAAGTTTCTTGGACTCTTCCGATGATCTAAAATTATACTCGGATCCTTCGTGGGTAAAGCATAACGTCGCTGGGTAGCGTAAGGTGTATTGAATATCTAAGTCCCTTAAACATTTCTTCATCTCATCAAACGCCTTCCTTCTTCGTGCCAAAGCCGGGGAGAAGTCCTGAAATAACATAATCTTGGATCCTTCATGAATCATAGCTTTAGGATCCTTTCCAAGCTTTCTGGAGGCATCCAGGAGTATCTGCCTCTCCCTATAACTCTGCAGCCGGAACAGGACCGGGCGTGGGCGCTGGTTTGGGCCAGATCCGCGTGCTGCGACCCGGTAGGCCCACTCCACCCTTACCCGGTCAGTTTCAGCCCCCAGGTTTAAAAGCTGGGGCAGCCATCGCTCCAGAAATGCTGCTAACTGTCCTTTCCCTTCTTGCTCTTGAAGGCCCAGCAACCGAATATTCTTTCTCCGATTTCTGTTGTCAATATCATCCATGTAAATTTCAAAGGCCCTGATTCTCTGCTCGAGGGTTCGCACCTGTTCTGCAGCTGTTTGAGCTGCAGCCTCGGAGGTCGTGGCCTTTAGTTCCGCCCCCTCCACTTGTCCCTGCAATTCTCCGATAGAGTGATTCTGTTTCTGCAGCTTTTCTTCGAATGCATTCCATCTCTGTCGGGATTCTGCGATGAAATTGACGAGTGTCGATTCCAATCTGGCAATCATCTCTATAAGACCTGTTTTTACATCAGCTGCAGCCGGAGGAGAGGAGGGTGGGGGAGGGGTCTTTGTTTTCTGAGAGCTGTGGGGTCCCTTTGATTTACTCATTATCCACTCAGTATTAGACTGTTTAAATATAATGTTCAGCAGCTAATTAAGATTAAAGAAATTTTTTGGGTGGTTTGGCAAGTGTGGTGGGGGCAGGAAACCCACTTTTCCCAGGTTTTGGGAAGGGCTCTGTAGACTCAGACTTGCTGAGTCGCCGCCATCTTGGATCTCCCTGTGAAGCCAGTTAAGGTTAAGAACATTCAGATGGCTTAATCTTTACTGTTGGTGCTCGCTGATTGTAACTGTCACCTAATCAATATATATGTTGCCTTATCTGGATGCTCAATCTAGTAAAATGACTACATAATTAATTAAGACGCTGCTATTCCAGAGACGAATGAGAAGGTATGTCTCTGCAAATGGGTGATCCAGGGCCCGGAATAAAGATCAAACAGATAAAACTATACCGTGTTTGCGAGTTTTGAGAAGATGTGTAGCTCAGGTTGAGGTCCTGGATGCAGGTTTGCTCGTTGAGTGGAAGGTTTGTTTTCAGACGGTTTGTCACCATACTAGGTAACATCAGTGAGCCTCTGGATGAAGAGCTGGTGGCCCATTTTCCATTTGTGTTTAGGTTTCTTTGGGTTGCTGATATCATTTCCTGTGATGTCATTTCCTGTTTTATTTTCATGGGGTGGTAAATGGGATCCAAGTCAGTGTGTTTGTTGATAGAGTTCTGGTTGGAATGCCATGTTTCGAGGAATTCTTCTGGGTGTGTCTCTGTTTGGCTTTTCCTAGGATGGATGTGTGGTCCCTGTCAAAGTGGTTTCTTCCTTATCAGTACATAAGGATTCTAATGAGAGTTGATCGTGTCTTATTGTGGCTAGATGATTTTCATGTATCCTGGTGGCTAGTTTTCTGCTTGTTTGTCCAATGTAGTGTTTGTTATAGTTCTTACATGGTATTTTGTAAATGACATTAGTTTTGCTTGTTGTCTGTATAGGGTTTTTCAAGTTCATTAACTGCTGTTTTAGTGTGTTGGTGGGTTTGTGGGCTACCTTGATGCAAAGAGGCCTGAGTGGTCTGGTAGTCATTTGCAAGATGTCTTTGATGTAGGGGAGAGTGGGTAGGGTTTCTGGACATGTTTTGTCTGCTTGTTTGGATTTGTTGCTCAAATCGGTCGACTGTGTTCATTGGGTACCTGTTCTTTTTGAATACACTGTATAGGTGATTCCTCTGTGCTGCTATGTGTGATGGCTCGCTGAAATACTGTTCTCATGCAGCTTTGTTTGTAGGTGTTTGGGATGATTGCTTCTGTAGTTCAGTATTTGGTCCATATATGTTGTTTTCCTGTAGACGCTGGTTTGAAGTTCCCCATTGGCTGTTCATTCTATTGCAACATCTAAGAATGGCAGTTTGTTGCTGTTTTCCTCCTCTTTAGTGAATCTTATGCCAGTAAGGGTATTATTGATGGACTTGAAGGTTTCCTCTTAGTTTGTTTCATTTAGTGATGACAAAGGTGTCATCCATGTTGTAGATCCAAACTTTGGGTTGGATGGTTGACATGGATGTGTGTTCAAGTCTTTGCATTACTGCCTCTGCTAAGAACCCTAATAACAAAGATCCCATGGGTGTTCTGTTGGATTGTCTGAAGGTTTTGTTGTTGAAGGTGAAGTGGATGGTAAGGCATAGGTCTAGTACCTTGACCTTGCTGATGAAATTGGTGGAGTTTTTGGTTCTTCTAATAATGTAGTCAGCGTTTCCTTGGCCAGGTTGATATTGATATTCCAGCTCAGTATGAACAGGGCTGTTACATCAGAGGAGACCATTATTTCATCCTCTTCTATCTTGGTGTCTTTGTTCTTCATCCCATTTCCCACAAATGAAGCTGCATTAGAATATTTGTTCAATGAGCCACTACACAAGGGAAGTACTAAGAGCAGAGGAAAATCACCTATACACTGTATTCAAAAAGAACGGGTACCCAGTGAACACAATCCACCAGTGTCTCAGTGACAAAACATGTCCAGAAACCCTAGCTGTTCTTCCCTACATCAAAGACATCTCACAAATGACTACCAGACTACACAGGCCTCTTGGCATCAAGGTAGCCCACAAACCCACCAACACACTACAACAGCAGCTAATGAATTTGAAAGACCCTATACAGATGAAAAGCAAAACTAATGTCATCTACAAAATACCATGCAGGAACTGTAATAAACACTACATTGGACAAACAGGCAGAAATCTAGCCTCCAGGATACATGAACATCAATTAACCACAAAATGACATGACCCACTCTCACCAGTATCCTTACATACAGATGAGTAAGGACACTACTTTGACTAGGACCACACGTCCATCCTAGGACAAGCCAAACAGAGACAAAGAAAATTCTTCGAAACAACATGGCATTCCAACTGGAACTCTATCAACAAACACATTGACTTGGATCCCATTCACTACCCCTGAGAAAGAACAAGAAATGCCGTCACCACAGGAACTGACATCACCAACTCAAGGGAACCTAAACACACAAATAGAAAGCGGGTCATGCCATCAGCTCTTCATCCGGAAACTCACTGATGCTGTTAAGTAGTAAGGGGACGAAACATTTGAAAATTAAGCTTCCAGCTCAGTGAGCAAACCTACATCCAGAACTAAACTGTGTCTCTGAGTGTTTTGTTTCGACTGATGGGGGGAATCGAGATGACTTCATCAATGCCCCATATAACTGAAGCATAACTTTACTACTCTCTTGCATTCAATCCCCCTAGCAATAAATGAGAATATCATATTTGATTTCTTGTTTACATACTGTACCTGCAAAATAACCATCTGTGGTTCATGCACTGGGACATCTAGATCTCTCGGCAACTTCACTGTTTAGAAATATGTTCTTTCTTTTATTTGTTCTGCCAGAATGCACTATCTCACACACTGTACCCCTTTTATTAGAACTTCCATTCATTCAGGCGAAAGTGAGAACTCCAGCATCTGCAGTAATCAGAGTCAAGATAATGGTGGTGGAATAACACACAGCAGGTCAGGCAGCATTAGAGGCACAGGAAATTTGACATTTCGGGAAAAGCCTTTGACATTCAGCCTACCTATAAGCCGTTGTGGGCTCCTTGTATCCTCTTCAACTCCCCTTCCTATTCTATGTCATCAGCAAATTTGATCTCTTCATCCAGATTATTTCGATAAATTATAAGTAGTTGATACCATACCTCCCAGCCTTGTGGCACACCAGCTAGCCTGAAAAAGACCCATTTATTCCTCCCCTCTGCTTTCTCTTAGCTAATTTCTGTCCGTGTCAATATGCTGTTTCCCACACCTCGAGCTTTTATTTTCTGCAATAACTGTTAACGTGACACTATACCAATTGTCTTCTGGAAATCTAAGTACAGAGGAACCTCGATTATTCGAATATCGATTATCCAAAGAAGATTTTAAGGTCCCTCAAATGTTACATCCAATAGGTAAGTATATTTGACTTGCCTGTACTGAAGAATGTGTGAAAATACTGGCAAAAACGAAGAAACACAAGTGGCTCAAGCATCTTTAGATATTTTTAAAGGAAGGATTGTTATACAGCCCTTTGCAAAAGTAAGTGTTTTACATTACTGGACAAGTATTTTCGTCATTTTACTGGTCCATTCTTTTAAAAAGAATGGCCGAGAATATAAATGCATGCGGGAGGCGGTGCTTCCGTCTTTCTATTGTGAGACTGCATTCCTGGAAGCTGACAGTTGTAATCATAGAAGCTGTTTGAGACTTTAATGCTGTCTTCACCACTCCTTGCCAATTGGTAACCATTGCTGCATTTTTAAAAGGTTTTCTTGTGCTCTCATTGCTTCATCTTCATCATATGAAGTCTGTGTCCTTTTGTGCTCAATACATTAAGATTATAGATTTAAATAAATTCTCCGTTAGAGGTAAAATTGATAATCCGAATAATGAATTATCCGAACGAAATAGTGCCTGCCCATCTCATACGGATATTAGAGGTTCCTCTGTACATTGACTGGTTTCATCTTCATCTACACCATATGTTACTTCAAAGAACTCCAATAAATTAGTTAAACATTTACAGGTTGTTCTGCTATAACAAAATTTTGTCAACATGAATTTGCTGTAATGTGATTGATGAATTGGGAATGCTGTTTTTAAAGTGCAACCTTTTTAAAAAGGATGTTGGCTGTAATGCAATAACATTGCCAACACTAAGTGCTGTTTTTAAATCACATTTTTTTATAATGCATGGTTGCATGAGAATGTAACCATCACATTATAGAAGAACTGTATTTCCCTTTGCCAAAGCCAGATTGGCTCTACCTGATTACCTTGAACTTATCCAAGTGCCCCATTAAAACATCTTTAATAAAAACTTCTAACATTTTCCCTATGATGTTAAGCGATCTGCTGTGGTTTCCTGCTTTCTGTCTTCGTCCTTTTTGAATAAAGGAGTTACACTAGCTGTTTTCCAATATAAAACAAAATTACCTGAATCGGAAGAGTTTTGGAAAATTTCAAACCAATGTATCAACTTTCACTTGCTACATCCTTTAAGAGCTGAAAATGTGTTGCTGGAAAAGCGCAGCAGGTCAGGCAGCTTCCAAGGAGCTGGAGAATCGATGTTTCAGGCATGAGCCCTTCTTCAGGAATGAGGAAGGTGTGCCAAGCAGGCTAAGATAAAAGGACTTGGGGGAGGGGCGTTGGCAATGCGATAGGTGGAAGGAGGTTAAGGTGAGGGTGATAGGCCGGAGTGGGGGTGGGGGCGGAGAGGTCAGGAAGAATATTGCAGATTAGGAAGGTGGTGCTGAGTTCGCGGGTTGGGACTGAAACAAGTTGGGGGGAGGGGAAATGAGAAAACTGGAGAAATCTGAGTTCATCCCTTGTGGTTGGAGGGTTCCTAGGCGGAAGATGAGGCGCTCTTCCTCCAGCAGTCGTGTTGCTATGTCTGGTTATGGAGGAGTCCAAGAACCTGCATGTCCTTGGTGGAGTGGAAGGGGGAGTTGAAGTGTTGAGCCACGGGGTGGTTGGGTTGGTTAGTCTGGGTGTCCCAGAGGTGTTCTCTGGAATGTTCCGCAAGTAGGCGACCTGTACTTTTTTTAAGACCCAAGGATGAAATCCATCAGGACCTGGAGGCATGTCAACTCATGGTTCCAACAATCCTCTCATCACTATTCTGGTCTCCTTCCTATTGGCAAGATGTTGTGAAACTTGAAAGGGTTCAGAAAAGATTTACAAGGATGTTGCCAGGGTTGGAGGATCTGAGTTACAGGGAGAGGCTGAACAGGCTCGGGCTGTTTTACCTGGAGCTTCGGAGGCTAAGGGGTGACCTTATAGAGGTTTACAAAATTATGAGGGGCATGGATAGGATAAGTAGACAAAGTCTTTTCCCTGGGGTCGGGGAGTCCAGAACGTAGAGGACATAGGTTTAGGGTGAGAGGGGAAAAATATAAAACAGACCTGAGGGGCAACTTTTTCATGCAGAGGGTGGTACATGTATGGAATGAGTTGCCAGAGGATGTGGTGGAAGCTGATACAATTGCAACATTTAAGAGGCATTTGGATGGGTATATGAATAGGAAGGGTTTGGAGGTATATGGGCTGGGTGCTGGCAGGTGGGACTGGATTGGGTTGGGATATCTGGTCGGCATAGATGGGTTGGACCGAAAGGTCTGTTTCCATGCTGTACATCTCTATGACTACTTCCCTGGCAAATATAAATTTCACGACTTTCTCTCTCCCTTTCAATTCCAGATTTACAGCTATTTCCAGGATGCTACCTGTATCCTCTCTAATGAAGACTGATAAAAAATATTTGTTCAATTCATCTGCCATCTCTTTGTCCTTTGTTACTAATTTCCTCAGACTAATTTTCTGTAAGACTAATACTTTAATTTTTTTTAAATAACATCTGAAGCAACTCTTTAGCTATCTTAACTTCAAGCTCTAATTTTTCCTTCCTTATTAAATTTGAAATAATTCTTTGCTTTTTTCATTCTGTCCAATCTTCTGATTTGCTGTCTATCTTTGTGGAATTATGTCTTTTCATTACATTTGATACTATTGTTGACATTTTTAATTCAATGGCAGGTTTGTCCCTTAGATGTTTCCCTATTTGTTGAAATATATCTATTCTGCACTTTTTGGACTATCCCTTTTTAAGCACTTGCCACTGCATCTTTATGTAGTTTGCCAGTTGACGTGGGTTAGCTTTGCTTTCATGCCCTCATCATTTCCCCTGTTTAAATTCAAAAGTGTAATTTTGAAACCATCCTCTATCCCTTAACAGTGCGTCAAGTTGGATCATATTGTCATTGCTCCTAGGGATGTTTTCACTGTAAAGTTACAGTCACGTACAGCATGGAAACAGACCCTTTAGTTCAATTCATCGATGCTGACCAGCTATCCTAACCTAATCTAGTCCCGCTTGCCAGCACCCAACCCATATCTCACCAAACCCTTCCTATTCATATATCCATCCAGCTGCCTTTCAAATGTTACAATTGTACTTGCCTCCACCACTTCCTCTGTTAGCTCACTCCATGTACGCACCAACCTCTGTGAAAAAGTTGTCCCTTAAGTCCCTTTTATATCTTTCCCCTCTATGCCCTCTAGTTCTGGTCTCCCCCACCCCAGGGAAGAGACTTTGTCTATTTATCCTATCCATACCCTTTATGATTTTATAAACATCTATAATTGTTAAGGTCAATAATTGATCCTGTACCATTTATCTATACTAGGTCTAATATAGCCTGGTGCCATAAAATGCTAGCCTGAAAAATTATCTGCAAGCATTTAATCAATTCCTCATCAAGACTGCATTTTCCCATTTTATTTTTCCGGTCTGCATGTAGGCTTAAATCCCCTATGATAATTGCTGCACCCCTTTAACAAGCTTCCGTTATTTGTTATCATTTGGTGGGAGGCCTGTATCCCAACTTCCATGAGCTACGTCTTACCTTTTATGTTCTTCATCTCGACTCAGATTGCTTCCATATCATGTATTCTTGAATTAAAGACACCCCTCACTATTGTGCTAATATTATTAATGTGCAGACCTTCTTAAAGGTCTCATATCTTTCAATATTCAGCCTCCAATTGGTCACCTTACAGTCATGTCTCGTGGTGGCTACTAGATCGTACTTATTTATCTCAGTCTGCATGAATAGTTCATTTTTTTTATCAAATGCTATTTGCGTTCAATTATCGTACTTTTAAGTTTTGTCCCTTTTATTTCAACCTCTAGTCATTATCTACTGATTTGCTCTTAGATCTGTTCCGTGACCCTTCTTGTCAATGTCTATTTATTGTTTCCCACCTTCTTCCTTCCATTGAGTTTTCCCGTCGACTTCTCAAATTTGGGCCTCTTCTCTTTTAAGCAGTCCCTGTCCCAGTTGGGAATTGGTCCAGCTCTTTTCGTAGGCTTAGAGTGCATTGAAAATGTTCAGGGAAAGAACTGTATCATTATAATATCATTTTTGTAATTCAAATGTCTCAACGATATTGGTCAGATTGTGTTATTAATCTTACAACTGGAGAAATTTTAAGTTCTGTCACTGTATCATTCTATGAATTACAATGGCCACTCTAATGTAATTTTGAAATGACTGAATTGTGAAAAATACAATTCGGCTCATTAATTCTTTACAGGGAGTAAACTTTCCATCCTTGTATGTTCTGGCCTAAAAATGACTCCAGCCCCACAGCAAAGTGTTGCTTCATTTCCCTCTGGAATGACCAACCAAATCACTCAAACAGCTATAGGAAAATTGAATACAAATAGAAACAGATGAATTATTCAGTATCAACCTCTGCATCAACAAATATGTACAGTCTCTCTCATTGATTCTGCAAGATCTTCCTTATCATTGAATGGGGCCTTTGCGTCATTGGGAGGGCTGTTCCACAGACTAAGCAAATGACATGACTAAAACCCCAAAGAGTTATGGATGTTTTTAAGTTGTGATTCCAATTTTCTTTTAGAAAGTGGGCTGATATAAACATGTATCCACACCATTACTGATAAGTGGCTGTCTGAAGAGAGAGTGAACGAAGTTGGAAAGGGAACTTCAAACAACAACCTTTCAAACGGGGTAGGGAAAGAGGCAAGACAAAGTAGATTGGCTATGATATTCTTTTACTGTATTGATTACAAGGACTTGACAACCCTCCTCAATAACAAGCCCCCACAGTGGATTATATCCCAAACTACAGACATATTTTCTGCTTTTTCCTTTGAAGAATACATTGAACAGGAGTTTAACTCTACTACAGTCAGTTTAAACTCTACTAGATAAAAGCAAATTACTGCAGATGCTGGAATCTGAAACCAAAAGAGAAAATGCTGGAAAATCTCAGCAGGTCTGGCAGCATCTGTAAGGAGAGAGAAGAGCTGACGTTTCAAGTCTAACTGACCTTTTGTCAAAGCTAAAAAAAAGGGAGAAATAGGGAGGTATTTATACTAGTGGCATTCAATCCTGCTCCCATGCCCATATTAGATTAGATTAGATTACTTACAGTGTGGAAACAGGCCCTTCGGCCCAACAAGTCCACACCGACCCGCCGAAGTGCAACCCACCCATACCCCTACATTTACCCCTTACCTAACACTACGGGCAATTTAGCATGGCCAATTCACCTGACCCGCACATCTTTGGACTGTGGGAGGAAACCGGAGCACCCGGAGGAAACCCACGCAGACACGGGGAGAATGTGCAAACTCCACACAGTCAGTCACCTGAGTCGGGAATTGAACCCGGGTCTCAGGTGCTGTGAGGCAGCAGTGCTAAACACTGTGCCACCGTGCCCTTGGCCCTTGGCCTGCTGCAATGTTCCAGTGAAGCTCAACGCAAACTGGAGGAACAGCATCTCATTTTCCGACTAGTCACGTTACAGCCTGCCGATCTCCACGTTGAATTCAACAATTTCAGATGATTATCCCATCGCGACCCCTCTGTTTTAATTCTGCTCCGCAATTTTATTTCATTTATTTTATTTATCTTTTTAAAATATTTTTTCACTGTTCTGTACCTCTTTATTGCTTGATTGTCTCTCTTTCTCTCGCTCCCCACTCTTTCATCACCACCTTTTCTCTCTCCTCTTCCCCCTTTGCTACCCTTCTCCCCTGTTTTCCATTTTGCTTCACCCATTCCCCTCCCCCATCCCCCACATATTTTGTCACATAGCACTGGCTTCAGCCTCGGTCAGTCACAGCTCCTAATCTCCCTATAATCTCTCTATGCACTGTCATTATCACCTCTTTATTTCTACCTTTTGCTTCTGGAGCCATGACTCGCCTTCTCTCAGCCTAGTATAAATATCTCCCCATTTCTTCCTTTTTATTTAGCTTTGGCAAAGGGTCAATTAGACTCGAAACGTCAGCTCTTTTCTCTCCTTACGGATGCTGCCAGACCTGCTGAGATTTTCCAGCATTTTCTCTTAGACTCTACCAGATATGATAGCAAGACTGAATGTTCTCGTGTGGACAAGTGAGACTGAGTTTTGTACAAGCTTGGGTTCAAATGTTGTGTGCTGTGAAGGTCACAGTTGAACAATTACATAGTGACTCTTGAGTTGCATTTAAAAGGGACTCTAACTCCTGAGGGTGAACAGTCAGCTATCAAGCCAGACTAAAGGTAACAGGAGGAGAAAGTGAGGTCTGCAGATGCTGGAGTATCAGAGCTGAAAATGTGTTGCTGAAAAAGCGCAGCAGGTCAGACAGCATCCAAGGAACAGGAAATTCGACGTTTCGGGCTTATGAAGGGCTTATGCCCGAAACGTCGAATTTCTGTTCCTTGGATGCTGCCTGACCTGCTGCGTTTTCCAGCAACACATTTTCAGTTCTAAAGGTAACAGGACACTTCCTTTCACCTTGAATGCTGGAATTCAGTCATAATCAAAAGCAATCAGAACAATAGATCTCAGTTAACCGTCTAAACTAAGAATCTTGAAACAAACTTAAGCAATCAAAGTCAACATAACCAGTAACATCCGCAACAGCTGTGTCATTTGGCAACCTGTTTTTTGTGAACAATTGAAAAACTGATCCATGTATCTCTTTTTTTTTAACTTGATATTTTTGCACCTACCGATTGGAAATTAGGCATGTTCTGTGTTACTAATTCTTGTGTTTAGAATTTAATCACCTTTTTCCTTGTTTACTCTGAGTCTGGTTAAATTGGCTCTTTTTAAAACATAAGTTCATTTGGGTCTGAAAGAAAGGTAACCAGAAGGGAAAGGATCCGTTTAATTTTTCCCAATTAAGGGCCAGGTGACTAAACAGTGGGAGCTAGCTCATTCCTTCTCACCCAGGAGTTTAATGATTTGGAGTATCCCATTTAGAACTGTAACAAATTAGGGAAGCTCGTCTAAGGATGTAACACAAGTAAGAACATGACTTCGTCATACTTGAGGTGTGTGGGAATTTCTCAGAGCAGTGGCCTCCAAGCATACGTGACTGCTTCATTAGTGACCTTCCCTCTGACATAACATCAGAAGTTGGAATGCTTATTGTACTGAATACTGTTCACAACCTTGATATTGAAGCAATCCATGTCCAAATGCAGCAAGATGTGGACACTAGTTAAGCTTGTGGGAATAAGTGATGAATAGAAGTGCCACTTGATTGGACGAGTGCTGCTGCAATAAAGGCTGTAAGAAGGATAAAGTAATCCACTCAATTGGTATCTTGTCTACCAATTTATTTGGTTCCAAGAGTCAAAGTTTTTTTTTGAGTTTTTGTTTGAAATTTTCTCGGGACGCAGTTTTGGATTTCATTTCTACTAATTTATTAGATTACTTATCGTGTGGAAACAGGCCCTTCAGCCCAACAAGTCCATACTGACCCGCTGAAGCACAACCCACCCAGACCCATTCCCCTATATTTACCCCTTCACCTAACACTATGAGCAATTTAGCATGGTCAATTCACCTAACCTACACATTTTTGGATTGTGGGAAGAAACCGGAGCACCTGGAGGAAACCCATGCAGACACGGGGAGAATGTGCAAACTCCACACCGAGTTGCCTGAAGCGGAAATTGAACCCGGGTCTCTGGCGCTGTGAGGCAGCAGTACGAACCACTGTGCCGCCCACGGTTATACAGTCATGTAGTAACAATGTCTTTAGTATTTGTGCTGTCATATTTGGTATTTTTGACTTGAAGCAAAAATAAAAGAATTCTTCAATGTCCTGAATTTATGTACCTCTGTTAAACTTAGTGCCACAATGCACCGAGAAAACATTAGATTCCTAGACGCAGCATTTAAATTGTCACAAGGCAGCGGTCAAAAGTTACTAACAAACGATTTTTCGAAGTAACTGATATACTTCTGTACACACAATCCATCACTTATAAGCACACTAAATGCAGGCAATTGAATTCACAGCAAACATATACAGAAAGCTGGAAAACATTAACTGGGCGGTTACTACACTTTTTATGATAACTCATACTTTATATTCAACAAACGATTCAGTGTTTGTTGCAACAACTTCCATGCATTTTTCCTCCATATAACAAAACCTGATTATATGCACTCTTAAGATAGAGATTTCCTATTCATTGCCAAAGAGTTCATTACTTCAGTTATTTCATAGAAGAATCATAGAATCCCTACAGTGTTGAAACAGGCCCTTTGGCCCAACAAGTCCATATTGACCCTTTGAAGAGTAACTCACATAGAGCCATTTCCCTACCCTATTACTTTACATTTATCCCTGACTAATGCACCCTGCCTACACATTCTGGAACACTAAGGGCAATTTAGCATAGCCAATTCACCTAACCTGTACAGCTTTGGACTGTGGGAGGAAACTGGAGCACCCGGAGGAAATGCATGCCGCCATAGGGAGAATGTGCACACTCCACACAGTCGCCTGAGGGTGGAAATGAACCCGGGTCCCTGGTGTTGTGAGGCAGCAGTGCTAACCACTGCACCACCACGCTACACATTTCAAGTTTATCTAGCTCTCAATTAACTAAGTACCGTATTGCTTTGTTTAAAAAAAAAAGTACTTTCTTTCTCCTTTTGTAACCTCATTCCCCGCCACATCAGGCAAACTTCTCCAGTTGTTGATCTTTTTGTCAGAGTGCTGGAGACATGAAAGTTCTAAACAAATAGAGGTGGAAAATGAGTAAAATGGATCGAATAGAAGGAGGCAAAGAATAAATTAACTTTATTTTTCCTACCATTTCACCTTACTTTCCCTGTCCTCCTTTGCCACCTTTGCTTGATTAGAACAATTTATGCTTCCAACCTTTCCAGTTCTGTATTGATTTTGTACCAAATTTGGCCAACTGTGATCTACTAAAACATATATTTAGTATGGCAAGACAAAAGGTATAGGTTATTAGAAAATAAATGTGTTCATTGTCATGTTTTAAATCTGTGAATGCGGTACTTAGTTTTGATCCATTAAATCCAGACGTTATGCTCTGCCAAAGCTATACCACTTGGCCTGATTGTCTTTTGATGTGAATAACCTGATGCCCAACTGTGGAAACTAAACTCTTAATGAAAAGAAACTTGCACAGACAAGGTGCTTTCACAACCTCAAGAAATCTTTACTCAGCTAAATGATTTAGTTACTTTTCATGTTAAACCATTATGAGGAGGCTATGGCCTTGTGATATTATCATTGGACTGTTAATCTAGAGACACGGATAATGCTTTGGGGATTCAGGTTTGAACCCTGCATGGTGGATAGTCAGGAGTCACAGGTTTATTTGAAATTACAAACTTTTGGAACACAGCCCCTTTGTAAGGGGCACTTGACAAAGGGGCCATGCTCTGAAAGCTAGTGATTTCAAATAAACCTGTTGGACCAGAACCTGGTGTTGTGTGACCTCTGACTTTGTCCACCCCAGTCCAACACTGGCACATCCACATCATGTCAGATAGCGGAATTTAAATTCAATAAAAGAAAATTCTGGAGTCACCACAAGTGTAATGAAGATTGTGAATTCACAGTCAATTGTTAGACAACCTCACCTGATTGACAAATATCCTTTTAAGAAAGGAAGCTGCCATCGTTAACTTGTCTGCCTACATGTGACTCCAGACCCCAAAAAATGTGCTTGACTCTTAACTATCCTCTGGATAATTAGGGATTGGCAATAAATACTGGCCTAGCCACATCCCATGAATGCATTACGATTTCTTATAAAGTGGGAAATGCTGCAACCAATTTGTGTACCGAATGCTTCTACAAACAGCATTATGATATTGACCAATTTTATTTTGTGGTGTTAATTTGAGAGATTGGTTGTGATCAGGACACTGGAGATCGCTTGTATTGTTTGAAATAGTAATGTGGGATCTACCCTTTGAAGAAAGCAGATGGGACCTTGGTTTAATGTCTTATATGAATGATGATGCATCTGACAGTACTTTACTCCCGCATACTGCATAGTGAATGTCAGCCAGAATTTTGAACACAAGTCTTTGGAATAGTCTAGATTCAGATTCAACAGCGAGAGTGCTACCACCAAAGTGACAACAAACAGTGAAAAAAAAAATTACAGATCGTTGATGATATTGCAATCATTTATTTTGAGATTTTTTTCCATGAATCACATTTGTTCCTCTCTTGATTTCATTAACCTTTAGGAACACAGTATGCAGAAAAAAATGATTAACCATGTAAGTAAAGTTATAACTCTCTTTTCAGGAAGCTTAAATTGGAGAAGTACAAATAGTAGATAGCAATCCCAGATTAGCTGAATATATTCACTGATGAAGGGCTTTTGCCTGAAACGTCGACTTTCCTGCTCCTCGGATGCTGCCTGAACTGCTGTGCTTTTCCAGCACCACTCTAATCTAGAATCTGGTTTCCAGCATCTGCAGCCCTTGTTTTTCCCTGAATATGTTCACTGCGTTTTATCTCTCCCTCAAAATAATTACATCCTTACAAGTATCTTGGCAACAAAGCCACAGTTTCATCACAAGTAAATACTGATACCAATGTGAATATGCAACAAGACTTCATCAGAGTGATTTCATGCCACCTATTTGATTTTAAGTTTTCCCACTTGTGTCGCTCTTGTCACAGTAATAGCAAAGCTCTTGTGGCAAAGTTGCACCTTGACTCTCTTCAAAAACTCTCCATCTGCTCCTTGAGGCTCATTGTGATGCCTTGCTAAGCTTGGCATTGACTGCCTCCATGAAGATGCCCTCATTTGACTTCTGGTACCAGTACTCATCTGTGGTGATTTCAACACACACTAAAAGCATTCCATCCACTTCTCATTTGCGTCTCACAATATTCCTTGCCCTTATCACCAAGACCTGAACCGTGCTATTTTAAAGGTTATTTCCCTGTAACAACACTTGCGATTATCTCCATTGTTAACAACATTCTTTTACTTCAGACCTACTCCTGTCATTCTCATTCAGAGCAAATAGCACGTTCTAAGAAATGGCTTCTTATTGATTACATTTGACATTCTCTTTGAAGGTTGAATTCTGCCTGACCTAATTTATATTTGTATTAACTGATAATATATGAGCATCACTGGAAAACCCAAAAGTTGTTGTGCAAATCGAATACTCCTTGAAGTAGTGATGAACAGCCTTTATTTGCTCCCTATAACGAGTGTAAGAGCTGTTAGGAAGGGATTTCCAGGTGACACTGACAGTAACAGTGAAGAAATGGCAGTATAATTCCAAGTGAGCATGCTGAATAACGTTTGAAGCTTACAGGTGGTAATATTACCATATTTTGGTTGTCTTTGTTCTTCCAGGTAGGAAAAATCACTGGAAGATGCTGTTGAAGGAGATTTGAAGCATATCCAGTAATAGATGAAATTAATATTGAAACTAATGTTAAAATTAATGAATAGTGTGCTGATTATGTGGAGTATATTATTTTGGATGGTGATGATCATCTTGTGCGTCATTGCTGCAGTCATCCAGACCTCTGTGACATCATTAGAAAATATGAGATCAGCATATTTTACTGATTTCCAACTATATGCCTCCTTTGTCAGTGCTGCATTAAATTCATGCTGTCAGATTACCAGATGAACATCAATTCACACAAGGGCATGATTCAATCCAATCCTTTTACCACCAATTCATTCTTTGGATGTGCTTCTGTCTGAACTAGAATTTACAAGTCTTTGGCAGTCCATTCTATTTACTGAGCTTCATATCTTGCATTGTGTACAACATCACTCAATTTTATTTCCACTTTACCAAAATTGCATGTTTCGTATCCTGAATTAAAGCCCTTTGCCACCAATACCTCTTGCATGTTTTTGTCACATCTGAACTCATCAATTTGTATCTTCTATAAATTACATTTTGTCCTAAATAGATCTAAAACAACAGCTTTCCCTCACTTTACATTTTGTTGATCTATGTTCCTTTCTGCTCCTTTACTATAGTCAAATTCATGTAACATGACACTTCACTCACCATCTCTAAATGTTTACACCTGAAAAGTTCAGTGCCTTGATTCTACCATTAGATATTCAACTTCCCTTTGCCTCAGGAATTTTGGTTTCAGTACTTTTTGGAACCTCAAAACTCCTGTGCATTTTCACCTTTCTTTAAAACCTGTAAGTGAACTGCTCTCTTAATTGGATTGAAAAACGTTTGGTCCAGCATTTTAACCACTTTTATCCCTTGCACTAAATAAGCAGTACGTACTGATCTGTATCAGTCAGTTTGGAAATAAATACACGTTTTAATTATGGCACCAGTTTTCCCACCACAGCCCAGTATGTGCATTTGAGTTTGATTATATTAAAATATCTAGACTGTAATGAGTTGAAACTGCAAAACAATTTGATCTTAGTTCCCCTCCTTGCTGCCTTGGAGTAGTCTGAAATTTTCAAATGCGGGAGAAATATAACATCTGTTTAGCACACGTTTGGGTAGATTTACTGGAAATATATGCTTCTAATGTGGCTTAGTAATTGCTGCATTTTGCTTGGGTGCAGACAGTGTGGTAAATTAGGTGCTAGATTACATCTGTGGTTTGGCTTCAATGGTTTCCTTTTAACTGATTTTTGTTGTTAAGTGGATAAAATAATTCTTTGCTGACATGGTATTTTTAACCATGCTGTCCCAAGTGTTTGCAATCCATGAAATTGCCATGATGGTTACTTTTTTGGTAAGTTGTATCGTTAACAAAGCAGTTCTTTCTCCCCTTTTATCTGCTTACAGAAGAGTCCAGTAAGTAGGTTTTGACTTACGAAGATATTTTCTGCCTTTAAAGAAAGGCAGAGAGGTTTGAATAAAACATGAGTAGTTACTGTGCACTAAAATATCAGAGTGGAAAGGGAGAAGGATATTCCTTGGAGATGGGCTGAACACCATATGTAATTTTTCAGTGGGTACCTTAGATGTGAACTCATGGCATAATTTCAGTGAATGGGTGAGTTGCCAATATCAATAGTCGAATAGTAAGAGAAAAAAAGTGTAGTAGTGGTTAGCTGAATGGAACGTATATGAAGGTTTTTTTTCACTTATGAGATTTATAAGATTTGCTATGCTTTGAGGCAGTTTTAAATTTGGGGTAAATGAAGGGTGTCATGTGACCTCTGAAATCTGATGGACAATATTTCTAATATTGAGCTATTCATGACGAAAGGAAGGCCCAGTTGAGAGGTGCAAGTTATTCACACACAGTAAAGTAATGATGAAGATAGCTGTGATGGACAGACTGACAATCTCTAAGTCCCCGTGTTGTGAATATTAGGTTGTAAACAGTCAAGTTTTAAACTTGCTGATTAATTACAAGATGAAATTGAGAAGTGATAGGATGACAAAAGGTAATTGAGACAGTTGAAGATTCTTCAGCTTAGATTCCTGTAGTGATGTTTTTAGGTTGCGATGATTGGCACCCACAGCCATCTTTTGCTTTTCATGACTATCTGGTAAGAATTTCCCTTGATTTCCAGCTTTGGTTTTGCTAGGGCTATTTAGAGCCACACTTTGGTCAAATGTTACCTCACGCTTCACTTGGGAATTCAGTTATTTTGTCCATATTTGGATTAAGGCTATGATGCAGTCTGGAGTGGCCCTGGCAGATCCCAAACTGAGCAGATTAAACCTGAGCAAGTGCCTCTTGATTACACTGTCAGTGACACCTTCTATCACTTTACTGAAGATTGTAATTGGATTGATTGGATTTAACCTAAAGGTGAAGAGTCAGACACATTAGGGACATTTAAGCGATTGCTGGAAAGCACATGGATGGCAGCAAATTGAGGGGTGTGCAGGTTACGTTGATCTGAGATGAAGATAAATGTTTGGCACAACATCGTGGGCCAAAGGGCCTGTTCTGTGCGGTGCTGTTCTATGTTCTTTGAATACCTAGACATTTTCTTTTTGTACCTATAATGAAACAGCTTGGTTAGATGGATAACCAGTACTGGAATACAGCTTTTTCAGCACTGCAGTTATGATGTGTTCAGGGCCCCTACCTTTTTCTGTATTCTTTCAGAACTTTCGGAGCACTGCTTCTTTGTCAGGTAGCTAGTGGGGCAGGTACATGGGGCACAAGATTTATAAGTAAAAGGTCAAACTGATATACAACTGATGTGACAAACCTAGATGGCTATGTTCAATGTTTGTGACAAGATTTGTAGCTCGGGTGCTCGTTGTTGTGGTTCTGTTTGCCGAGCTGGGAATTTGTGTTGCAGACGTTTCATTCCCTGTCTAGGTGACATCCTCAGTGCTTGGGAGCCTCCTGTGAAGTGCTTCTGTGATCTTTCCTCTGGCATTTGTAATGGCTTTCAGTTGTCAGTTCCAGCTGTCCGTGGCAGTGGTCGGTATATTGGGTCCGGGTCGATGTGCTTATTGATTGAATCTGTGCATGAGTGCCATGCCTCTAGGAATTCCCTGGCTGTTCTCTGTTTGAGAACAGGGGGCAAAACGTCTGCAGCACAAATTCCCAGCTCGGCGAACAGAACCACAACAACTAGATGGCTATGTCTTTAATCACTTAGAATGGGTTTTGATTGATTAATATATAAATCCCAGAATTTCTTTCAAGTCACTGTCCAGAAGTAACTTTAATGTTTTATCAGTAGATTTAAAAAAAGTGACATCTCAGTTCAGGTGATGCATTAACAGTGTGAGGTTAGAGTCTGTCTGTATCCCAACCTGGAGTGAGACTGGTTTTATTTTCAAAGTAGGAATTAATAAAATGTCACCCTGTACATTTTGTGTGCTTTTTGAACAAAATAGAATGTATCTGCAAGTGCAAGTTCACCTCATAGGCTTATGTGTGTGGGGGAGAGAGTGTGTATTTGTCTAATATATCACACCAATCATATGACAGTTTTTAATCTTTTACTTATAAATTCTGAGTCCTGTGTATCCTGTCCCACTAGCTACCTGCCAAAGGATCAGCGCTGCTGTTAGGTTCTTTTCCCGATGTTGCACACACCAACTTCTGCAAACAGTTAAAGTTTATTAAAGCCTCTACAAGCTAGGTGACCCTTTGACCCTTCTTGCAGGCATGCAAAGTTGAGTTAAAAGAGGCCCAGGATAAAGAAATCACAGTCCCTTTATAAAGGTTAGTTGGTAATGCTCACAGATACTCTGGCCACTCTTTTTCCCCCCCACTCCACCCTCCCCCAATAACCATGTTACCCCAGGTACAGTGGTATGATGAGGTCACCCTCAGATAATGGTAATGTCAATGCTCTAATCCTGGTGAATCATTATGCAAATGATTTTCTGACTCACCGATTCCCCTGGACACTGTAGGTGTGATATGCTTCAATATCATGGGATGACTATGAAAGCATTTTTGAGTGGAAATGAGAGTTTAATTTGATAATAGTAGGAGAGTAGTAGCAAATGGCTATCTAAACAAAGTGGGAGTCATCTGTATTCCAGAATGTTCAGTTTCTGTAGGAAGATAGTGCAGTTTAACCCTTTTAAATTATGTTAATGTCCAGGGAGATGGTTCAGTTTTTCTTATAACGTTACAGTCCGAAAGCTTGCACTTTCAAATAAACCTGTTGGACTAACCCTGGTGTTGTGTGAATTTTATCGATGATGATGGAAGAGGCTAAGAAGGGTTGTCCACTTGGTACATCTGGCTGATGCTCTCCACTGTCAGCTTGAGTCATTTGTATTTTGATATCAGATTATTAATGCAGTTTGTTATCATCACTTTTTAGTACATGTCTACATTTGTGGAGAGACAAGTGCGACTGAATCTGTGATTTCATACTTTTTTTGAGGCGACTTAATTCAAAAAGGGAAACTAGGGGTAAAATCATAAAAACATTGTTGGAGAAACTGAGCAGGCCTGGTAGCATCCATATAGAGAGAGATTGGCTTTGAGTCCAGTGACTCTTTGGAGAGCCGATTTACCTCTGTTTCTGTCTTCACAGGTGGTGCGTGATGTGCTGAGTTTCTCTGCGCATTGTTTTTATTTCAGAATCTCCAGTGTCTCAGTATTTTGCTTAAATTATTCTCCTCATTACTCAGGAAACTGAGACTGGACACCAAACTTTCTTGTTGACACTGTATAAAAGGAGAGAGCCATGAGAGCTCAGTTGATGATGCAGGGCAGTGCAAGTAGGCTGAAGAAGATGGGCTAGATCCAGAACCTGAGAATAAGCAAGCATGTAGTTACTTCAGCCAACTCTGTTACTTGAAGATTATGTTTGATCTATGCCGTCCAGACTGTAAAAAGAGTTAAAGTTTTCCTCCTTTTGCGGTGAAGTCTGTGCTTCTCGTACTTGGTATGGATGTGAGCTGCAGTCTGACGAGTATCAAGTTGACTCCGAAAAAGAGAGTTGAAGTTCTTTATGAACAGGCAGAGTTTTGAAGATCATTTTTTTGTGTGTGTTTGATGATCTGTATGCTGAGCAGATTGCAGAACCAATTTGAAAGGTGCATTTCATGTTGATTATAGTTGTTATAAACATGATTCAAACAATTTGCTTGTTAATGCTTGCTAATTCTGGGTTTTGGAGTGTAGGTGATTATGAAAGTTAGTATTTGTGATTGCTTTGTTTGACTTCTAGTAGTAAAATTTTGCTTTTCAATTTTAGGATATCTGAAAAAGTTAAAAATCACACAACACCAGGTTATGGTGCAAAAGGTTTATTTGGAAGTACTAGCTTTTGGACTGCAGTGCTCCGAAGCTAGTACTTCCAAAAAATCTTGTTGGACTATAACCTGGTGTTGTGATTTTTAACTTTGACCAGCCCAGTCCAATACTGGCATCTCCACATCATGGATAGCTGAAAAGGCAAAGCTGTACCTTTTCCCATTGTTTATTCAGCTTGACCATTGAGGTAGAACTGTTGATATGCTCACACTGATATATACATCCTGTATTTTTTCAGCATCTTGTCCTTGCAGATTTGTGTATGCTACAAAATTAACAATTTCCTACTTCTGTTGAGCTATATATTAACTTATCCTATATTTACTATTGTCAATTGGTGGAATACAATAAAATTCTGACCAAGCTGTGGTGTGAAGTATTTATTTCATTAGAAAAATGTGTAAATTAATGTAAACTAAGAAAACACATTTAACACACTGATGTTTAAATAGCAACAGTGAGATTAATGCATTAATAAGTTTCAAGCTGCTTTGCAAGAATTATCAAACAAAATCTTACACTGAGCCACAGAATGAGACATTAGGATGAATGATCACGGACTCCTGAAAGTATTGGTCATGGACATTGAGATGTCATTTACCAGCAGGGAATTTGGGTATTTTCTGTAGTAAAATGGCATTCAAGCTCAGCCCCATATCATCCATCATTCAAAGCTCTCGCAGAAAGAGCAGTGCAAATGTTGAAGGCAGGCTTAAAGAAGCAGCCTACTGCAACAATTGAGACCAACTGTTCTGGTTCCTGTTTGATTATGGAACCACAGCGCATGCAACAAAAGGGTTCAGCAGAGTTGCTGTGGAGAAGACTCTGTTGAAATGGTAGCAGGAATGCCAATGCTGACCACATGCTGCCTGTAAGAAAGAGACGACTTAATTCATGGGACGAAATTGGGTGACGGAACCGTGCAAATGGCCCCTTTATAGGTACAAGGCGAGGTCGATATGAGGTCAGGTCTGTCACTTACAACGTTTGGGTAGGTGATACCGTACTGAACAAACACATGGACTGCCTGAAAGTCATTACCTTGCAAACTGGCCAGGAACAAAACATACCTGGCCCCTTCAAACAGCCAGAAGGTCTGTTGGAAACCTGTAGGTTCTACCCCTCTATCTAGTATCGAACAAACCTTGGAATCTGAGATGGACGCACCCTTGATACTATTACTGCTGAAAGTGGAGGAGGAAACTCCTGGGATGCTCGGGGTGCAAGAGGCGGGCTACTGTCGGGTCAGAGTCCAAATTCAAGGAACCGGGCTTGGCAAAAAAGCTACAAGCGAACAACCAGGCCCACGTCCCTGGACTTTGGAGGGGCTGAGGGATGTAGTGATTGGAACCAGATTGATCTCTGACTACAAGGTCATTGGCCTAGGTTAACAACCCCAATCAATCCGGAAAACCTTGGCTGACTAATATAAACAGGAGATGAGAATCTCCTTAGTTCAAGTGACTGAACTAAGCTGGTTGGTCACAGCTGGTGTACTGTGCACAAGTAAATAAAAGGTGATTTGATGGCGGGAGACCAGCCTCTGCTGTAATTTCATGTTCAAGAAGGCAGCTCGCCTAAACTTGAGGATGACCAGTGAAGGGCAGTAAATGTTGGCAAACCAGCTGTGCCCGTG
Organism: Hemiscyllium ocellatum; assembly: GCF_020745735.1. Lineage (NCBI taxonomy): Eukaryota > Metazoa > Chordata > Chondrichthyes > Orectolobiformes > Hemiscylliidae > Hemiscyllium > Hemiscyllium ocellatum. The sequence continues at coordinate 41,161,467 of NC_083418.1, forward strand.
TCTCATGAGTAAGTTTTAAAAAAAAATCAGTCCACAAACATAACTGTCTGGATTCTCACTTCCTATTGAATTTACCTCCCTATTTCCATTCTGATCTTTTTGTCTTTAGCCTGCTGCATTGTTCCAATAAAAGTCAATGAAAAATTGAGATCAGCACTCTTACTGATCATGCACTTTGCAGCTTCTGTAAAATTGTTTGAGTTCAATGTGAGTTCAACAATTCCAGATCATAACAATTGGTCATCAGTTTTTCATGTCCTTTCTGGCAGCGATTCTGCAATTGCAATATACAGCTTCTCTAGGCTCAAGTTTTGTTTCTTGCTTTGTTACCAGCTATGTTTCCTCACAAAATTCCTTATGAGTTGCCAGGATTTGGTTTACTTTTTTCTGACTTTACCATTCTGAAAATGTTACATCTCTATCATTTTCGTGCTCTGGTCATTGAAGTGCAACACTTCCTGTGTTTCTCTTTACACAGGTGTTGCCTGACCTGGTGAATGCTTTCCACCACTTAGTCTTTACGTAATAGATCTTGAATAACTTTTGTGCAAGAAAAATCTTTAGTTTCCAGTAGGCCAGTTAAGTAACTGAATTCTAGGTGTTGCTGGAAGATTGATTCTGATGGTCTTCAGCAGTATTGATCTGTCCTCGATTGTTATTTCTCTCAAACCTTGTGTACTAAGCAGCATTTCACAACTATAATGTCCCTGTTATTGTGACCAGGTAGCAGGCTGTACTGTAACATATATACCTGCTATAAGTCATGCGTGTTTTGTCCACAAGCACGGATCATCATTCTTTTCACCCGGATTAGTGGTGCTGGAAGAGCACAGCAGTTCAGGCAGCATCAAAAGTGCAGCGAAATCGACATTTTGGGCAAAAACCCTTCATCAGGAATAAAGACACTGAGCCTGAAGCGTGGAGAGATAAGCTAGTGGAGGGTGGGGGTGGGGAGAAAGTAGCATAGAGTACAATGGGTGAGTAGGGGAGGGGATGAAGGTGATAGGTCAGGGAGGAGAGGGTGGAGTGGATAGTTGGAAAGGGAGCTAGGCAGGTAGGACAAGTCCAGACAAGTCATGGGGACAGTGCTGAGCTGGAAGTTTGGAACTAGGGTGAGGTGGGAGAAGGGGAAATGAGGAAACTGTTGAAGTCCACATGGTCTATTGTGACAAACTATGCTGTTGTACCTGTTAGTTCTACTTGTATAGTAGGCTAAATGGATTGGCAATTTCTTGGAATAACGATTTCTATCAATATTTCTTAAGCCTTTTTCCTACTGTGAACCCATTTCAAGAGGTTGTGACCATAGCAAGAAGGAAAATCTTGAGGATGTGTTGAGAATATGGATGAGTTGATACTTTAAAAAAAACTGTAATATTTAACTTTTGTGAGGATTTAAAGGGCCTTGCAGCTGGTAACAGTGAATTGGAGCTCTACGGTAGGCATTGTTGCTCCAGAGATCATGATCCCAACTCTCATGTCTCAAACCACTAAGTGTTTTGACCCACTCCCTGGGAAGCATGAAGGAACATATAAAATTAAGAAAGATCGCTACATTGAAAATATGTTGTAACTATTTTCAAATAAAATACGAACAGAAGAGGCAAAGTAAACCCCATGGTTGGTGAAATAATGGAATCAGTTTTTGGGGCATTTCCATTTTCTACTCAATAGCATCCAACATAATTTTGAGGGGATAAGATTCTGTCTGACCTCCACTTTGAAGATATGACTGTGTGAATTGGAGTATGATTAAGCCATTTTGACCTTCAAGCATGAATCAATATTTGGTATGATCATGGCTGATCTGATTATGTCTGAAAATGTGTTGCTGGTTAAAGCGCAGCAGGTCAGGCAGCATCCAAGGAACAGGAAATTCGATGTTTCGGCAAAAGCCCTTCATTAGGAAACTCGCTGATCTGATTATGGCCTTAGTTCCACTTTTCTGACAAGAAATAGTTGAAGCCTGAAAAACACAATTTTGATTTTGTATTTGGCAGTCGAGTAAATGGGTAAAAGCTGAGTAATCTGTTTTAACTTTCTTCAGAGCATAGTCTGTAAGCTTGGCAATTGCAAAATAGTGCAGTTAATAGGATTTACAGAAAATGACTGAGGCTTTTTATTTATTAGAGTTGAGAAAGTTATGGTGTTTTGCTGGAAAATTTCATGGTGAAGATTTTGTGTTTAGGCAATGAAAAAAATGTTACTGTTCTGAGAGGAAAAGAATTGTGCACACTTTAGATAAAGTAAATTAAACAGAGAAGGTTAGAGCTTTTCTTTTACAAAGAACTTGTTGCAATTGCAACAAAATTTCACGAGTTTAAGCACTATAGATTGGAATTGTAGGATGAAAGAATTAATGCAGCTCGTGTCACTTCTTTTATAACCCTGTCCCTCATCGGACAATGATCCAAGTCTCCTATGAAAATCAAGATTGAATCTGCCTCTACCAATATCACAGTGCATTCCCGATCCTAACCACTCAGTGTAAACCATTTTATTTTCATGTTCCTCTTGCTGCTTTTTCTTATCACCTGTAAAGAGAAAAATTTTTGCTAAAATGAATAACGTAGTTAGTTGTCTGAAAAAAGAATATTAAGCTAAACTAAACTTGATGGGTTTTGGAGAGAAACAGTAGTACAAATTGGGCTGAAAAGCCTAGCTTTGTGTTCATAGGTAATTAGAAAATATCTCTTTTTAAGGAAAGCACAAAAAAAACTGCATGTTGAAAATCTGAAGCCAACAAATTGTTGGAGAAACTTAACTGAAAATGGGTTTAAATGAGGAAGTTTTTCAGCCTTATTATTTTTGGCATAAAATCAATCTTGTCATATGAAAAATATGGATTTTTTTAATGTTATGAAGTCTTCTTACCAAAAGGAAATGCTAGCTTTATAAAGAAGTCAATTAGATGGTTGCTGCCACCATTGCAGTTGTGAGATTGGTGACATCCTGATTGTAATCCTTTGGTACTTCAAGTAACAAAATATCACAAGTGAGCATGTACACATTGCAGAATTTATCAGCATGAAACCTATGTATGTTTCATTAGATTTGTGTGATTCAGGTTGTTTGCTTTTGCCTTTATGAAAATTTGAAAATTGTTTTGTTTTTTGGAACGGTATTAAAACAAATTTGATGTGGAATTCTCAAAGATTCATTTCAATCAAATTTAACGATAGCTGAATTGCACGGTGTTAGTTTACTCAGTTTTTCTGGCCTTACATTTTTTTATGTATGCTATGTATAAGTCATACCTCCTTGTCCTTCCATTCATATCATATTACATGCATGAGCAGTCAGTATAAATCTTTCACTCCACCAATGCATATTTTACTTACTGGACCTTGTCAGACAATACAGTCCATATTGCAAAATGCAAGGGAATATAAGATGCATCTATTTTGTGCATTGGTTGCTGATATTATTTCAAAATGATGACCTCTTGGCACCCATGCCAACACTTGGCTTAGATATTTGGTATGTAAACCAAACCAGTTTTTTGAGGGATTTTTTGAGGCTTTAAAAGTGGACTTATATGCTGACATCAACGGGAAGTTATTAGTAATTGGTCCTTTTTATTATGATTTAGCCTGCCTCGAAAACACTTATTTTTATTGCCAGTTTAAAAAGGAAACTGTCTAGGGATTTTTTTTTCGTTGTAAACGGAGTGACATGAATATTCTAGTAATATATTAGTAGTGTAATGGCAATATTTTAGGCATTATGCTGACATTTCATGTAATACAGTTTGAAGTTGCTATGTACTTATTATCTGCATTTAAAATTCATAAGCACTAACTGTTTTTATTAGGAAATTGTACAATGATTTTAAAAAAAGCATTGAATTTATAGAGTCCCTTTTTATGACCTCAGGACATCCCAAAGCATCTTAGTCCATAAAGTACTTCTGAAGGATAGTCACTATTGTAAGAAGGAACAAAATGTGCTGATTAAACTTTTAGTTGAAAAAATAGTTTTCTAGAATGACCAAATTACCAAATGTTCAAGTCAAGAATGCAGGCAGTTGAGATTATAAAGCCTTAAAAGATAACACCAACATTAGAAAGATGATAAGTTGAACATTGTACAATGTTACCATCCTTATAAAACAACTTTGTGAATCACATATGACAATGACTTGAAATTGTTTTTTATCTACAAAATGGAGAATGTCAATGAATGGAGTTAAAATGAAGTTTGTATTAAAATACAAAGAGATTACACAATCTACGATTGTATTCTCTGGAGTCTAGAAGGCCAAAAGGTGATTTAATTGAAGTTTTCAAGATGTTAGGAAGACATGGAGAGGGTAGTGGGGGCAAATAGCACTGTAATTTCTATTTGGGCAGGATTGGATGATGGTAGCTGTGGTCTAAAATCAGATTATAAAATGGTGCATATCTCAGGAGTGAAATTGGTAGACATTTACAACTCTCTGATTCATAAATGCTGCTCAACTTTTAATTGTAAAACTGAGATGGATGGATTTTTGTTATCGAGCGTTAATGAGAGGTATGGTACAGGAATATGTTTAATTAGCCATGGTGTATTTGAATTGTGAAAAGTGAAATGGCCTACTGCTTTCTGTTTCCATGCTTTTATATTTTTATGGAAAATGACAATTAATCAGAGGGACATTTAACTCGCATAATCTAAAAGTCAAAAATGTTGATCTGTATTATTAATCCAGGATGAAGTGCTGTACCTATTTTCCAAATCAACCTGTTCAGAGATGTTATAGCACATCTCTGGGGTTGATGGGATTTGAACCCAGGCCTCCCAGTTCAGGGTAGGGACACTACCACTGCATCGCAAGAGACCTTAATGAAGTGCTTTAAATGCTAGAAGCACAAATAAAAATCGAAAATGTTTTGAACACTCAGCACCCAAGAAGATAAGAGTTTTTAGCCAATGATCTTTCTCAGAGTTCTGATAATGGCCGTGAATTTGAAATGTTGTCTCTGTATCTTTCTCCCACACTCCACATGTGCGCGCGCACACACACACGCGCGCGCGCACGCACACACACACACACACACACACACGCACGCACGCACGCGCGCACACACACACACACACACACACACAGATGCATCCATGCTGAATCAAGCAGTTGTTTTTTATTTAAATTTTTGAACTGTAAACTTTTCAAAAAGCTATATTTATGTCTGCCAACTGCCTAGGGATGAAGCTGCTATTTTGGCATATTTAACATTTAGCATTTTGATCAAATTGCCAGCAAACACAATATGTATGAACAGCTTTTAAAATAATTGGCTCAGAAACACCCTCTCAGGTTGGTTACAGCAGAGCGCTGGTGTTCTAAAATACACTTTAATATTGAAACTTTGTAACAAATTGTTTCTACAAAACATTCCATATGGATTATTGTGGCTTGCTGGATCTCTTTTTTTTTTGCTTATCTTAATTGTCAATGAACATTTATTTTCTTGTCATGCTTCAGCAGAAGAGTTTTTAAAACCATTTGCGGTTTAAAGAACAATAGAGGAATAGATTCTAATGGAACAGACATGCTGCGTGTAGGAAGGGACAAAGAAAGCCAAGCAGCTTCTAACTTGCAGACTGAAAACAAAGATCTTGATTACTTCGACCTATCTTGAAGTTATGTGCAGCCAGTTAATTATATTTTCAAGTTAAGTCATTGGTTTGTAGCAAATAGTGCAGGCAATTTGATTGCGTTACAGCTGTACATATAAGCAAAGTATAACCAGTTGATTTGTTTTGGTGGCATTGATTCATTGACAGCTGAATGTTGGTGAGGAAATAAGAATTCCTTTAGGTGATGCAGTTTGTTTTCAACCTACGATAGTGCTGGGAATGGAATTTAAACCCAATAATTGGAAGAGCATAATGGCCTTAGAGTTGTAGTGCTGAGGGAAGTTACCAAGATCAGGGAGACACGAGGGCATAGAGTGATTTGAACGTAGCGTGAGAATTTTAATTTTAGCTCCTGGTCTGGCAATGAAACAGTGTAAGTCAATGATCATTAGGATGATGGGTGAATTGGATTTGGTGCTGTGGGGTTGAGTACTACTAATCATCAATTTTGGAAAATTTCTAGTCAAAAATGGGCAACTAATAAACCAATTCTTAAATTTTCCCATTATTTTGTTTTCTCAGCCAGATCACACATGGGTAAAAAAGACAATTGGTATTACATGTGTAGAAACTTAAATTGCATAAATAAATAGTTTGTCTAAATTTTTTCCCCTGACTTTATTAGAAACATGGGTTTTAATTTGGCTTTGAGGCCCCCATCCTTGCTACTAAGCAGGAACTAACTTTGCCTGGAGTTATCTTGGTAATGTCACAAATGAAAATTGCCATTTATGTATGCCTGATCTCACTTCAAAAGTAACCCTTCTAGTTAGTGTAACATAGGCAAGGATTAGAAAGCAAATTAAAAACCATTCAGCTTGCCTGCTTCAATATTTTAATACCTCTCAACCTGAATATCTTGTCAGCTGGGACAAACCAGGATTTTTGTGGGCCTCTCCAGACTTATTGTAAATTCCTCATCCCTCTTGCTTCTTTGCTTTAAAGGAACAGGTGCACACACAAAGTTGAGGAAGTGAAATTAGAATGAAAGATCTAATAAAATGAAGAGTAAAACATGTCTACAAAGGAAAACGAAACCTTGCATTTGTGTAGTGCTTTTCATGATCATATATCTCAAAGCTCTTTATATCTAATTATGTACTTTGAAGTGAATCATTATTTTATTGTAGGAAATGCAGCAGCCAATATGTGCTCAGCAAACTGTCACATTAGCAATATGATGATTAGGTGATCTGTTGTGTTGTTGTTTTGAGATGTAAATATTGGCCAGGAGACCAGGGCAGTTCCCTTGTTATTCTTTGAAGTAATGCCATTGGGATCTTTGAGGTAGATGGTGCCTCAGCATAACATCTAATTGGAAAGACAGCTTGGTACCTTTTATGTAGTTCTCCTTCGGTGTGCATTGAAGTGTTAGCCGTTTTTTGTGTACCTGTAACTTGGCACTTTGTGATTCAAAAGTGACCATGCTACAAACTGATCGAGCCATGGCTGATGTCGGATTGGATAGCCAGCTGCCACTTTCAGGCAGCTTGCAGAGGAACAGCTCATCCTGGACAGCTATTTATGGATTTCTGTGTTGAACTCTTTATTACTATTTTCTTTAAGTTGCTGTCTTAACTTGTGCATTCTGTATTGTATTCCTACTGTAAAGTCTGAATCATTATCATGGTTCAATCTCTGTCCTTAAACACGTTTAGTACTGGAACAGCATCTGCTCTGCAGTAGTACTAACCAGATGTTTTTAGTTTAGTGTAGTGAAGTACAATGATTCCTAATCCATGGTATATGGTGATTCGCTGATGAAGTTGGTTCAAAAGATATATTGAAATGAGAAGGTGCTCAGTCGCGTTTTGAGTTCCTTTTTATTTAACATTAGTGAGCTTTAAGTTATTGAGAGATGTATTTGTACTTGCAGCTAATTACATCAAAAGCTAAGTATAATACTGGTGACCAGTGCTTTGAAGGAGGGAAGTCAGTTTCTGAAATTATCTTTTACGGTATGCAAAAGAAAATGCAATATTATTTTGTGGTGTAAGCACATGTTGGCAAGTGATGACGTGCACCAAGAACTTGGGAGGCTTTGAATCTCCATGAGCAACGTTCATCTGAATGAAAAATTGGTTGCTGAACCATTTTTCTTACACTTGTAGCATAACTAGTGTGGATTGAAGATTTATTTCGACTCAACAATAATAATTGTTCGAGTCATTTCAGCTCTTTGTATTCAAAAAGACCAAGAAGGGTGGCAAAGTGGTTTGCACTGCTTCCTCACAACACCAGAGAACTGGGTTTGATTCCAGCATTAGGTGACTGTCTATATGTAGATTGCGTGTTTTTGCTTGTCTGTGTGGGTTTCCGTTAGATGCTCTTGTTTCCTCCCACAGTCTAAAGATATGTAGTTAGGTGGATTTGCCATCTTAAATTGTGACGCTCCGAAAGCTAGGTTGCTTCCAATTAAACCTGTTGGACGATAACCTGGTGTTGTATGATTTTTAACTTTGTACACCCCAGTCCAACACCAGCATCTCCAAATCATGGTTAATCAAGGTTTGCATAAGGATTTGTAGCTCCGGTGCCAGTTGTCATAATTGTGGGTATGTTCGCTGAGCTGGGAAGTTGATTTGCACATGTTTCGTCCCCTGTCTAGGTGACATCTTCAGTGCTTTGGAGCCTCCTGTGAGGTGTTGCTGTACTGTGTCCTCTGGAATTTATTTGGTTCCATTCCTGTTTCTGATTACACTTCTGGTTATAGTGACTGGTATGTTGGGTCTTGATCTATATGTTTGTTGATGGAGTCCGTGGATGAGTGCATGATTCTAGAAATTCTCCAGTTGTCCTCTGTTTTGCTTATCCTATGACTGTTGTGTTGTCTAAGTTGAATTTGTGGTTCCTGTCATCTGTGTGCGTGGGTACTCAAGGTAGCTGGTCGTGGTGTTTAGTGGCTAATTGGTGTTTGTAAATGCAGATTGCTAGTTGATTGCCTGTTTATCCTGTGTATGTTTCATGCAGTCTTTGCATGGAATCTTGTAAATTTATGTTTGTCTTGCACAAGATCGGCATGGGGTCTTTAGTTCTGGTGAGTCGTTGGCTGACCGTGGCTGTTGGTTTGTGCTGTAATGAATTCCAGTGGTCGGAGAACTCTGGCTGTCAGTTCTGAGATGTTTTATGTAAGGTAGCGTTGCTAGTGAGTTAGGCCGTGCATGTCTTCGCCTCACTGTGTGTTAACTACAGATGAAGTTGCAGGGATACCCATTCTTGGTGAATACTCTGTAGAGGTGTTCTCCTTCTTCCCTTTTGTCGGCTGGGGGTTCTGCAGTGTGTTGAACAGGGTCCAAATGCAGCTTCTTTTGTATGTGTTCAGGTGATTGCTGTTGTATTTCAGTACCTTGTTGGTGTGTGAAGCTTTCCTGTATGCTTTTGTAGTGCATTCACCGTTCTGTATTCTTTCTACCATCACTTCCAGGAATGGGATTGATTGTCGGTTTCCTTTTCTCTCTCATAATTCTGATTCTTGTGAGCTTGGTGTTGATGGTCCAGTGTGTGTTCTCGATTTCTGTTCTCTTAATGATAACAACAAAAGTGTCATCCACATTTCTGATCCAAAGTTTGTTTAGATTTGTGGGAGGGCTGTTTGTTCCTGTCTTTGCTTCACTGCTTCTGCTATGAGCCCAGAGGTGGATGAGATGACGGACATAACTAGCCACTAAACGTTACGACCAGCTGTCCCAAGTAGAGAGAGCGAGAGACACACACACACACACACACACACACACACACACACACACACACCAACGCAAATGATCATAGAATAAGCCAAACAGAGCTTTAGAAGCATGGCACTCATCCATGGACCCAATCACTAAGCACATAGACCTAGACCCAATATACTAGCCACTACAACAAACAATTGGAAGCAGCAGGAACGGAACCAAATAAATTCCCGAAGAAACAGTACAGCAGCGCTTCATACGAAGCTCTGAAACAGTGAAGATGCCACCTAGGCAGGAGACAAAACCTATGCAAATCAACTTCCCAGCTTGGCAGACATACCCACAACTATGACAGCCATGGTTAATGCAGAGTTATGGGGGTAATGTGGGCCTGTTTGGATGCCATTGGAGGGTTGATGCAGACTCGATGGGCTGAATAATCTGTATCTACACTGTAAGGGTGCTACGAAATCCAAGAAAGGGAAAAAAACTGAAAAAAATGTGCATTGTTTGAATACAGTCTTCAGTTAAAAGAAGTTGAGACACCACTTTCATTAAAAATATACATTCAACTGAACAGATTGTGCCTCTATCACATTAATTTGCATTGTTAATAAATAAATGTTCTTTTCAAATTTAATCTCATGTTGTATTTGCATCTATTTGACAGATTTGGTGCATAGTTTACCAGCTTATTCTCTTGAATGAGAATGACATTACCTTTAACTCTCAGCCTAAGTTGTATATCTGGAAGAGATTGAGAAAACATTGTGATCAACTCATCTGTTATCTATCTTGAATTCCTTCAGCAAACCCAAGTGAATGTCATCAAGCAATCGTGACTAATTTTTTCACGCGTTTTACCTGCAACAGTTGTTTTAGACTTGTTGAATTTCTCCCTATGTAAATATTCCATTTTAATGTATTTTCTCAACTGCCTCATCTTTCCTCTAAATTGAACTGTTCCTTACCTGTGATTAGTTCAGTTCATACCCTTTCTTTCGATTACCTCTAACAGCTACTTACTTCATTCTGTAGTATTTGCTAACCTTACGTTCCTTTCTAGAATTTTTATGTCCTTTACCATTCCCTTTTGTGATTTTCTTCCATGTTATCAGCCCCATTGTATTATGTGCTTCCTTCGATATCTATAGCGTTACTGAAATTAATACTGTTCAAGCTGTTTAACCTTGAGTAGTTCTGAGTTTGAACACAGTTGGTGGGAATCTATACTGAAACTTTATTACCTAAATAGATTTTTTTAAGCAAAGGTATAAAGGAATATTGACCTAAGACAGGTACATAGAATTAGGCCACAGACCAGCCATGATCTCATTCAATGGTGCGACAAGCCTGAATGGCCCACTCATGTTTCTGTGTTCCTTGGCATGCTTCATATTTAATGCTGTTGTAGCAATACCTTGATAGCTTGTGTTCTTCAAGTCACAAGATCAAATTATGGTACATGATACTTTTGCAAATGTTGGCTCACTTGCACGTGAGTTGAATTATTTTAATTACCCTGTTCATATGTTGTTATAACACAATTCTGGGACAGATGAGATTTGAGTGCAGACCTTCTGGCCCAGAAGAACTTAATTTAGGACTCACGTGATGGAATTGTAGTTATTTTCAAATGAAACTGTTGGACATGTTATGGCCCACCTTTTTTGCAAGTGGAACTTGAACCTGCATCTTCTAGATCAGCAGTTAGGACACTAACACTGTGCCACAAGGCTCTTAGCTCAAAATTTGTTTTTTGTTAAATTAACCAATTCAGATTTATCATGGAAACATAGAAAATAGGATTAGCAATAGGTATTTGACAATTTTTGAATCTAAGAGACACCTCTGTGGCAGGTAGGACTTGAACCTAGTCTGGTGGCCCAGTGACAGAGACACAGCCACTGCTCCAATAGACCCCTCCCTCATGTTGGTAGATGCTTTACTGAAAATGCTAACTGTCATTTATTGGGAGGTATAGATTTGAGTTCCAAAGTGAGACCAGTGACATTACTAGTGTAAACTGTTCAGGTCAGTATAAAAGGAAAGCTTGAGAGTCTAATAATTTAATTATGCTTGATCTTGAGTCTCTTCTAGACCATTTGGCCCATCCAAATCTTGCTGGGTTTTCTGCTCCACTTGAGTCTAGTCCCATATGTGCATGTGTCTATGTTGTTTTCACAGTACAAAATAATATTCCTTTCCATGGTCTCGGAGATTTTTTTTGAGCTATGTTTTGATTCATGTAGGCTTCTTTTCTCATTCTCACAAGCAATCTTGTTTGGTGGTACAGTACCAATATGTTCTGTCATGATTTGGAGATGCTGGTGTTGGACTGGAGTGTACAAAGTTTAAAAATCATGCAGCACCAGGTATAGTCAAAAAGGCTTATTTGGAAGTGCTAGCTTTTGGAGCACTGCTCCTTAACAGGTGAAGGAGAAGTGCTCCAAAAGTTAGTGCTTCCAAATACCTTCTGTACTTGTGTTGACAGATGGGATGTATGGGCTGTGCCCATAGTTGTGGGGTATGTTTGCCAAGCTGGGAAGTTGATATGCAGGCATTTCATCCTCTGTCTAGGTGACATCTTCAGTGTTTTCTGGCCTCCTGTGAAGCACTGCTGTACTGTGTTTTCTGGAATTTATTTGGTTCTCTTTCTGCTGCTTCTGGTTGCCGGGTCCAGTTGTTCTTTGTAGTGGCTAGTATATTGGCTTCAGGTCTATGTGCTTCCTGATGGAGTCCGTGGATGAGTGCCATGCTTCTAGAAAATCTCTGGCTGTCCTCTGTTTGGCTTATTCTATGATCATTTGTGTTGTCCCAGTCAAATTTGTGGTCCTTGTTATCTGTGTGTGGCTACTAGTGTGTATCATTTAGTGGCATCATGGGCGCACCCATCTCTGGAGTCATAGCAGAAGCAGTGATGCAAAGACTGAAACAGCCCCCTCACAAATCCAACCAAACTCTGGATCAGAAATGAGGATGACACTTTTGTTATCATTTAAGGGAACAAAAATCGAGAACACACACTGAATTTTCAACACCTTGCTCACAAGGATCAGATTTGTGAGAGAGGAGAAAACCAACAATCAACTCCCATTCCTGGATGTGATGGTAGAAAGAACACCAGGGTAGTGAAAACACTGCAGAAGTGTAAGAAAAGCCACATGGACGGACCAGATCCTGAACCGCAACAGCGACCCCCCCCCCCCCCCCCAAAACACACACAAGAGAACCTGTTCAAAAGGGCTACAACAGACTGCAGCACTCCCAACCTGCGAAGAGAAGAACAATACCTTTTACAGAGTCTTCGCCAAGAATGATCTCCCTGCAACTTCATCCACAGATACCTAACAGACAGACAGTGTGACAAGGACATGCCATGACCCAGCACACTAACCACTCTACCTTATATAAAAAATATTTTGGAACTTACAGCTAGACTTCTCTGACCACTGGAATTCATAATAGCCCATAAACTGACAGCTATGCTCAGACAAAACTCACCAGAACAAAAGACCCTATAACAATTTGTGAAAGACAAATGTAATTTACAAGATTCCATGCAAAGACTGCACATAACACGATATAGGACAACAGACAACTAGCAATCCACATACATGAACACCAGATGGCTGCTAAACGCAGTCCCTATAGTCATGATGATACATGACATGGACCACAAATTCAACTGAAACAACACAACAATCATAGGACAAGCCAGAGTATTTCTAGAAGCATGGCATTCATCCATGGACTCCATCAGCAAACAGACAGACCTAGACCCAATATACCAGCCATTACGATGAATAACCAGAACTGGTAACTGGAACCGGCAGGAACAGAACCAAATAAATTTCAGAAGAGACAGTATAGTAGCGCTTCATAGGAGGCTCCAAAGCAATGAAGATGTCACCTAGACAGGGGATGAAACATCTGCAAATTAACCTCCCAGCTTGACAAATGCTCCCACAACTATGGCAACTGGCGCCTAAGCTACAAATCTTCACACAAACCTTGAATATTTAGACACTTTCAAGCAGAATTTGAAGAATTCCTCCAGATCCTCATTAAAAATCTCCTCTGCTCCACAAAACGTAAAGCCACAGCCCAGAAAAAAAATCATTTTCCATATGCCACATTCATTAAATTGGCATGTTACCAGGCATAAATAAGCAACTGAATACTTTTTAAAACATTACTTGTCACACTTCAATACGTGAAACACCATCATCACAATCATGCTGTCTGCAAACTTGTGATCCAGCATACTGGGATGCTTGAAGTAGCGGAGAGTCAAAAAGTGTGGTGCTGAAAAAAATACAGCCGTCGATTCTCCTGCTCCTCGGATATTGTCTGACGTTGTGCTTTTCCAGCTCTATCATTTCTTAATCTGATCTCCAGCATCTGCAGTCCTCACTTTCTCCTCCCTGAAGTCGTGGACAGCGCTCACCATTAATATTTTAAAACCTTCAGATTGTCCTCCAAATGTTTCAACTTCTGGTCATGTCATGTCCATGGATTGAAAAGATAGTCTTATTGCCTTTGGCCCTTTGTTGACCAGATGATATAGTTGCAGAATTAAGCTATTTGGCCCATCTCGACCATTGTGCTGTTTTGATTATGGCTGATATGTTTCTCAACCCCATTGTCCTGCCTTTTCCAAGTAACCTTTTGATCCTGTTGTCAATCAGTCATAGAATCCCTACTGCAGGTCAGGCAGCATCTGAGGAGCAGGATAACTGACATTTCTAGCCTAAATCTTTCATTCTGATGAACCTTCCTGATGAAGGGCTTATGCCCCAAATGTCGATTCTATGACTGATTGATAACAGGATCAAGGATTACTTGGAAAAGGCAGGACAATAGGGATGAGAAACATATCAGCCATGATCAAATGACAGAACAGACAAGATGGGCCAAATGGCTTAATTCTACTCCTGCATATTCTGGTCTTCTGGTGAACAGAGGGCCAAAGGCAATAAACTGCCTTCTCGGATGCTGCTTGACTTGCTATGCTTTTCAAGCATCTGCAGTCCTCATTTTCTGCATAGAATCCATAGTGTGGAAGCAGGTCATTTACCCGATTGAATCCATACCGACTCACTGAAGAGCATCCCACCCAGAGCCACTCCTGCATATCTCGTGGCCTACCCAGCTCAACTATATATCCCTGGACATTGTCCGCAATTTAGCATGACCAGTCCACCTAACCTGTGCATCTTTGGACTGTAGAAGGAACCCGGATGAAACCCACGCAGAATGTCCACAGTCTATCTATCTTAGTCTTACATGTACTTATAGACTTGGTCTCCACAGCTCTCTGCAGCAATGAGTTCCACAAATTAGCTATCCTCTGGCTGAAGACATTCTTCCTTATCTCAGTTCTAAAAGGTAGTCCCTTAACTGAGGCTGTGCCCTTGGTTCCTAGTCTCTCTGCTACTGGTGGAAACATAATCTCCATGTCCATTTTATCTATACCTTTCACTATTCTGTAAGTTCTGATGCTTTACTTCCTCATATTCCTAAACTCCGAGTATAGACCTAGGGTCCTCAACTGTTTCTCTTGTGACAAGCCCTTCAAAGTGGGATTGTTCTTGTAAATATCCTCTGGGCTCTCTCCGACGCTAGCACATATTTCCTTGAACACCAGGTCCAAATTGCTGTCAATATTCCAAATGCAGTCTGACCAGAGCCTTATACAGTTTTATCAGTATGTCTCTACTTTTGTATTCAAACCCTGTTGAAATGCATCTAACACTGCATTTGGCTTCCTAACTACCAGCCGAACCTGTATGTTCACTTTAGGAGAATTATGAGCTAGGACTCCAAAGCTCCTTTGTGTTTGAGATTTACTAAGTCTTGCCCAGTTTACAAAGTAGTTATGCCTCCTTTCTTTGTGTTAAAGTGCATAATCTCTCACTTTCCCATATTGTATTCCATCTGCCACTTCTTTGTCAACTCTCCTCGCTTGTTTGAAATCCTTCTGCAGCTCCCTGCTCCCTCAACATTATCTGTCCCTTCACCACCTATATTTGTGTGTCACCTACAATCTTAGCAACAATGCCCTCATTTCCATTGTCCAGATTATTAATGTTTAACGTGAATAGTTGTGGTACAACACTGACACCTTTGGAACTCCACTAATGCCAACCTGAAAAAGACCCCTTTGACCCTTGTCTTATTGAACAGCCTCCTGTGCGACACCATGTTGTCAAAGGTTTTCCAAAAATCTAAATCAATTGCATCCACTAGCTCTCCTTTTATTTGAGTTGCTTGTTAACTCAAATAATTCTGTCAGATTTGTCAGGCATAATCATCTCTTGTCAAAGCTGTGCTGACTCAGCCATATTTTACCATGAGTTTCCAAGTACTCTGCAATTTCATCCTTAGAAATGGGCCCAACATTTCCTGTCATCTACGTCTCTTTGAAACAGGGTGTCACATTAGCCATTTTCCAATCCTCAGGGATCTTCCCTGACTCTCGTGATTCCTGAAAGATCACAACAAATGCCTCTACAATCTCCTCTATTATCTCCTTCAGAAAACTGAGTGTACTCCATCTGGTTTGGGTGATTTATGTACCTTTCAGATCTTTCAGCTTTCACGGCATCTTTTCCTTACTGATGGCTGATAAACTCACCTCTGCATCTGACTCTTTGAAGTTCTGGTATTCTGTTTGTCTTCCACTGTGAAAACTGATGCAAAACTACCTATTCTGTTTTTCTGCCATTTCTTAGTTCCCTATTACTACTTCACGAACCCCATTTTCCAGTAGTTCAGTGTCTACTTTTGCCTCCCTTTTACCTTTTCTATGTATAAAAACACCTCTTGAAATCTTCTTTAATATTCCTATCTTGCTTTGTGTCATATTTCATCATTATCCCCCTTATTTCTTTTTCTGTTCTGCTCTGCTGGGTTTTAAAGGCTTCCCAATCCCTCTGATCTTCACTATATTGGATGCTTTTTCTTTTGCTTTTATGCTGTCCCTAACTTCCCTTGTCAGCCATGGCTGTCTCAGTCTCCCCTTAGGATATTTCTTGGAATGTATTTCTGCTATATGCCCAGACACCCCTGCCATTGCTGTTCCACCATCTTTCCTACTAGGGTCTCCTTGCACTCAACTCTGGCCAGCTTCCCCCCCCCCCCCCCCCAAGAGTCATGGAGTCTCACATCACTGAAACAGACCCTTCAGTCCAACTAGTCCATTGCGAAACATAATCCCAAACTAAACTAGTCTTACCTGCCTGCACCTGGCCCATATCCCTCCAAACCTTTCCTATTCGTGTATCTATCCGAATGTCTTTTAAATGTTATAATTGTACCCACATCTACCATTTCCTCAGGACATTCATTCCACATGCAAATTTCTTTGTAGTTAGCTTGACTCCATTATAATACCATTATATCCAATTCTGGCTTCACCTTCTCAAACTGCAGAGTAAATGCTATCATATTATGTTCGCTGCTCCTGAGGGATTCCTTCACCTTAAGCTTCCTAATTAATCTGCTTCGTTATAAGTAACCAAATCCAGATTTGCCTTTTCTGTAGTGGGCTGTACCACAACTGCTCTGAAAAAACATCCTGTAGACGATTCACAAATTTATCTTCTTGAGATCTATTATCAGCCAGATTTTCCCAGACCACTTGCATGTCCACGTCCCCATGATTATGGTAATAGTGCATTTCAGTCTGCTGATTAATTGATTTTCTTCCACACATCCCGAGTACTGCAAGGAGTTCTGCACACAAGTTCCATCAGGATCTTTTTCCATTTTGTGATTTCTCTACTCAACCCACACAGAATCTGTGCCTTCAGACTCTTGTCACTTGGATTTAATTTCTTACTAACAAGACAACTCTGCCCCCTCTGCCATCTGCCTGGTCTTTCGATAGGACGTATAGTCCTGATCCACTTGCAGCCAAGTCTCTGTGATACCCACAACATTGGATGTGCTAATGTACCTTCCCAATCCATTTCTTTTCCATACATTTTCCATGTAACTGGACCCAGACTATTATTTTGTTTAAAGATGTATCCAAAGTCTTTCTTACAATTCCACACACATAGCAAGTATCCGAATCTTGTTAGAAGCTCAAGGGTTGAGGTTCCATAAGCACTACCACTTGATAGTCACATTGTCCTGTCACTGACCACTGAATTTGAGATCGTTCATTTAAGAGGTGTGACTGCCTCATGAAACAGTGTCCACATAACTATTGCCCTTCCCTGATCTGTTGCAGTGTTTAAAGTTCAGACTCTAGTTTGTTAACTCTGAGCTGGATTTCCTCAAGCAACCAACACTTGCTACAGATGTGGTCAGTATGAACCACAATGGGGTCTACCAGCTCCCACATCATGCGGATACAACACAGTGCCTGGCCTTGTACCTTCATTTTAATTACAAGTCGGTTCTGCTTTCACATGATTGAAAAATGTAAACTATTATTTACAGATCATGAATTTTCCTTACCTGTTTTGACTATAATGTGATTCCAGCCTCATTCATTTAAGTGGCACGACTACTGTCTGATTATCTTAACTCGATCGCACAAGAACTGAAACTATCACATTCTATCAAAATTGACTGTTCTTAGTTCTAATTTGATTTTAAAAAAATTCTTACTGTTCTTTTAGTCTGTAGCCTGGAAATATTTTCTCTGTTTGCCATCAATCTGAAAGTAACATGTAAACATCAAATAAGTAGCTATCAGCAATCATTTGAGAATAGGGTTTATCTGTGATGTTTCACTTCTGTGCTGCACCCTGATCCTGGGCTTTAATTTATCTTGTTTTTGAAAAAAATTGACAAACTACAGCATTTTCCCATAGTATTTCCAGAGCTATTGATCTACTCTATCCACCATCATGTCCACCTTTGCCTGTATTCCCACTAAAACCAAACTCTCTTTCACCTTGGCCTTTATGTGGTTCTTGAGAAAGTGTATAAGGTAGGGAAAGAGTTAAGTTTTGTGCTTTTGTGAAACAAAAGGCTCAAGCTAGCATGACTTGAATCAGATGAGAACTTGCAGTAAGCAATAAGGTGCTGGAAGCAAGCACAGTGGGTAAATGAGGTTTAAAAAAAGCATTCATTATGTAAAGCCATTTAACAAGATGAAGAAACGTTCATTATGCAATGACAGTTAAACAAGGTGAAAAGCATTCATTATGTGAAACCAGTTAAGGTTAAGAACATTCATTGTGTAATAGCAGATAGCTTAATCTTTACTGTTGACTCTCGCTGATAATAACGGTCACCCAATTAATATGTATGTTAACTTAGCTGAATGCTCCTCCCTGCAAGTGTCTATATCATTCATTTAAGAATCTGCTGTTTGAGAGAAGACTGAGAACTCTTGTCTCTGTGCGCATGGGTGACTGTTCTCTCTCCCTGCAGGGCCCAGAATAAAGATGGAGGTAAAACTATACTGTGTCTCTGAGCGTTTTGCTTCGACTGAGGCAGGAACAGGGAAACCATACTCTGAGTTCTGCCTCCTCAGGCCAAAGGGCACATTTCAGTGCAACAGGATCTTGATCAGATGGACCAATGGATAGAGGAATGGCAGATGGAGTTTAATTTAGATAAATGTGAGGTGCTACATTTTGGAAAGGCAAATCAGGGCAGGACTTATACACTTAATGGTAAAGTCCTGGGGAGTGTTGCTGAACAAGGAGACCTTGGAGTGCAGGTTCGTAGTTCCTTGAAAGTGGAGTTGCAGGTAGATAGAATAATGAAGAAGGCATTTGGTATGCTTTCCTTTATTGGTCAGTGCATTGAATATAGGAATTGGGAGATCATGTTGCAGCTGTACAGGACATTGGTTAGGCTACTTGTAAGAAAAACAAAGTAGGTATGATCTTAAGCATTTACCCCCTTGAAGAAAAGAAATGTATCACATTATTATGGCTTCAATCTTGTGTTATTTAATTGAACAGAAAATTCTGAATTGCATTACATTTTTGTTTTAAGTTGCTGTGCTAGAATATTTATTGATTTGAATCCTAGACTGTAAACTTTACTTTTGGAAATTGTCCTTTTTAGCCACCTAATCAGTATACCCCAAACATCCTTCTAGAATGTTCCTTCTGTGTGTTTGCAATAGCCATTGTCTATAAGGAGATAAATGCCTGAAATTCTGGGACTGTTTAATGGAGGTTGTTTTTTTTTGCGGTACTTGATTCTCCCAGAATGTAGCTTTTTTTTTAGAAAATGCATTCAACATAGTAATGGATACTTTTCTTCTTGATCCCCCAGATTTGGTTGAAATAAAGCTTTAAAAATACCATATCATGTAGCTTTATCATGACTGTTCAGTTTGTTCAGAAGTTGGTTTTTCAGTATTTCTCTATGGAAATTTTGAATACTTTGCATGTCAGATTTGAAGCAATGCGACATAATTTGCAGGATTTTTTAAATGCCAACTGTACTCTTTGGTGCTGCTGTTCTGAACCAGGCTAGACTCCCCTCAAATATTTCAAGAAAGTAGCCCAGACCCTAACTTTGCTAGTTGTTTTAAGCAAGTGTAAAGTGGATGTTCCAGGAATGATTAATTTTAAATAAATCTGAATTTGTTACTGAACTTAGATTACTGAATGAAACGGAAACAAAAGAGAACAGAATATAAAATAACTTAACCTGTCCGAAAACTGAATCGACTATCCCAATCTAATGATGCTTTCCGAACTACTTGCAACAATCCTTATAAACACCCCTTGGCAAAAAAGGAAAAAGATCAACATAGGTCTCACAAGACACAGATGTCAGAGACAGAGATGACCGAGGGATTCAGCATGGAAGACCTTCCATGCAGCTGTTTCTTTGACCAGCAGCCTCTAAACTGACTACTTTCTCTGAACATCCAGACCGCTAAAACCCAAACCCCAAACCAAACCAGAGAAAAGCTGAGGTGGGAGAACTGGCCACTACCCTTTCATTGTATGATTTTTTTTAAACTTAGTAGCTTCTTCAAGAAAATCAAGCCAGACATTTCGTAACCTGTGATGTGAAACACTTTTTTAAAAATAAAACAAGGACAACGCAACCTTGTTAAAGGAGCAGTATCATCACAGTGTGCACTATTAAATGTGGTAACAGAATGGAACCAAATTTAAAACACAATCTAATTTGGAAAGCTACATTTGCTGAAGTAGCATTGCTTCAGAAATGAATGAATTTCTTTGTGATCATGAAATATTTTGGGATGCTTCAAGATCAAGAAATTGAGGGTTTAGTTAAGAAAAAGAAGGAAGCATATGTAAGGTATAGACAGGATAGATCGAGTGAATCCTTTAGAGTATAAAGGAAATAGGAGTATACTTAAGAGGGAAATCAGGAGGGCAAAAAGGGGACAAAAGATAGCTTTGGCAAATAGAATTAAGGAGAATCCAAAGAGTTTTTACAAATGCATTAAGGACAAATGGGTAACTAGGAAGGCAATAGGGCCCCTCTAAGATCAGCAAGGTGTTTGTGTGGAGCCGCAGAAAATGGGGGAGATACTAAATGAATATTTTGCATCAGTATTTACTGTGGAAAAGGATATGGAAGATATAGACTGTCAGGAAATAGATGGTGACATCTTGCAAAATGTCCATATTACAGAGGAGAAAGTGCTGGATGTCTTGAAATGGATAAAGGTGGATACATCCCCAGGTAAAAACAATGAGTGCAGATGCTGAAAACCAGATTCTGGATTAGTGGTGCCGGAAGAGCACAGCAGTTCAGGCAGCATCCAAGGAGCAGTAAAATCGATGTTTCGGGCAAAAGCCGTTCATCAGGAATAAAGCAGAGAGCCTGAAGGGTGGAGAGATAATCTAGAAGAGGGTGGGGGTGGGGAGAAAGTAGCATAGAGTACAATGGGTGAGTGGGGGAGGGGATGAAGGTGATAGGTCAGGGAGGAGGGTGGAGGGGATAGGTGGAAAAGAAGATAGGCAGGTAGGACAAGTCATGGGGACAGTGCTGAGCTGGAAGTTTGGAACTAGGGTGAGGTGGGGGAAGGGGAAATGAGGAAACTGTTGAAGTCCACAGTGATGCCCTGGGGTTGAAGTGTTCCCAGGCGGAAGATGAGGCGTTCTTCCTCCAGGCGTCTGGTAGTGAGGGAACGGCAGTGAAGGAGGCCCAGGACCTCCATGTCCTTGGCAGAGTGGGAGGGGGAGTTGAAATGTTGGGCTACGGGGCAGTGGTGTGGTTGATTGGTGCAGGTGTCCCGGAGATGTTCCCTAAAGCACTCTGCTAGGAGACATCCCCAATGTAGAGGAGACCGCATCGGGAGCAACGGATACAATAAATGATATTCGTGGATGTGCAGGTCAAACTTTGGATGTGGAAGGCTCCTTTAGGGCCTTGAATGGAAGTGAGGGCGAAGGTGTGGGTGCAGATTTTCCAGTTCCTGCGGTGGTAGGGGAAGGTGCCAGGATGAGTGGGTGGGTTGTACGGGGGCGTGGATCTGACCAGGTAGCCACGGAGGGAACGGTCTTTGTGGAAGGTGGAAAGGGATGGGGAGGGAAATATATCCCTGGTAGTGGCGTCTTTTTGGAGGTGACATCATCCGCCGACAGTTCTGCCACCTCCAAAAAGACCCCACCACCAGGGATATATTTCCCTCCCCAACCCTTTCCACCTTCCGCAAAAACCCCGACTACCTGGTCAGGTCCACACCCCCCTTCAACTCACCCTCCTATCCTTGCACTTTCCCCTGCCACCGCAGGAATTGCAAAACCTGCACCCACACCACCTCCCTCACCTCCCTTAAGGCTCTAAAGGAGCCTTCTACATCCATCAAAGTTTTACCTGCACATCCACTAATATCATTTATTGTATCCGTTGCTCCCGATGTGGTCTCCTCTACATTGGGGAAACTGGACGCCTCTTAGCAGAGCGCTTTAGGGAACATCTCCAGGACACCCACACCAATCAACCATACTGCCCTGTGGCTCAACATTTCAACTCCCCCTCCCACTCTGCCGAGGACATGGAGGTCCTGAGCCTCCTTCACCGCCAGTCCCTCACTACCAGACGCCTGGAGGAAGAACGCCTCATCGTCCGCCTTGGAACACTTCAACCCCAGGGCATCAATGTGGACTTCAACAGTTTCCTCATTTTCCCCTTCCCCCACCTCCCCTAGTTCCAAACTTCCAGCTCAGCACTGTCCCCATGACTTGTCCTACCTTCTTCTTTTCCACCTATCCACTCCACCCTCGTCCCTGACCTATCACCTTCATCCCCTCCCCCACTCACCTCTTGTACTCTATGCTACTTTCTCCTCACCCCCACCCTTCTCTAGCTTATTTCTCCACCCTTCAGGCTCTCTGCTTTATTCCTGATGAAGTATTTTGTCCGAAACGTCGATTTTACTGCTCCTCGAGTGCTGCCTGAACTGCTGTGCTCTTCCGGCACCAATAATCCAAAATCCCCAGGACCTGATCAGATGTACCCCATGAACTCTGTGGGAAGCAAGAGAAGTGATTGCTAGGCCTCTTGCTGAGATATTTGTATCGTCAATAGTTGCAGGTAAGGTGCCAGAAGATTGGAGGTTGGCTAACGTGGTGCCACTGTTTAAGGAAAGTGGTAAGGACAAGCCAGGGAACTATAGACCAGTGAGCCTGACGTCGATGGTGGGCAACATGTTGGAGGGATTCCTGAGGGACAGGACGTACATGTATTTGGAAAGGCAAGGACTGATTTAAGGATAGTCAGCATGGCTTTGCGTGGGAAATCATGTCTCACAAACTTGACTGAGTTTTTTGAAGAAGTAACAAAGATGATTGATGAGAGCAGAGCTGTACATGTGATCTATATGGACTTCGGTAAGGCATTCAACAAGGTTTCCAACGTGGGAGACTGTTTAGCAAGGTTAGATCTCACGGAATACAGGGAGAACTAGCCATTTGGATACAGAACTGGCTCAAAGGTAGAAGACAGAGGGTGGTGGTGGAGGGTCGTTTTTCAGACTGGAGGCCTGTGACCAGTGGAGTGCCACAAAGATCGGTGCTGGGTCCTCTACTTTTTGTCATTTTACATATATTGAATGCGAGCATAAGAGGTACAGTTAGTAAGTTTGCAGGTGACACCAAAATTGGAGGTGTAGTGGACAGTGAAGAGGGTTGCCTCAGATTACAGCAGGATCTTGATCAGATGGGCCAGTAGGCTGAGAAGAGGCAGATGGAGTTTTAATTTAGATAAATGCGAGGAGCTGAATTTTGGGAAAGCAAATCTTAGCAGGACTTATACACTTAATGGTAAGGTGCTAGGGAGTGTTGCTGAACAAAGAGACTTTGGTGTGCAGATTCATAGCTCCTTTGAAAGTGAAGTCGCAGGCAGATAGGATAGTGAAGAAGTCGTTTGGTATGTTTTCTTTTATTGGTCAGAGTATTGAGTACAGGAGTTCAGCGCTCATGTTGCAGCTGTACAGGACATTGGTTAGCGTATTATGAATAGGAAGGGTTTGGAGGGATATGGGCTGGGTGCTGGCAGGTGGGACTAGACTGAATTGGGATATCTGGTCGGCATGGACGGGTTGGACCGAAGGGTCTGTTTCCATGCTGTATGACTCTACGACTCTGACTCCATCTTTGCAGTGATTATATTTTTAAAAAAGTCTCTTTCAGGATCGGTTCTGGGTCCTCTTTTGTTTGTCATTTATAGATGAGAATATAGAAGACATGATTAGTAAGTTAGCAAATTTAGATGATACCAAAATTGGTGGCAAAGTAGACCGTGACAAATGTTTTCTAAGATTACAAAGGGATGTTGATCAACTGGGTCAATGGACTGAATAATGGCAGGTGAAGATAAATCTGGATAAATGCGAGATATTACATCTTGGTGCAACAAATATGGGCTTATACTCTTAATGGTAGGGCCTTGGTTAGTATTATAGAAGAGAGGGACCTAGGGATGTAGGTACATAATTCTTAGAAGTTTGCATCACATGTAGACTGGGTGGTTAAAAAGGCATTTAGCATGCTTGCTTTCATTGCTCAGTTCTTTGAGTCAAAGAGTTGGGAAGTCATATTCAGGTCGTACAGGACATTAGTGAAGCCTCTTCTGGAATACTGTATCCAGTTCTGGTCGCCAGTTATTGAAAGGATATTATCAAACTGGAGAGAGTTCTGAAGAAATTTACCAGGATGTTGCCAGGTATGAAAGGTTTGAGTTATAAAGAAAGGCTGGATTGGGTGGGACTTTTTTCACTGGAGCGTAGGAGGTTGAAGGCGACCTGATAGAAATTTATGAAATAATGAGAGGTGTTCGCTAGGGGCCGGGCTCCAGCAAGGTTATAATTGGGTTAAAATCTTGGAGTAAAAAATGAGGTCTGCAGATGCTGGAGATCACAGCTGCAAATGTGTTGCTGGTCAAAGCACAGCAGGCCAGGCAGCATCTCAGGAATAGAGAATTCGACGTTTCGAGCATAAGCCCTTCATCAGGAATTGGGTTAATGTTAGTTGCCTTTTCCTGAGGATGGGGTTTTTCAAGACTCAAAGGCACATTTTTAAGGTGAGAGGAGAGAGAAATTTAAAGGTGGTTCACGTGTGGAATGAGCTTCCTGAGGAAGTGGTGGATGTAGGTACAACTACAACGTGTAAAAATGATTTTGATAGGTACATAAATGGGAATGGTTTGGAGGGATATGGGCCAAGAGCAGGCAGGTGGGGATAGCTTAGTTTGGGATTATGTTTGGCATGGATTTGTTGGAGTGAAGGGTCTGTTTCTGTGCTGTATGACATATATAGTGCACTTTTTTTTGTTCTTGCTCATTTTAAAGCAAGTATTCTGTAGAAATAACAGAAGTTGGTACTTGGTTGACCACACTTCCTCGCAGTTGGATTTTTAAAAAGTTGCTGGTCTTGTTGATACTCAAAGCTGCTGAGCGTATTGATGGAACCCATTTAGTTTGTGGAAAACCTTCACGCTTAAATTTTTAAAAAAAACATTGTCGTTGTCCAAACATGATGTTGTATATGGATGGTTAATTACTTTAATGTGCATATCCCAACTGTAATGTTTGGCTAAGAATAGTGTTTTATAAATGCACCAAATTAGAAGCAATTACGTTTACTGACCTATAATTTGAAATCAGCAGTGAAGCTTTCCACAGACTTGTCATGAGCATCTGAAGTGACAAGTTGGATTTTGTATCTGTGTCTGAAACATGACAGCATCTTCCACCATGGATGGAACCTGTCTGGAGTAGCCCAGTGGTTAGCACTGCTGCATAACAGCACCAGGGACCTGGTTTGGATTCCACCCATGGGTGACTGTGCATACAAACACCACGCACACTTCCTCGCCACATCTGCATCGGTTTCCTCCGGATGGTCCGGTTTCCCCTCTCAGTCCAAAGATGTGCAGGTCAGGTGGATTTACCATGCTAGGTTGCCCATAGCGTTGAGGGAATGTGCAGGCTAGGTGAATTAGCAATGGAAATGCAGTGTTACAGGGATAGGGTAAGGGTCTATGTCTGGATGGACTGCTGTTCGGGGGCTGGTGTGGACTCGATGGGCCGATTTTTGTCCTGCTTCCATTGTAGGGATTCTATGAACAGGGCAAGCAACTACGTGTTCCCTCAACAAGTCAGAATTTAGAATCCTCAAAGAGACCTATATGTGAGAGGAAATGATTTGGAGATGCAAAAACCTCTCTCTTGAGTTTTGCCTTTAGGAATAAAAAAAAGTCTCGTGTGCATTTCATTCGTCACTTTGAGAAACATATTGCTTGAAAGAACAACTGGCAATAATCTATTATTTTATATTATACATCTTGAGAATGAAGTTGATGTGCAGCATTGTTTTCACGAAGGGAAATTAATGTTAACTTGGTCTTTTCAATATCACAGACTGTTCTGTGTCTGATGTCTAATCATTGTGCCTGAGTCTCTTGCCAAACCTATGTTGCACTCTTAGCCTCCCCTCCTCTGCAGAAACACCTTTCACTGGTCAGAATGTTATACGAGCATTTTGTTCCGGGTTAGATAGTCACTGTTATTTTGCATAGAATTATTTGTGCAAATATCCAAGCTTGGTATTCGTGTTATTAATAGCAGATGTTTTTCAGTTTTTCTGTTGACTTTTTTTAGCCAAGAGGCCTGGAAAGGTAGTTTGTGTTACTTATAATGGTGCTAGGAACTCTTTCAATGTGAAATAATAAATATTCTAATTGAATTTTTGTTTAAAGAGATCCTTGAATTGGAGTTATTAAAAATTGTTTCATAAATTCCTCAAATATTCTGGCAGACTTCCGTGAATCAATCTATTGTACCTTTCAAAAACTCACTTATTCATGTCCAAATTTCTCCACACTCTCTTTTTATGCATTGCTATTAACTGAGCATTATCCTGGCCTGTTATTCTGAATGGCTGAGTTGGTCATAATGAAAGTTTCCTTCACTTGCAATGTTCTTGGTGTTTACATGTTGTTGACATTAGCGTGTGACACAGGTATAGAAGATAATTTGCCAAATGCTGAATAAGCATTAACTAAAAAAAAATTAAACGTTCTGAAAGTTTTTACATTGTTATTGGGATCATAATGGAAAAATATTTTTATTTCAATTTATAGTATAGCACAGAAGATCATTCAACCCCTTGAATCTATGTTGACTCTTTGAAGAGCAATATAGCTAGTCCCAATCGTTGGCTGTTTCCCATGTAATTTTTGTCTTCAAGTGTTTATTCAATATTCTTTTCAAAGCTAGTATTGAACCTGTTTCAACCAAACTGTAAAATTGTGTGTTCCAAATCCTAATCATGTCAGATTTCTTAAAAAAAAGCTTTCCTCTTGTTCACCCTGGTTCTTTTACATGAAGTTAGCTTTCATCTATGCCCTCTAGTTATCAATCTTCAAGTTATAGTAAAAATGTAATTGATCACATCAGGATTCTCAGTTGGCCGGATATGGCTAATGTGTTGGACAACACTGTATTGTCTCTGGGTCAGAACAACACTGCCTCTGGGTCAAAAGGCTCAAGTCTCACCTGCCCCAGTTGTGTTGCTTAATGTGTCAAAACCCATTGAATGTTCTAAGATTCATTTGCTGCGGGTATAGAGTAAACAAGCAAAGAGTATGATGACATTGTATAAAGATGCCAGTTAGACTTCTTCAAGGGTATAACGTGCAATTCCGGGCACAACCATTTATGGAAAATAGGTTTGAGAATGTTTCTGGGGATGAGATACTTTGTTACAGGAAAACTGGATATAATGGGACTGTTTTCTTTGGAGAAGCAATGATTGAGAGAAAATTAATGGAATTTATTAAAAGCATGTAACTGTACAGAGTAGGCAAGGAGACATTATTCTCTCTTGTAAAAGAATGGAGAAGAGAACAGTTTTAAAGTATTTTCAAAGAAAATCAAGGGTGAGGTGAGAAAAATCTTTTACCTAGCAAAGAGTTAAGGTCTGGAATGTACTGTCTAGCAGTGTTGCAAAAACATGTTTAATTGTTGAGGTATTCAAGAGGACATTAGTTTAGTTGCATGTGGCAAACAAGATGTGACCAAGTGCCGTGTCTTATTTATGATATTCATGACAGTAAACTCTGATCAATTTTTTTGAAGGCATGATAGTCCCTGAAGACTTTAATTGTGTGTACCCAGATGACTAATTTCCCAAAAAGATTTGGACATTGAATTGGAACCTTGAAACTAATTTGACCTCCTTTGGGGAATTCCTGTTTCGTGAAGAATTTGGCTAATTTCTCTACACTACATTAGCAGTTTTCTTAACCATATGCTCCCTGAGAATCAAGTAACTATATCCATGATAGTAAGGATATAATGAAAGCATACTTTTCTTTTTGGGAAAGGTCCCTCAAAATCCGACTAAATGCCACATCCTTGTGAAGAACTGATTAATAAAAGTGTTGACTTACATATGCTTGGATCTCCTGATTATGACATCCTGCCATAGGAATTTCATTGGCTAATATTTCTTGATATTTGAACCAGTACCACTGAGATGAACTTCTGGTTACTCTTTGTCCACAGGTCTGTAAAGAGATCTCCTACTTCCTCGTGAAAATTCCATCTTGTTAACATTATAGCATTTTATAACTCCCTTGGTTTTAACTGTAGTTGAGCTGATTGGACTACTTCACTCTTGATTTAGTTTGCTGAGCTTTGAACAGAGAACATTGGTTGAACACTTGCTTCCTGCAACACTTTTGCAACTCTTCAAAGAAAATTTCAAATAACCAAATATGTCTCTCTCTTGCCAATTCAATTTTAGTGAAGGAAACATTCCTGGGATAAAAGATGTAGGAAGTCTAATGTAATCTAATTTTTTTCCTGTGATTGCTATATTTCTCTGGCCTCATTTATGACTGAGAGAAGTTGCTATTTGCTCTCCAGCCAAGCCATTCACCAGAACCATGTCAATCCTGTCTACAGACAAGCTCCTACAGTCACCATTCTAGACATTAGTTCACACTCTCTAGGTACACCTGATATATACTCACTGCTAACACCATTGTACTAAATCTTTGGTATTCATGTCAGTTTGGTGGAAAACTCTCGCCTTTCTCCAGCCAAGTGTTTGAGTGGCTCTTGTATCCATAAGTCTTTGATTTACTTGCCTCTTTTAAGTAATAAAGAATTGCTTTCCTTTTGTCAAGAGCACTCGACAATCGTTATATTGGTCTTACAGCTACCGTTAGGAGTGTGGTGTAGGAAAGGCACAGCAGGTCAGGCAGCATCCGAGGACCAGGAGAATCGACGTTTTGGCCAAAAGCCCTTCATCAGAAAGCCTTCTTTTATTGCCATCTCAAAATTGATAGAAGTGTCCTCAGATAGCAAGGCATAAAGCTTAAGAGGTCTGCAATTAACCTACTATGTATAAACAGTGCCCTGTTTTCTTTTGGCCACCTTTGTTGTTGCAATCTTACTACTCATTGGATCACAATATTAAATGAAAATAGTTTTTCTGGTTCCCACCCAATTAAGTAAAAGATCTAGCAACCAGATGCATTAAACACAATTATTGTTTAATATCAAAATAAGTTATTTAACAAATATGTAGTAATTGGTTAACATATCCCTCTACCTGTTACCATTCTCTCGTTCACACCCAAACTTCAGGAAAAGAGAAAACCAAAACAAATTTCTTTGTAGAGGGTGACTTTCTGAAAAAGATCACTTTACCTCAAAGCATATTGCATTTGACAAATGATAAAACGCAGCATGTTTTGAAGCCTGTCATTGTGATGATCTGGCCCTTGTGGTCAAGTACTTTTGATAAGGTCCCGTTTAAGAGATTGGCATGCAAAGCTAAGAATGTTACACTGGAGGTTATATACTGTAATGGATTAAGAACTAGTTTGCAGACTGGAAGAAAAGCATAGGAATAAATTGGTCTTTTTCCAAGTGACAAGCAGTAACTGGTGAATTACTGCAGGGATCAGTACTTGGACCCCAGTTAATGATTTAGAAGAGAAAACTACATGTCATATCTCCAAGTCTGTAGATAGAACAAAACTGGGTGGGAGGCTGTGCTGGTAGGAGGATGCAGAGAAGCTTTACTGGGATTTGGACAAGATAAGGAAGTGGGCAAATACATAGCAGATGTAATTTAAATGGACAAATGTGAAGTTTAGAAAAAGCAGCAGAGCAGATTTCTATCTGAATGGTGATAGATTGGGAAAGGGAGAGGTTCTCTGAGACCTAGGTGTGCTCTTACATCAGTCACTGAAAGTAAGCATGCAGGTGCACCATGTGGTGAAGAAGGTGACCTGCATGTTGGCCTTCATAGTGAGAAGATTCAAGTACAAGAGCAGCAATGTCTTACTACAATCATAAGACCACAACAGGAATTTTATGCAGCTTTGGTCACTCTGAGGAAAGATGTTATGGCTATTGAAATGAGTGCAAAGGAGTCTACTAGACCGTATCCTGGGTTGTGGGACTGACATTCAGGGAGAGACTGGATTGTTTAGTTCCATATTCACTACAGTTTCAACAAATGGAAGGGATCTCCCTAAAAATCAAAAATTGTTAACATGTCTAGACAGGGTGGGTATAGGAAGGATCTTCCTGATGACTGGGAAGTCCAGAACCAGGGTCACAGTCTAAAGAGATGAGAAGGAATTCCTTTACCCAGATTGCGGTGAGCCTGAGGAATTCTCTGCCAAAGGAAACAGGCCAAATTATTGAAAGCTTTCAAGAAGAGACATAGGTATAATTATTGGGACTAAAGGGATCAAAGAAAACGAAAAGTGGGAACATGGTGCCATTGAAGTGGGAACATCAGCCATGATCATGTTGAATGGTGGAGCATGCTCAAAGAGCTAATTGGCCTACACCTGCACCTATTTTCTGTTATTACTTACATTCCAAATCTCTCGATTTGAAACCTTGCAGACATGTTTGTTAAGAAAATGCAATCTTGAGATGTTTCTTTAATTACTGTTTTGAAAGAACAAGTAGCTTTCAACCTGACTTTAATAAGAGAGTTCCCTTATCAGATATGGGAGAGGTCAACTGGCAGCACGTGCTCTCTATGCATCCCTCCAGCTTGGCTTGTTCTGAGGCTTCTATCCAATTGGACCAGATGAAAAAGCACTGCTCCAAGTCCATCACTTTGGAAACAGCTCCAGCAGGAGTCCAAAGTAAAGCTAGCCCTAACCACCAGTCAGGTGATTTACAGGCTTGCTTTTAAGAAAAAAATCCAATATTCACAATTAACTCACAATGATCTGTTTTTAAATAAACCATTCTAAGTATTTCCACAAAACATAAAACAAATTAAGTTTCCAAAAGTCTTCAGAACCTAAGCCCTTTAAATGATGTTAAATATGATGCGACTTCACAACACTGACACTTTCACAACACTGACTGCAAGGTTTTAACATTCAGACTGAGTAAAGCTTAAACGTGCATGTTATACTGCAATATAATTACTCCTACATTCAGGTTATGATGATCTCAGCTGATGGTAATGTTGGGAAAGTCAGATTCCAAGGTTAAACCTGGCTTTATATGATTTACAATTTGTTTATTTCAGTGGTCAGTGACCGAGCATATTCACATGAGGCTGTCAGTGTACTTTTAACAAAAGAACATGGATTTATCAAAGTCTTATGTACATAAACATTGAGAAAGATCTTACCATAAATAGCAAAAAGCGAGATTCCATCCTTTATTTCAGACATCCCAGGGAAACCAATCACATCTTTATTATAAATTTTCTTCCTGAACTGATTATGTTGTAATTGTTTCCTTTTAGTGACTTTCTGCAACTTGGCTAGACTTGATTCTTTGTCTCCCTCTGAGATACACAGGCTGACTGAATTAATTTTGACTTTGATCATTTTGATGCGACTAAAACAGCTCAATATTTCTTGTGGAAAGGGGCCATTAAAGTGCCTTCCCATTTTTCCCTTCTTTCATTACACCAATTTTTGTTTGTCTCTACACCTGTGCACATTTAATGGAGTTTTATAAGTCTGGTTAGAGTTTTAATTAGTCAGGTTATATGTTGACAGTTCATAGGTTGTTTATAATAATCTACTTGTAGTAAGTTGTCATTATTAGTACAGAAAACTAATCTGTGGTTTGTTAACCTGAGTCCAAAAATACAACTAAATTTGGGAATTTTGCATACCTGTTTAAAATTTTCAACCCTTCTGAAAATTCTGGAAGTGGTGGGGCGTGATTTCCATTGTGCTACTCCAGAGAGGTGTGACAGGCTTTAAAATTCAAGTCAGTAAAAGTGGTAATCACTTCACCAGGTAGTTTGTTGAATCAAAAATAGAAATTGTTGGAGAACCTCATCCGTGGGGCAGAAGCAGAGTTAACATTTGAGTCCGGTGCCGACTCTTTGGAATTGTCACCGAGAAGAACGAATAGTAATTGGCTGGCATTGCTTGTATGAATGAAACACAGATTAACTTCATGGGAGGAAACAAGATGGTTTTTGAGATGTAAAAAATGTATGAATAACTAATTGAAATAACTCTCCAGAGGCCGGTATCTCATCACCAAGCCACTCTTTATTTGCACGTGAGCAGACCTTGACATTAGCATGGTCTCATTAAGTCAGATATCAATGTGTCGGTATCTCTGACGCTGTCTCTTTTTATGTTAGCCAGCGCTCCCTGATTGGGGCTGTTAATCTGGTCCAATAAAGGAGCTTATTCTGAGGTACAGCTGGCTGACGTTACATTTACTACATCCCTCCCCTCTGAATCTGTGGACATAGGCCAGCCCTTTTTCTTGGAGAGTCTCCTGGGGCATTTTAACACCAAGCCATGATCCTTCAACTCACTGTCCAATATGAGAAGCATGTAACACATGGGAACTCGCCTCTTGCACTAGGAGCATCTCCGTAGAATTTAATTTCTTTTTCTGGCAGCAAAAGCATCAAAGCAGTTACTTAGGTCCATCTCTGTTTCAGAGGACTTGACAAGCCCCATCATGATTATACATAACACTGTAAGGTCACCTCAGCCTCTGACTCTCCAGGGAAAATAGTCCTAGCTTCTTCAGCCTCTCCCTGTAATTCAAACCCTCCACCCCTGGCAATTTCTGCACTGTTTCAAGTTTAACAATAGCATCTTTCCTATAGCAGGGAGACTGTGTGGAGTGGTCCTACAATCAAATAAAAACTGACACCTTGGTATCGAGCAAGGCTGTAGGCAGTTTCTTCAAGCCAGCCTTCAAAGTTTGAACCACTCTTTCTGCCAAGCCATTGGACTGGTATGGAGTTGTCCTGATGTTGAATCTCATTCAATTTTAAATAACCACATTCCTTGCTGGAAACAATGGCTCATTTTCTGTGACCAACAGACTTAGCTTTTCTGTCACATCAATGTTTGACGATTGGACTCTAGGCACATCAAACACTTTGAGCAGGGATTTACAGTAACTAAAAACATTGACTATGTAGATCCTTTCATGAGTTCATGGTAACAGAGTTCACGATTTACCCAGTCACTCCAACGGATGTGGGGAAGCTACTGGTAGTAAATGTTTTTCCTTGTTGACACATTTGGCCACTGCCCAACAATGCAGCTATTTCTCTGTCCAAACCTGGCCACCAGATATAACTTCTTGACAACATCTTCACCTGGATGATACTGGTCAAGTTTAGCCAGCATTTGATGCGACCTTGGCTTTGGACAATCTCTCTCGCTTTTATAATATGCTGTCCTCTGTTGTGAGCAGGTCTCTCTAGTCCAACACATTTTCATTTCTAATCATGATGGTCCTTTAGTTTTCCCCATCTCCACCAGTTGTTTTGAAAGGATGAAATATTTTTGTCTGAAGTCGGATATTGTCGACTGTGACTGGGAGTGTGTCCAGAAAATAGAAGAGTCTATCTGCTAATGCATCCACACTTGCTTCTTGGCCTCTTGATGATATCTAACTTACAGTCGGCCGCTGAATGTGGTCCGAAGCTATGGGTGGCACTGCCTTGTCCTGTTCGAGTAGACCAAGCAGGGGTTTGTGGTCTATTGTTACCGAATATTTTTGTCCATAGAGCTATTGATGGAACTTTCTGACTCTAAATACAACCACCAATCTTGCTTTCTCTGTCTGGATCTATTTAGGCTCTGTGTTAGCCGAAATCCTGAATGCATAAGCTATTGTGTGTACATCCCCTTTGGGCGATCAATGAGCTTATATCACACAATGCTGTACAGGAGGGCTTCACATGTCAATAAGAGATCTTTCTTGTGATCATAATGTTCCAACACCTTAGAGTATGATAGTTGGTTATTTATTTAGTTGAAAGTTAGGGTTGTCTGTGCAGCCATTTCCAAGATTGACCCTTTTTGGGAGTTGCTGCAAAAGTGCCAGGATGGGTACCAGATTATATATGAACTTTCCATAATAATTTACCAGCCCAAGATGTGGGAGCCAGGGCACCGTTGATTATCTTCACTTCATCTTGTCGCCTCTGTACAGGGTGTTCGCCTACAACGTGTATTTCGTCAATGTGGTTTGGCTGTAACTTTATGGAGAATTGCAGAACAACTTTTGAAAATGAGAATTCCTGTTAGCTGTAATGCGATTCTAGTCCCAGTTACCTTAAGTCCACTCTGACTGTTTACTTCAAGTCAAGCCAAAGAAGTTGGATGACGGGGCAATTATTTTGATGTTTTTGAGGATGTTTTTAGAAATTATTGTAGGATAAAAGATTTGGATTTCAAAGTTCTCCTCATTCTGGACAATGCACCAAACCACCCTCCCACCATTGTTGAGCTTTCTGAAAACATTAAAGTTCTAAATTCTACCTTTGGACACAAGCTCTTCTCCTTCAACTCATGGACTAGGGTGCAATTGCAACATTTAACATTTATAATTTAAGGCACACGTTCAGAAAGCTGATTGCAGCTACTGAAGGGGATAATAAGGACAGAGTTCTTCCATTTTGGAAGAGCTTTTATATTAAGAATGCTGTTGACATCATTGTGGAGGCCTGGGATGATGTCAGTAAGGACTGTTTGCATGCAATTTGGCAGAAGCTTCTTCCAGATCTTCTTCTTGACTATAAAGATATTGAACCACCAGAGGAGGTTCCAGCAATCAATGCAAGTTGAATTTGAAATGGAGACTGATCTATAACGACTTGTTGCAGGGGAAATTGCAGTTCGACATGAAGACAAATCTAGGATGCAGCACCACGAGAACATTCCACTCTCTTTTGCCTTCTATCCTGAGGGAAGTTGAGAAGCAGTTGCAGCTCTTAGAAGTCTGTGGCTACATTTGCAGAATGCAGCAGGACAGCAGCTCATGGCATAAAGTCTTACTTGGCATACTATGAACAGCTTTGTCATGAAAGAAGAAAGATGGCAAAGCAGCAACAACGAGATCCCTTTTTTAAGCCAATCCCCAAGGAACAGTCTGAGGCCAATGAACCACAGTCATCCACTTATGGACTAACTTTTTTTTTGTTGTTACCCTGCACCTGAAAGTAATGATGCTGATTATGACCCTCAGCCCTGTCTTAATACAGTACTGTAACTCCTCAAATTCAGAAACCCCTTAAAGTATAAAATTTATTGTATGATTTCATTAAAATATATGATTTTAATGATTTGCTTAGACTGTGCTATCATTTGTTTAGGTTAACTGTTTCTGTTTTGATTTTTTGCTGAAATTTTTCACGGTTCACCCCGAATCCATTTATTTAAATAATTTGGATGTGAACACAGAAAGTATAGTTAGTAAGTGTGGTGCTGGAAAAGCACAGCAGGTTAGGCAGCATCTGAGGAACAGGGCCTGCTTTTTGGATGCTGTCTGACCTGCTGTGCTTTTCCAGCGCCACATTTTTCGACTCTGATCTCCAGCATCTGCAGTCTTCCACTTTCTCTTTGGTATAGTTAGTAAGTTTGCAGATGACGCCAAAATTAGAGGTGTAGTAGACAACAAAGAAGGTTAGTACAACGGACCAATGTGCCGAGGAGTGGCACATAGATTTTACTTTTGATAAATATGAGGTGCTGCACTTTGGAAAGGCAAATAAGGGCAGAACTTACACATTTAATGGGTAGGTCCTGGGAGTGTTGCTGGACAAAGAGACTTTGAAGTACAGGTTCATAGTTGAAATGGAGTCACAGGTAGGATAGTGAAGAAAGCATTTGGTAGCTTTCCTTTATTGATTCAGAGCATTGAGTATACGCATTGGGAGCTGATGTTGCAGCTGTACAGGACATTGGTTCGGCTACTTTTGGAATATTGTGTACATTTCTGGTCTTTCTCCTATCGGATGGATGTTGTGAAACATGAAAGGGCTCAGAAAAGATTTACAAGTATATTGCCAGGGTTAGAGGGTTTAAACTACAGAGGGCTAAGGCCAAGTGCTGGCAAATGGGACTAAGTTAGATTAGAATATCTGGTTGTCATGGATGAGTTGGACTGAAGGGTCTGTTTCCATGATGTACACCTGTATGATTCCAACCGTGTTTTTTTTCTCATAGGCCCTGTTATTACTGTTGAGCGATTTTCTATAGCACGAACACACAGCTACTGCATTATAGTGGAACAGACTGCAGTCCAGATAGGTCACTCAGTGAGCCTGGAACGCCCATTTTCCTCCCTTAAGAAAAATGCCTTCGGATGATATCTAAATTTTCTAAGTGCTCCCTATTAGTTTTCTCTGCTGTATGTACATCTCTATGACTGTATTGAGGGAAATGGCGACGTGAGGTAGACCTTGCAATATGTTCTCCATCATCTGCTGAAAAAATTAACAGGCTGAAGATACCACAAATAGTGGTCTTGTATATTAGTACAAGCACTTTTTGTAGCATACTTCTGGGAATCTTGGTCTTCATGCAATTGCAAGCAAGTGTGGCTCATGACCAGCCTCCTGCCAGCTTTACATATAAATCTTTTATCTGAATGATTGGGTATTTATCCAACTAAGAAAATCAGTTTACCGTTTTGTGTAACATCTCTGTAAAGGTGAACTGACCCGTTGGGCTTTAAGCTGTTCAAATGGTGCTGTCCATTGTGCAAATTGGACTGGCTTGATTCCTTCACTTTCTAGCCAAGTGATTTCTACCTCTACCCTTTGTCTGAAAGGTAAGTTGTATTGTCTGGACCTTTCAGAATTACCTCTAGGTCAACATGCTAGGTACCTTGACTTCTCTGATAGTCCCTAGATTGTCCTGGAAGACTACTGGGTATTCACTCATCAGTCAATTTCAAATAGAAAAATGTTGAGCCAATCTAGGTGAATCTCTCTCAACCAATTTTGCCCTATCAAGCTTGGGCCTGAGCCTTATATGACAATCACTGGTAAGTGAATCAGCTGATTTCCATAAGAGACTGGAACCAAAGTTGTAACCTTAATCTACAAAGTTTCCCTGTATAGGTTCTCAGCCTGGCTGGGGTCTTGCACAAACTTAATCTGCTGTGGACTCCAGCATTTTTGTTAAAAACTTGTTCTGTGATCACTGTTACGACCGCACTAGCTATCAATGTCCATTAGAACTGGTTGACCATCTAAACTGACACTTATCTCGATTGGTTCTGATTTGAATGTTGCAAAGCATTATAATTGTTTCAGACCAGATGTAGGTGAACTTTCTAGGTATAACCTCTCCTGGATATTGACCTATGAGTTGGCTTATTCACTTTAGGTTGAGTGGGAATGTTTTGCAACATGTACAGTGTCTTGCTGGCCAGGATTCTGAAGAAAGAAATTTTTAACCATTTTAGTCCAGGCTTGGGTTTGTTTTGGGGTTTGCTGTAAGCTGACTGAGAGTCCCTCTGTTCAGGATGGGTCATGAGTAAGACTATGCAATTGCCTCATTCAAGTAGGTGTTTCCCATGCTTAGTTGGATTGGTGAGACGTCCACTTCCATTCGAATACCTGCAACTTGGATGCTCTACTTGCTGCATTTTGCATTGATAAAGCCAATTATAGCAGCTGTTGAAAGTCCAGTTGGGCCTCAGTTAGTAGGCATTTTTATATTGTTACATAATTAATTCCTCATACCAGGTGGACTCCAAGCATCATATTAAGGCTTAAATCAAATTCACTGACTTCTTCTGCCAGTCAGAAATCCTGATAAAGATTCTCTGATTCTCGAATTGCTGAGTAAAAGTGATAGAATCTGAGTTAGAGGAGGCTTGGGATTGTAATGTTCCTTAACTATGTCAGTCAGTTTTTGAAAGGGACTAGTATCTTGTACTTCAGGGAAAGTTAGGCTTCTAATGACAGAAAAACTGCAGCTCCATAGGCCATCAGGGAAATTATTTGTTTTACATCGGCCACAAAGTTGTTTGCTGAAGGAGGTGGGTGGAATTGAATTCTTTGAACGTAGTACACCCGGTCCTCAATGATGGACTTTAACAAAGCTGCACAAACAAAGGCCTGATGTAAGAAATGCTCATCCCAACACAAAAATAATTGTTGAGAGTGAGTTTCTTGGGGATTGTGCTTTACTCTTGTCGTGGAATCATAGAGATGTACAGCACTGAAACAGACCTTTAGACCAACCCGTTCTTGCTGATCAGATATCCTCAATTAATCTAGACTCATTTGCTAGCATTGGGCCCATGTCCCTCTAAACCTTTTCTATTCATGTACCCATCCAGATGCCTTTTAAATGTTGGAATTGTACCAGCTGCCACCACTACTTCTGTCAGCTCATTCCATATGTGTACCACCCTTTGCGTGAAAAAGTTGCCTCTTGGATCCCTTTTTAAATCTTTCCTCTCACTCTAAATCAACAACCTCTAGTTCTGGACTCCCCACCCCAGTGAAAAGGCCTTGTCTATACCCTTCATGATTTTATAGACCTCTATGAAGTCACCCCTCAGCCTCTGATCTGGGAAAAACAACCCAGCCTATTCAGCCTCTACTTAAGCTCAAATCCTCCAACCCTGGCAACATCCTTGTAAGTCTTAACTCTACGGAGGCTGGTATCTCATCATCAAGTTACCCTTTATTTATACATGAACAGTCCTTGATTATACTGCAGGTCATTCTGTATAAGCATATGTGAATTGGCCATAGTACAAATTAGCTGTAGCATGATTGACCAATCGTGGATGCTGTTGGATAATGTGAACTTTCTACTGAATGGGCATAGCAGTTTTCTATAGCGATCTTCTACAGTGTGATTTTCTACAGCAGTTTCCCACAGCGCCATCTTCTATAGTGCAAGGTTGCGGAGGAACGCAACTGTTACATTATAACAGAATGCACTGTATTGCCTCATTCAAAGTCATATATCAGAGTGTTACAGAGGACACAGGCGGGGGTAGTATTTTGTTCGGTTAATCGAATGCTGGATAACATAGTTTAGCCAAGCATCGGGACCTTGTGATCTTGCTGGATAATCTGAAATTTGGATAATCAAATGCAGGATAATCGAGGT
Source organism: Hemiscyllium ocellatum (assembly GCF_020745735.1). NCBI lineage: Eukaryota > Metazoa > Chordata > Chondrichthyes > Orectolobiformes > Hemiscylliidae > Hemiscyllium > Hemiscyllium ocellatum. The sequence continues at coordinate 41,200,583 of NC_083418.1, forward strand.
TCCTCTGTACTTTGTTTTCCCGGATTAATAGAAGTAATTAGGCGTAGGACCTCCGCAATATATTTTTAAAGTCTTTATTGCAGAAGTGTTGCATTTACATGGATGGTACAACTATAAAGACGTGACTCCTTCATCGATGTTATAAGACAGCTGCATAGATGTTATAAGGCATGCTCCTGTCCAAGCATGGCTCACACTCTTATACCCTTGTGTTTTCTGTAGTTTGGTGTAACTGAATTGTTAATTTATATAGTAATGGCACTTGAAACTGATCTCTGTGGTTAACCCTTGCTGTTCACTTAAGTGCTTCAACCATTTTCAAGGTCACGCTTTAGTTAAAAATCACACAACACCATGTTATAGTCCAACAGGTTTATTTGGAAGTACAAGCTATCGGGGGAATTATGCTCTTACTCTGCAAGTACCTGATGAAGGAGCAGTGCTCTGAAAGCTAATACTTCCAAATAAACATGTTGGACTATAACCTGCTGTTGTGATTTTTAACTTTGTCCACTCCAGTCCAACACCGGCACCTCCACATCATGGTTTCCCTATATAATCAGTTACCCATTTAGTAATACAAAATCACTTCATGCCCTGTAAGTAGCTGTTAAGAACTCATCTCTGATCTAATTAAGTTCCATTATGGTTTTCCTGATCTGATTAGGTTCAATTTAACCCTTTTTTGTTCTGTGGGCTTCCACTAAATCCCATAGTCAGTATCTTTGGCATTCACCCTTTTTAGATGTCAGCTAGATTGGATGAGCCCCAATCAGGGAACTCATTTTATTATGTCCAGCTGACTGACCTTGTTATTATGTCTACAGTAACCATCAGATGGTCAGATGCAGATAAAGGCACGTTTAGGTGACATTTAGGGGCAAAGTTTTTGCTAAAGAGACATTTCAAAGTTAATGTTTGAGTGAGACTGGATAGAAGAAAGCATTTGAAAGGAATATGTGGAATTTTAGATAGGAGATGAAAGAAGGGAAAGATTTGATTTTCTGGAACATACCTAAATCCCACGTTTTCAATAGTGTAGTCTGTAATGTGAGATCATCAGTGCCAATGTGGCTCTGATACCTGGCTGTATAAACAGCGTTGTTCAACCCTTAGATGTATATACAATAAAATCTCTGTGGCAATAACTGAACAATGTGGAGAGTTGGAAAGTGACAATGCATTTGCTCAAGATGGCAAGTTCCTTTAATGGCAATTTTGCTCCGATGGAACATTGATCCTGATATTGTCAGAAAATAATTTCTGAAATATTGAAAATCGAATATGTTCAATGGTGCTGATCACTTCTTGAATGCTGTTGAAGTTATTGATAATACTGGTGAATGATGATTAATTGTCACTTATACGGTGTGAAACGTTTCAACTGCCACCACAATCCAACACTACTCAGATATTCAAGAACAAAAAGACAAAGCTGAAAGGAAGTCTGCCTTCATTCTGCCACGTCCACCATGACTCCCAAGCCCTAAACTGGCCGACCAGCGACACCTTTGCTGTCACCATACTTTCGGTGCCATCTCTTTGTCTCTGGGCCCATCCACCATGGAGCCAATGATGTTGGGTCCTGTGCTAGGCCCCTTACTTGACTCTCAACCAGGAGACTCTGGCTCTACTGTTGCCTTACCGATAACCAGGAAATCTTTGCTCTGGGCCTGTTACAACCAGGAGTCTCTGGCTCTGCCAACATGCTAGGCCACTCCCTCATCAAGGGTGCCACTCCGTGATGTCATCACTTCTGCTGTTGCCGACAAGAAGACAACAAAGAAAAAGGACGACAAAAAGGGTAAGGCAAGAAGGGAGGAAGCAACCACTTGGAGTGAATTAGCAGTTTTCCAATCCTCCGGCACTTTTCCAGAATCTTAAACTTCTTGAAGGGTTACTACCAGTGCACTCATGCGCTGTAGCTAATTTCGCAAATACTTGGATGAATATCAATTTTCTTCTGTGGCTTGCTGTTTAAATTTTTGATAAAATGCCTGTGACGTACCTCATTGAAGTTGCTAGACAAATGCACATTCTTGTTCTAATCCTATCAAGTTTACTCCAACGTTATTCCTTGTTTTGTGGGCTATTTTAAGTTGTAGAATCAAATCTTCTGCTTTGAGTGGAAATGGTGTGTTTGAAATTCTGATTTTATTAGTGCAAAATACTTACGTGTCTTAGACTCAAAGCTTGCAGCACATTAAGTTGCCAAGAACAAGATCCACCTCAAGGAGGCAGTCTTGCATTGTTTTATCTTTGCACCAACTTCAGAGCAAGCTCATTGATATTAATAGTTGATTTTTTAATCACTGCTTTTCTAATGTTAAAAATCAAAGCTGCCCTTGTTGGCTAACTATTGAAATAATAAAGTAACCATAGCTGTATCATTGTGCACTAAAAATTGTGTATGAAGTATTTTTACATTTATGCCATTTGCGTTGTGTATTTTAATCAGTTTTTACCAGCGGTGATGACAAAAAGAGCTTTGATTTATTTGGCATCTTTAGCATAGTAAACTGTTCCAAGGTGTTTCACAGGATTAACAAAGTTTGACATTTGAGCCACATATTGTTTTAAGAAATTATCCTGAAACATTGCGGATACCTTATCCAGGTACCTTTTGCTCATCTGATTTTTCAAATCTAAATGTAGATGAAAATTCCACATGAGTATTGTTGTGCGTTTCTGACAAGGATCCATTATTCATGCCTTTACATATCATCCTACTGTCGGGTTACTGTTGGGTGACCTGTACATCCCTCCGACTAGTGACCTCCTGTCTTGAACATGTTTTGCTTCAATGAAAACAGGCTCTATGTCTTGGTTTCTTGAATTTGGATCATCCTCTCCATGCTACTAATGCCATCCTTAATTAGAAAGCCATCCCTCAACCTTGTAGCTCCCTGACCTTCGTAAATGCTATTACCTTTTAATATTTAGGTCCCATCAGAAAGAAAGTGAGATGCATAGTTTAGCAAGGGGATGGAGGTGATTCTGGAATTTAGGGTCCTGTCAACTGACAGCACAACTGTCAGTGGTGAAATGATTGAAATCAAGATGTTTAAGAGACCCAAAAAGGAAGAACACTGGTCTCCTGGTGGATTTTGGGTCTGGAGAAGAAATAGATGAAAGGGGCTATACTAAGAAAATAAGAAACTTTAAGATAATGTGTTGCTAAATGAAAAACAGTATAGGTCATTGAGCATACTGGTGACGGATCAAGGGAACTTGGTAGAAATTAAGATATGATTGCAGCATTTTGAATGATCGAAAGTTGAGTGATGGGATGCAAGCCAGAGAAGTGTAAGTGTCTGCATGTTAATAAAGGAATGGATGAGGGTTCAGCAGCAGGTGAGCTAGGACAGGAAGGAATAACTGTCAGAGGTAGAAATAAGTGATTTCTGTGATGACATGAACATGTGGTCAGAAACTAATTATTGCATCAAAGCTGGCAGCAATATTGCAAGCAGTTTCATTCCATAAGACATAGGAGTGGAAGTATGGCCATTCAGCCTATTGAATCCATGCTGCCATTTAATCATGGCTGAATTGGATACAGTGCTCTAAATGGTGCCTAACTAGAACTTTATAAAGTCTCAGAATCACGTCGCTGCTTTGATGTTTCAACCCTCTTGAGACATTTGCTTTCTTAACCATGGACTCAACCTGCAAATTAACCTTTAGAGAATCCTGGAGTAGCACTCCCAGATCCCTTTGTACTTCAGCTTTATTTTCTAAGTAATGAGAAAATTCATAATCCATGCCTGTATTCTTTTTTCCAAAGTGCAAGACCTCCCATTTGCTCACATTGGAATGCCTGTCTGCCTAACTTTGTATCATCGGCAAACTTTGGCTAGAATGCCCCAAATCCCTTCATCTAGATCATCAATATATTAAAGTCAACAGCTGTGGCCCCAACACTGAACCCTGCGGGACCATACTTGTCACCAGCTGCCATTCTGAAAAAAAACCTTTTATCCCAACTCTCTGCCTTCTGTCAGACAGTGAATTGTCAATCCATGCCAGTAGTTCACCTCGAACACCATGAGCCCTACCTTACTCAGCAGCCTACTGGGAGGCACCTTATCAAAGGCTTTTTGGAAGTCTAAGTAGATAATATTCTCTGGGTTTCCCTGCTCTAAACTACTTGTTACCTCTTTAAAGAATTCTAACTGGTTTGTTAGGCAAGACCTCTCCTTACTAAATCCATGCTGACTTGTTCTAATCCGACCCTGCACTTCCAAGAATTTGAAATCTCCTTAACGATGGAATCTAGAATTTTACCTACAACTGAGCTCAGCTCAGAGACCTACCTATTAGAGGGAGGGCTGGAGTTGATGATTGGGAGGTGGACTTCGTAATACAGGCTGCAGAGAGTGGCTTTCATCCTCCCATAAGAAATCAAATGTGTAGTGTGTAAATTGAGAAAGACAGTGGTGAAGAAAAGCTGGGAATTTGCACATATGGAAATTACACTTTTTGGTTGGTATCGCTAATGGGAAACTTTTGAAAAAGTGAGGGTAGACATGTTATTTAATTGTGTAGGAAAGATGCTATTACTGGTACTTATCTGTCCAGAGTATATGGATAGAAGTAAACCAAGTAAGGGTTGTCCGATCAGCTGGTTAACAATCAAGAGCCTTTGTGGATTGTGGAGTTAACTATTTCAATAACAAAATAATTGTATCACTGGAACAAATGGCATTGTATCAATTGTGTGATGATGAGGATGTCAGTTCTTGTCTAGAAAAGTTTTTAGTTTATAGAATTTCTATGTTTGTCTGAGAAGTCTTCATTTAAAAGCTGAGAGGCTATGCTTTCAGTTTTGAGTGTATTCATGTAATAAAAATTAGCAGTTTACAGGAAAGAACTTGGAGATTTAAAGATGACATGTAATTTCTCAGGATTTGCTATTGTAAGTGGTGTTGGGAAATAGATGCAACTCTTAAAACACCCAGCAAAACACATTTCAGTCTGTGTACCATATCTCTAACTTGGCTTGATTTTTTTTTCTGATTCTTGTGTAATAAACTTCTGTTGTTAAAGAAATGTTTGCAGCCTTGCACAACTATGTTCAGAGAATGATCATGTTATTGAACAAAAATGTGACCTGTGAAGCCAGATTTAATTGGACTGACTTGTCCGATTATACCAACAGCTGGGTTTATGACTAAAGCTTAAAGTAAGGAAGGCAGGATTTATCTTTGCAGTTTAGTGGTTATGATACAAGAAGTAGGATCAGTAATAAGCTTTGGTTGAGTTTTTTTCACGATTTAATAAGTTTATGGTTAATTTTCAACTTCAGTTCTCCTTTATTGCATGAATGCTTTATCCTTTCTTTCCCTCCAAATCCAAATCCAAATCTTTGCCTTGAACATGCTTGCATTTCCACAGCCCTTCGGAGCAGAGTTTTCCAAAGATTCCCAATCCTTTGAGCGAAGAAATTTCTGAACCAGTCCAAAATATTCAATCCTATATCTTGAGATATGAATCCTAGTTCTTGACTCTCCAGCCAGGGCAGTGGCCTCTCAACATCTGCCTTATCAACTCTCTCAGAATTCTGTGTCTTTCAGTGAAATCCACTCCACTTGTTATAAACTCCAGAGTATTTTCTACTCATTGCTTTCTAATAAGAGAACCTCTCATCCAGGCATCGACTCTAGAAAGGTGAGCTCCTGTGGGAATTTAGTTTTGTAAACTTTATTTCCTGTATCTACCGTTTCCCTTTGTTGAATTCATCATAAGCAAAAGGGCATTTGACCATTTCGGTTGGATGCATAAAGCTTTTTCTGCTTGTATAGGAAGGGTAATTTTTTTTGGTGGGTGATTAACTTTATTTGACGTTACATTCAATAGCATATTTGAAGCAGCTGATCAGATATTTTCAGCAGGAAGACAATTTGGTCCTTTTATGCCTATGTAATTCACATGGGAGCTATATAATCCTAATGTCCACTTGTTTTTACCTACCCCATTACTGAAAGAAACTGCTTTAGTGCATTCATATGAAAGTCATCTGGAAAGTCATTAAAAGCTAATTGAAATGTGCATTTTCTGCTTTTATTTCAAGCAGTAACTTCTGTCACATCTGTGTATTCATTCGTAACACTTCCACTGTTTCTTGTTCCTATTTCTTGTTGCATCCTTTCCTCCCTCTCCCTTGCTCACTATTTTTGCTCTGTTTATCTCTTCCTAACCCTTGAATTCACTATTTTAATCCTTTCTCTCTTCTATTCCTACAAAATGCCTTTCTCCTCTTTGCAGCCAAGGATGAAGTCTCAGATCAGCTCTAACCTCATTAAATGAGATAGTAGGCTTGATGTGATGAAAGGTATCATCATCAGTGCAATCAAACAGCACTTGCTTTATAATAACTTACTCACTGATGCTCAGTCTTTGGATTCTGCCTGACCCCATCACAGTATTGTTTCAAACATGGACAAAATACTGAATTCCAGATGTGAGGTGTCAGTGACTAACCTTGACATCAAGACTGCATTTGACAAAGTGGCATCAAGGAGCCTTGCGAAAGCCCTAGGAAAACTGGTGTCAGTGGGAATCAAGGGGGAAACACTCCACTGGTTGAAGTCATACCTGGCACACTGGAAGATTATTGTGATAGTTGGAGGTTAGTCATCTGAGCTCCAGGGCATCCCTACAGGAATACCTTGGGTAGTGTCCTCAGCCCAATCATTAGCTGCTTCATCAATATTTTCCCTCCTTCATAACATTGGAAATGAGGGATATTCACTGTTGACTGATAATATTCAACACCATTTGTGAGTCCTCATTTACTAAAGCAGTCCACGTCCATATGCAGCAAGACTTGACAATATTTCAGGTTTGAGCTTACAAGCGGTAATTAACATTCATGTGTGGCAGTGATTATTTCCAATGAAAGAGAATCTAACCATGGTGTCTTGACATTCAGTGGCATTGCCATCACTGAATCTCCCAGTATCAACATCCTGGGGGTTATCATCGACCAGAAACTGAACTGGACTAGCCATGTATATGCTGTCAACAAAAGCAGGTCAGAGGCTAGGAATTTTTGCAGCAAGTAATTCATCATTTGAGTCCCAAAGTGTGCCCATCATCTGCAAGGTTCAAGTCAAGATTAAGATGAAATGTTCCCAGCTTGCCTGTTTGTGTATTGTTTGACATTGTCCAGGGTAAAGTAACCATATCTACAAACATTGTTTTCTCCACCACTTAAGCACAGCAGCAGCAATTTGTACAATCTACAAAATGCTTAGCAGAAATTCACTAAGGCTTCTTAGCACTTTCCAAACCCATGGGCAATGCCATCTAAAATGATGAGGGTAGCATAGACATGCACCTCCAAGTTCCCCTTCAAGCCTCTCACCATCCTGACTTAGAAATGTGTTACCATTCCTTCAGTGTTGCTGAGTCAAAATCCTGGAATTTTTTTATAATGGATTTGTGGGTGTAAATACTCCAAGTGGACTGCAATAGTTTAACTGTGGATGGGCAATAAATCTTGGCCCAGCTAGTGACATGCACAGTTGTGAATGAACAAAAGTAAACAGGTTTGATGTTCTAATCCTCCTGTATCTTGTATTTTGTTTTCTCTTTTACTTCTCTTGTGGCATTTTCTCTGGTCCCTTTTACTTGCCAGTGCTGCATTAAACATTCCATTGCTCATTGTTTCTCAGTTATTCAGTATCTTTGACGCCTTGCACCTTAACTTGATTTCCCAATGTAAAAGTATCTTAATCTTGTGTTTCTTAGCTACAGTTCAAATGTTAGAGATTCAAGTAGAGTAGTCGGTTATATAATAAATTGCAGATAGATATGTTTTCTTTACGAGCCTTCAAATCCAAATACCGCTTGTAATTACATCAGAAGGAAGACGTTTTGTTTTTCCTAAGTGGGCACATACATTTCCTATTTATTTGGAATGTGAATACCATTAATTTGGTCTTCGGAATTTTGAGAGACATGAGTCAGAAATATCAAAGTAACTATTCAACAGTTGTTTGCAGTATTGAAGGCGATGGGGTTACAATAAGAATGTCTTTGTGACCCAATTCATAAGTGTTTTGTCATACTCTACAGACTGGAATTAATATTTTAGCTCAAAATGTCTCTGTCTGTCTGCCTGCCTGTCTGTCTCTCTCTATCTGTCTCTCAACATCCAGATCTTTTTCACTCATCTATTAGTTATTTGATAAATTTACACCTTGACAGAATTGGTCAGAATTTTGGATTAATTCAAGCTGCTGTTTGTTCTGATTCTATTGAACATTCTACTGAAGTAGCTTTCTCTAATTTAAATTGGATTACAATGCTACCTGTTCAAATCAGAAAGTGAAATAAAATATTAGCAGATTCTGAAGACTGCTTGTCTTCATCATGTGGGTATAGATTAGATTCCCTACAGTGTGGAAACAAGGTCCTTCAGCCCAACAAGTCCACACTGACCCTCCGAAGAGCAACCCACCCAGACCCATTCCCTACACCTAAACAGTATGGACAACTTAGCATGGTCAGTTCACCTGCACATCTTTGGATCTCCGGAGCACCCGGAGGAAACCCACGGAGACATGGGGAAAATGTGCAAACTCCACACAGACAGTTGCACGAGGCAGGAGTTGAACCCAGGTCCCTGGCACTATGAGGCAGCAGTGCTAACCACTGAGCCACCATACTGCCCCCTAATGTGTGAAGCATCCGTGTATTTGAGTGCACTTTGAATGCTCTATGATCACTTTCTGCTTGTGATGTTCCAGTCTCACTTTTGAAGCCAAGTGAAAATACAAAAGAAAACCCTGACTGAAAATGTACTTCTGTAAATGAAAAATCACTTGTGAACGTGATAGAAGAAGGGACTGATAAGATTGTAACCCATTAAATTTTTGAAGAACTCCTTATCAAATGGGCAAGTGAAGCTACAAGTAACATTGAGATGTATGCTTAAAACATGTTAAAACATGCAAAGAATAAATAGACTCGGTGGTTGGTGGGTGGATTTCTCAAAAGTTGTCATGTTGAGACCTGTTTGCCTTTTGAGTTGTAGAGTCATATAGTATGGAAACAGGCCCTTTCGTCCAATCATGTCGGCCTTAATCCCAAACTAAATAAGTCCCATCTGTATTTGGTCCATATCCCTCCAAACATTTTTTATTCATGTACTTGTTCAATTGTCTTTTAAATGTTGTAACTGTACCCACATCTTCCACTTCCTCTGAAAGCTCATGTATGCTGATTCCACACATGGACCACTCTGTTGTTTAAAAAAAATTACTCCTCATGTCTTTTGTAAATCTTTCACATGTCACCTTAAAAATATGTCCACAGTCTTGAAATCCCCCTCGGGAAACGACACCTGTCATTCACCTAATCTATACCCTTTATAATTTTATAAAACATGGGAATTAGTTGGGTTCTATATCCTTAGAATTAGTTGCCCATTTTTGCCAGTTGCTTGTTTTACAATTATATCTTGGTTTGGGCATGAATTTCACTGGCTTACTGTTGTCAACTCTTGATTTCTTTTGAGAGTATCATAAGAAAACCATCTGTCGCAAAGCATTTGAGCTACATGTAGGAACTCAAATAGCTTTTGCAGGCACAAAATTTCACATCCTTTCACTTGGGATAAATAAGATATAGTTTATTAGATATTTTTATCTTTTTTCAGATGTTTTAGTGAGGACTTGGAGATTTCAACATTTTATTATTCCCTTCAGCAATGCATCAGTCAAACTTTTTTCCCTTTGATCTAAATATGGAATTAATTATGCAATCTTAACTTCTATGTAAGTCACCACAGTGTTTCATTTTATGACTATAACTTGTAATTTTTTGGAAAGTGTTGAGGAAAGAATCTGCTGGGAACTTTTCATGAGGCATCTTCTGTCACCTGACTCGCCATTTACATCCTGTGTCTTCCTATGAGACCTGGCAACCAAGCTGATGGTGCATGGACCCAGTCCAGTGGAGGAGTGTAGTGAGAAAAAGTAGCAACCAACAATATCCTCATTTGTGTAATTGGAAGGATGGGTATGGAACTACTTAAATCAGGAACCACCAGTACTAAGTACAACTTTTAAAATTCTGTACTTACGGACTTGATTCCATATAGGGGAATTTATTTATGTTTATACTTATTCCATCAAGTACCTAACACAAGAACATTTCCTGTATTTTGGAGCAGCTACTTTATATTGTCCAACTTATTTTCTGACTTGTGCGCAAATCAACTTGCGAACGCACTTGAGAGCATAACCTGTTCACCACCCCGGGACTGCCTGTAGTTGACAGTATTCTCTGTGCTTTCAGCTTTTGCCCACATTTTGTTTTTGAAAGAAAGCTGTAGCGTTCAAACAACTTAAGCTGGTGATGTCTTGACATTTGTTTGCTTCTGTAAACTATTCAATTTTGTTGGCTTGACATTATCGTCTCTTTCTTGTACAGAAACTTAAATTTTATCCTCTGACATCCAGCCAAGCACCTACACCGATCTTCACCAAATTTCATCCATGCCTTCGTTATTTCGAGACTTTTCTATCCTAAAGTACTTTTGGTTGGCCGCCTCTTCCAAACTGTTGTTCATCCAAAATTCTGCCCAACTCGCCAAATTCGTTTCGCTCTTCAGCACCTGCCATATATACCAGCTCCAACTGAGGCAGAGCTTTGGTTTTAAAAATCCTCACCTTTGTTTTCATATTCCTCCATGACTTCACCTTCCTTTGCAATTTGTTATCCCATTTAACTTCATAATTCTCAGATATCTGTTTTTATGTCATTCTGACACCGTGAATATTTCTTAAGCTTTGGAATTTTCTGTCCAACCTCCTCCAATTCACTTTCCTCCCTAGACTCCTCCAACTCACTCTCAGTCCTCCTGACATTGCTTCTTAAAATCTGTCTGTTTGATAAAGATCCCCTTGGATGATCTGCTACGTACTTCCAGCACTTTCTGTTTCAATTTCAGAAATCCAGCATTTGCAGTATTTTGCTTTTGTTTAAGATTTGGTAGCTTTTATTTACTTTCCCATGGGTGGTTCTCCAAGTTAATGTGGAGTTCAGGTTATTAACCTTCCATCAAAGTTTGGAATAAGGTAATTCGTGTTCCTTTTACAGATCCTATGCAGATCACTTTGGATTGTACCAGATCACTTGAAGGAATGGTTCAGTTTTCCTGAGGGGTTGTTATTGTTCTTGAATATTTGAGACAAGGGCATTCATCTTAGTGTCTTTTGTCTCAATGATATCTAAACCAGCTCTCTTCTTGTTGCCTGACAGGAAAAACACAGTCACATTTTCAAGACTCCATCAGAGCCGATGAGATAACTGAATCAATTATCAAACAGGAAGCAATATTTGGAAGGCATTATTTTCTGTGGTACAGGATACCATTCCTACACAATATTGCCTTAATGGAGAAATAAAGCTTAGACAAAAAATAACTGTAGATGTTGGAATCCAGGAGAGACAAGCAGGAGATTGGAAGAACACTGCAAGCCAGGCAGTATCAAGAAGTGGAGAAGTTAGTGTTTTGGTGTAACTCTTCATCAGACCTCTAGGGAGGGATGGCATACAGGAAGAAACATTTCTAAAGAGTCTCTGCATCATTCAGTGCCAGATGGATATTGGATGTTTCTTGGAGTGTCTTGTCAACGTTTGTTATGTCTTGGTTTGGTATATTACTAAGGTCTTGAAATTCAAATCACTTACATTTTCTTTGGGCAATATACTTAGGCAATCTTTTGACAGTTTTAAATACTTTTTCTTCTTGTGAAATGTTCATTTGCAGGAGTACATGTTTCCAAAAAGAAACCCCTTTTTCATCAATATTGAGAACTATATTTTACTGAGTATATTTTCAATGACTTCCTTCAAATCAGCTGGGAATTTAGCAGCAACTTCTGTACCAGCACTACTTTGATCCCTTGTGTGGTGTCAACATCACTGGCTGGCCAGCATTTATTGCCTGTCCCTAGTTGCTCTTGAGAAGGTGGTGGTGAGCTGCCTTCTTGAACTATAGGTCCATATGCTGTAGATAGATCATAATGCCATCAGGGAGAGAATTCCAGGATTTTGACCCTTTAACAGTGAAGCAATGGTGATAGATTTCCAAGTCAGGATGGTGAGCCTCTTTGAGGGGAACATGCAGGTAATGGTGTTGCAGCCAGTTTAAAATTGTGTGCAAATTGGTATATGTCTTGAAACTGTTGACGAATCCACAACAATTGCACAAACTTTCTGGAAAACTGGTAGTCTGCTTATTCTATAAGATCTTCTGCAGGCTTGTGGCATGTTTTGATTTGATTACCTTCAAACTACGAGGCACCTAGCACTGGTTTTGGTGTTTGATCCAGACTGTATGTCGATCATGCTGCTTCTCGACTATTCATTCTGCCAGCTCTTAAATAATAAGCATTCCGCTTAACCTTTTCATCATTACCATGGATTGTTCTCACTGTTGTGGAGCTAGCCCAGCTACTAGCAATGCAGATTACTTATTTCCTCCATTTCAAAGCATCCTAAAAAACATTCAGTTCCACTGTGAAACTAACAGCTCTTTCTTGATCTCAGCTATCACTTTCCTTTTTGTTTCTGGCTGATGTTTAGAAGAGATTACCACACAAGTCTAAGAAAGGAATTTAAAATGGCTCCTCTGCTTCATCTGTTCTCCCTGTGTTTAAGCATATTGTATCTGCCTCATCTGCTCACATTAGATTTCAAATAGCACCTTTGCCTCACCTTTTCTCTCACTAACTTTTTAAATGGTTCCTTATTTGGATGTAGAAGAAGCAGTCCACCCTCAAAATATGTATGTGTGAGCAAAGTTTGAAAGGGTGGGATCTAGTGTTGATGTACTGTTGTGAGCATGGAAGCAACATTTAAAGTTTAAAAAAAATTCTAACTGAACAATGTCAAACAAGGAGCATCTGCACTGGGGTTTACCTTGGAGCAATAAATACTAAATTTGCATTGAACCTTGGATAGCTGACATGACAGTAACTAGTTTTATTAATAAAGCATATTAATGTAGTAAAACTTCCCAAGGTCGTGCTTGGGAATATTGTCAAACAAGGTAAATATGCAAAGAATATTATGACAGCTGACTAAAGCAGTATAGTCCCTCATGGAGAAGTTTTATGTGGAATTCCCAGAATATAGAGCTTTGGCACTTGAAGGCATTGCCCCCAGTGGTGATGCACTTAAAATTGTTAATGTTCAAAAAGGCAGAATTGGTGGAACATAGAGGTTACAGAGAGAAGGAGCAGAGGAAAATACGAAAGGATTTGCAGGAATCCTTTGACTTTGACAGATATTCCTCAAACTACCCCTTTCTGTAAAAGGGGCAGCATGGTAGCTCATTGTCTCTCAATGCCAGGGACCAGGTTGAACTGCAGTTTTGGTGACTGTCTTTGCATGTTTGCATGATGTCCCCTTGTCTGTGAGAATTTCTGCTGGGTGCTCGGGTTTCCTCCCACCGTCCAAAGATGTGCTGGTTAGGTGGATTAGCCATGCTAAATTGCTCATAGGGTCCAGGGTCCATGCTAATCAGGGTCATGGTAATTGTTGGCTACAGGGATAGAGTGGGGGTCTAGATCAGGATGGGATGCTCTTGGTGCAGACCCAGTGGGTCGAATGGCCTCTTTCTGCATTATAGGGTTTATATGATTGTGTGGTTCTACTCCATGGAATGACAAGATTTCTTTTTTTGAAACTTGCGTTGTAAGATCAGACTCAATTATTCATAGACAAATGGTGTTTTACGCTGAAAGTTGATTTTCATTTGTGTTGATATAAAGAAGATGTTCATGTCAATGCACACTCTTGCATCACTTCCTGCATAAGTGTAGCACCACAATCTGCGCCTTTACAGCTTAACCCCTTCTATGTAGAAACTCTTTTTTTTCTATTGTTCAGATCCTCAAGTCTCTCTTGCTGGCAGCTTAATTAAGCCCAAGTTCCCAAATACAGTTAACACCCAAAGAGGACACTGATGCAGCATTTCCATAGCTAGTTTCGCCATAATATTGATGACACACATTTCTCCTCTGGTGTCCACACATGCTGGAGGCCAGTGACCAGCAGAGTGCTGCAATCATTGTTGCTGGATTGTTGTCATTTACATAAATGATTTGGATGAGAATATAGCTTGGTTAGTAAGTTTGCAGGTGATATCAAAATTAGTGGTATAATGGACAGCAAAGAAAGTTATCCAAGTATACAGTGGGATATTGATCAGCTGATGCTATGAAATGTTGTGTCACTGCTAAAATACACTGAAAGGCTTATTAATTTCCCTTCTATATGGTATCTTGACATTTGGAGGAGAAATAGGTTTACTGCTGTAATAGCTGTTCCACTGAAAGCAATTGGTGACTTAATGCTGCCTACCATCCAGTCATACAAGATTCTGTGGTTTTGAACATGGGCAAATACTGTTTATAGTAAATATTTTAAATGCATGTGAAAATATTCTACTGTAATGTTGTGCTTGTGTAAAATTCATTCCTGAGTTTATCTTGATCAATTCTGACTTCAGCAGAAAGACACTTGTCAGGATCTTAGCATTAAAATATGAACAGTTATGACTCTGCATGGAAAGATTGATTATTCTGCTGCCTTTTCACTTTGTGGACAGTAGTGTTCGGAGGCAATTAGTGTAACACCAGTATTCTTGTATGAAATACTTGAAGCAACAAATTAGTTGGCTGTTCTGACACCTCCCCTCTTTGATTTTTGTAAATGACTTGGCTGAGGGAGTGAAAGATTGGGTTAGCAAGTTTGCCGATGACATGAAGGTTGATGGAGTTGTGGATAACTTGGAGGGCTGTTGTAGGTTGCAACGGGCTATTGACAGAATGCAGAGCTGGGCTGAGAAATGGCTGATGGACTTCAACCTGGAAAAGTGTGAAGTGGTTCATTGCGGAACTTTTGTCCTTTAAAGTGCAGAGAGAGATGTAGAAAAGTTTGAAGAATTTGTAAGACCCAGAAAGTGACTAAGAACAGAATGGCCCACCAAATCTGTGAACTGCAAGATGGCTTTAGTAATTGAACAAATTTTTCCATTTTCCTCCACCAGTAGTTCTTTCCAACATTATCTTAATTCTGAAATCCTGATATGCCAATCCCTTTATTTCTGCCAAATTATATTGCTTGCTCAATAAATACTGAGCAAACTACTGTTCCACCAGAAATATGATTTTTGGAGAAAAAGTATTTACAAGAACAAAAATTAATCCAAATGCGAATGAAAATTATTAGTTCAAAAAGAACAGAGTGGATGTCACTGGAATTTATTGCTCATCTTTGACATTATTTAAGAGATGGCAATTGACCTTCACAAACTGCTGCTGTCCATGTGGCAAAGAAATTTTCATGGCATTGATCTGGCTGTAATGAAGGAATGGCAATGATTTCAGGGTGGTATTTAATGCCAAGAGGAGTTTGGTGGTGATGGTTTTCCTATTTACATGCTGTGCATGCCCTTCTAGCTAACTAAAATTGTAAGCTTGAAAGATATTGTCAAAAAGTCTTGGCTGATTACTGAGATGCGAAAGTATTTGTAAGGAAGGGAAGATGAAAACTAATCTTTTTTCCTGAAGGTCTTTCTTTGGACTTAGATTAGATTAGATTACTTACAGTGTGGAAACAGGCCCTTCGGCCCAACAAGTCCACTCCGACCCGCCAAAGCGTATGCCACCCAGACCCAT
This sequence comes from Hemiscyllium ocellatum, assembly GCF_020745735.1. Lineage (NCBI taxonomy): Eukaryota > Metazoa > Chordata > Chondrichthyes > Orectolobiformes > Hemiscylliidae > Hemiscyllium > Hemiscyllium ocellatum. The sequence goes on from NC_083418.1 coordinate 41,216,287, forward strand.
TCCCCTACATTTACCCCTTCACCTAACACTACGGGCAATTTAGCATGGCCGATTCACCTAACCTGCACATTTTTGGATTGTGGGAGGAAACCGGAGCACCCGGACTTCTTGTAAAGTCAAAAATAGGATATGAAGAAGAGCTTATTGTGAGATTTATTGGTTAACTATGGTACTAACAGGGACAGATTTATCTTAGTTAATAAGTAATAATTTGTAGGTTCAAAGTTTTTCTTTGTTACACGGGATAGTGATGGAGAGTAGAACTAATTGGGTAGTGTTTGGGAGCTGAGTACGGACATGATGAGCTAAATGCTGCCTTCTGTACTGTAAAATTCTAATTCTAGCCAAAACAATTTAGTTTTTGTAGAGATTTAACATTTTTTTTTCCCCCACGCCATAGTTCATTCAAACTTCATTAACAAAGTATCATGTCTTGAGGTACGGCAACATTTGATTCACTGTGATCAACTTAATAGAAAATCTGGTCATTGCCATGGTTAAAGTTATCTTTCTGCTGCCAATAATTATTAGTTGAATGTTTTGGCAGGCCGATGAAGTCATAGGTAACAAATAGCAAGTTTAATAGCAGATCTAGTGGAACTAAAAGGTCTAAAACTTTTTGAACTTGATTATAATTAGTGGTAGTTTTAGGATCTCATTCCATAGTAAGTAACAGCATGGTGATGTATTTTCAGTAACGTTTTTGCCTTTTGCCTTCAGGCTCTGTTGAAGGGTCGGGGAAGATAATTCAGCGTTTTCCACAAAAAGACTGGGATGATGCACCATTTCCACAGGGAATAGAATTGGTAAGTACATTACCACTTTGCATTTCATAATAATCCTTAGGTTTTTTTTTACAGTCTGTAGCTTTCTTGGGGCCAACGTATTCTAGCTATGTTGCAATGTATATAATGCTTTGATGAAGGATGTTGCATGTTGGGGCTCCGATTTGATTGGCGAGCATGAACATTGTTTAATGTTATACTATAAATTATTGATTCCAGAATTTTGTCCCTGCTTTCATTGGAACTGATCTGCTTTATAAATACACCACACTAACCTGCCGAATTCTATATTTTTAATGTAAATAATCACCAAATATCAATGAGGACAATAAGATATGCAGTTTGATTTGTTGCCCTTGGTAACGAAAAGCCAGAGTAAGAATTAAGAAGAAGTTTACTTGGCTTGAAAGAAAGCTCTTCATACAGAGCCATCTTGATAATTTGCGGTCAGTTACATGTTCTGTTACATCAAAAAAAAACTTAAGCTAACAAAAAAGAATTACCAAAATTGAACCTGACTTGTACCTCCAGCGATTAAGTATTTTTGAAGAAAAATATTTGACAGCAATTGCATGAAATAAAAACATGCACAAACTCAAAAATGAATCAATAATTAATTTTATCAAACTGTTATCCTGAAGTCCCAGAGAATCTTGAACAAAGTCTGTTAAACATGATTTGCATGGTCTGATTTTGAATTGCTGCCTGATTAATAGACATTTCAGTGGAACTATTTTCTATTGGTCTGCTTTTCAGCTCCAATAGAGCTCTTTTTATTGGTTTTCGTATTTGAGTTATATTAGTGTCAAGTGTGAAATTGTCCAAAGTTCTTGCCGATATTTATATATAGTGATGAAAGTGGACATGATGTTAAACGTTTACTAACTGGACTGTAACTGTGGAATAGAAGATGCTTTGTGTGCTGTAAAAGTATAATTTCATTCCAACTTGTGAAGCTGAAATCCTATAATTTAGCTGCTGTTCTCCTGTTTTTTAATGTATGTAGGAGAATCTCTTTCTAAGCTAAGCTTGTGTATTTTCCTTACCACTTGAGTGTCTTCCACATGAGGTTCCATGTTTATTTTCTTGAGACCAATTCAGTAGTTAATGGGTGGTATGCTTGTAAGTGAAGCAGTTGTTTATAAGATACTGGTATATCTGCAATTACATTACTTGAGTACTGAGGTAAGGAATAAACATTGAAGAAGGACTGGGGAACGGAGCCTTATATTAGTATTGTATGTTTTCTCACAAGTGGTTCTTTTACTGACCTTACTGACTGTTTGCTCAAGTAACTCCATGTCATTAATATGGACTTCAGGCATTACAGAAAACAATCTGAAAGAAGGCTTCTCTCACTGTAGAGTATTGCTAGTAACATAATAATGCTACAGGACCTTCAGACCTTTTAATCATAGTTTGTCCTTGATGCATTTTTAATAACCACAGTGACAAGGATGTATCTAGTTATTTCGTGAACTTGTTTTATATTTCACTGGCTCCATGTTTACCAAACTTTGTTGTTTTTTTAAGAGGATGAAGTTGCTTTCACTTGTCAACTTGATGATATTAGCTGGTAAGTTCTAGTTGGACTCGACTGCAAAGTGAAACCATGAGGCAAATTGTGAGTCAACCGTGAGTTTAAATATTGTCAAATTCCCACTTGCTCCAACACATTGGAGATCAGAGGTGACATGAAGTGTGACTTATGATCCAGAGTCTACGACCCTGCCTACTAAGATCATTTAGAGGATGTTTCTCATGACTCCATTTGGCAGCTTATTGATCATCAAATAGGGCGGTACAGTGGTTAGCACTGCTGCCTCACAGCGCCAGAGACCCGGGTTCAATTCCCGCATCAGGCAACTCTCTGTGTGGAATTTGCACATTCTCCCTGTGTCTGCGTGGGTTTCCTCCGGGTGCTCCGGTTTCCTCCCACAGTCCAAAAATGTGCAGGTTAGGTGAATTGGCCATGATAAATTGTCCGTAGTGTTAGATAAGGCGTAAATGTAGGAGTATAATGTAGGAATATAGACACATGGAGAATATGCAAATTCTGTGCAGACAGTCAGCCAAGGCTGGAATTGAAGCTGGGTCCCTGGCATAGTGAGGCTGCAGTGCTAACCACAGTGCCATTGTTCTGCACATAAGGTTTTGGTTAGTACTTCAGCCATTTTAAGAAAGTTATCTCTGTAACATGTACTTTTGTGTTGTGTGATTTTTTTGGGAGATTAAGTGGACATGGACTTAATTGGGTTGTAACTTGGATGTTAACCAGTGTTTGCCACTTGGTTTAAGAATTAGTTTTCATTCTCATAAACTGATTATTTTGCATTCATCAAAGAGTAATTTTCACCAGGATTCTTTGTCTGGATAGTAGTACAAAAGAGAAATAATTGGCCATTTTGATAATTGAATCAACACATTTATACTAATGATGCAACTGATGGAGTACTGCGGCTTGACTGTCACTGCACTTGGCCTGTAACAAGACCCATTTTATGATCTCTGACAATAGTTTTATAGGAGGGGCTGTAAAATACTCTGGATGGTGACCTGTCTGAAAATGTATGGGGTGGGTTCAAGGCCTAAAGTAGCCCATTGACCCTTTCCCCAGTTAAGGTAATGAAAAAGCCAGAAAAGTTTCAGCTGACTGGAGGCATTCAGGAAATGGGTAAAAAGCTTGCATATCACCCTGTTTGGCATGCTTGCACAAAAACGAGGGAAGAGATGGTGTCTCCACCAAAAATCCCTATCCAGATTTTAAATCCGGGCAGAACCCTCCCCACAAGGTCTTGTTCCTCCATGAGCTCCCTGTCTACCTGACCTTTATATGATGTCTTACTCACTTATCCTCTCTCTGTCTGTTCCTAGTATTCCCACCTTTGGTGCTTTAGAGATCTGTTTCTTTTGGTGAGTTTCCATTGCTGAGACAGACAGCATTCCTGTCGTTGGGCAGAGTCTTTAGGTGGTGGGAGAGTATTGGAAAATTCCTGCCCCAGATCTGTTTTTTAATTTCCTTTAATAATTCTGGCAAACAGTTCGGTTGCATAAAGTAATGCATTTTAAATACTATCCCTGAAGTAAGGGCTGCGTTCTGCAATTGCTTCATATGAGAAAACAGTTGCTTAGCAATTGGAAAACATTCCATGGACCACATCAACACATACTGTAGTCAGACTATTTAATTATGTTGCTAACAATAATACAACATTGTGAAATATGGGAATTAACATTCTGTTTGATTTCTGAAAACATTGTTTAAGATATGTACTGTTGTCCTAGATTTGACTTTTTTGTGGAATTTCTCTTCTGTAATGTATTTGCTGTTGAATGAATCTTTCCATGACCCTCTTGTATTCCTTAAGAACATTAAATAAATTTAATTCCAGTAATGTGACACCATATTCACGAATATTTTCTCAATTATCATTTGTTTGACCAATTGAATGCAGGATCAGTTGTTAATTTTAAATCTAAGATAGATAAATTTATGTTAATCTAAGGTATTAAGGAATTTGGGCCAAAGGCAGGTATATGGAGTTGCGCCGCAGATCAGCTGTGACCTCATCGGATGGTGGAACAGGCTTGAGGAGCCTGCTGGACACATTTTCCTCATTCCTGATGAAGGGCTTTTGCCCGAAACGTCGAATTTCCTGTTCCTTGGATGCTGCCTGACCTGCTGTGCTTTAACCAGCAACACATTTTCAGCTCTGACCTCCTCCTGTCCCTATCTTCCTTAGTCCATGATAGTCCATCTTTTATGCACATATCTCCAAACTGGAGTTAGATTTTTAAGGTTTTGGCTGAAAATGTGTTGCTGGAAAAGCGCAGCAGTTCAGGCTTTTCCAGCAACACGTTTTCAGCTCTGATCTCCAGCATCTGCAGTCCTCACTTTCTCCTTTTAAGGTTTTGGGTCAGGAAATTCTGGATTCTGAACGTATTTAAATAAAGTTTAAAAAGTGTTCTTTGATTAATTCTAAGAAATAAACAATGCAGCATTAAACTCGAGCAGAGTGAGATAGCTTACTCTGATAAATCTCATTATTTCCACAGGAATTGGGTCTAGACTGTTTTGGAAATTGTCTTCAATTTTGGTACCTGCATAATTTTCCCAGTGACTTTAAAGAAATGCAGCCATTGATTAACTCCTTTTTTAAAAAAAATGTTAGTCTGTTCACCAATCTATGACCCTAATCTTTGTTATATTTATGTCCGTTTCAAATATCTTTATTGTTATGAAAACCAATGCTTAAATGTTCTTATACATTTATTTCTTATCTGCTCTAATTCATTCATTATTGGTAGATTCAGGTGTGGAACCTTCTCTTTTAGTTTATTTCTCAATGGATTTGAAAGGAGTCCTGTACACATTTAAGGCACTGCATTGATCTCCCCTTTTGCAGCTGAACTGTTTGCCAGAATTATTAAAGGAAATTAAAAAACTTAATCTCCCTGGCCGATTAAGTTTGGGATAGTAGAAATTTCACATTATTATTTTATATTTTTACTCATTTTATATTGCTTGTCCATCTCACCTCTACCATTGGGTGACTTATTGGCTACTATAGTATATTTCTATTCAAATACATTCTATTGCCGCCTTAGGGGTGTCAAAACCTTGGAAAGGGAGCTGAGGAGTTTATTAGAATTGAACTAATGATGGCATTTAGTTATTTGGAGAAAACGGCAAATTGCTTTTTCTAGTTAGAACAGAGAACATTGAGGAGTTTTTGATTTTTGATTTGCTTTTGATAGAATTCGACTGTTCTTTTTAGAAAAAATAGGGAAATGATGAAAATCTTTTTGAAAAAAAAATCAAGTAGCTGTGATATTAAAGAGTTAATTTGCTCTGCAGACCTGCAAGAAATTGAATGCCCTGGGTAGGTGGGTGGGGAGGGGAATGCTGTTGGCAGGGTGATGTGTCTTTGTCTTATAGGTGCAATGTGGGAGGTTTATATTCCCATCCCTTGCCTTTCAGGAATCATTTACATTTTTGTACCATATTCAGAAATCAATAAGAACATTACAGTTGCAATTTGACTACTCCCCTATATTAGATCCCCTACAGTATGGAAACAGGCCCTTCGGCCCAACAAGTTCACACTGGCCCTCAGAAGAGTAACCCACCCAGACCCATTCCCCTACCCTATATTTACCCCTGACTTTGGGCAATTTAACATGGCCAATTACCTAACCGTCCCATCTTTGGATTGTGGGAGGAAACTGGAGCACTGGAGGAAACCCATGCAGACGCCGGGAGAATGTGCAAACTCCACACAGACAGTCCCTCGAGGTGGGAATTGAACCCAGGTCCCAGGCGCTGTGAGGCAGCAGTGCTAACCACTGAGACATCTATAGTTACAAAAAAAAATGATTTGCAACAGATTTGAGCACTATGGTATGATTTGCATTACATTGTTTCTGGAGATGAGGTAGTCACTACATTGTATCTTGAGTGGCATGTGACTGTGAGGGAGTGACTGGCGGTTATCTTGTGGGCATTACTAACTGTGATGTAAGGATTTTGTATAAAGGAAGGATTGTTGCCTTTGTTCAGAGAGAGAGAGCTTTTGCCGTGACCCCGTAAGCCCTGCGAGGTGTGTTAAAGGTTTCTGCAAAGCTTGTTCTCTACTGTGCTTAATAAATTTGGTTGTTTGTTCACAGAAGTTGGTGTGTTGCATTGCACCAAGTGTGTAAGAACCTCAGGAAAAAAGAACCTAACATAGCTATGATCTGGAATGTAATTTTTAAAGCTAGCAGAAAACTGATGATGTACAAAGTTTGAAAATGATACGTTCTTGAACATGAGAAGTTTGCAGTTGTTTGAGAACGGCATTAAGGCTGCTCTTTCAAAGAGGCAATATTGGTGTAATGAGGCCAAATGGCTTTTATAATGTTTGATTCTGTAAATAATTTCAGATGTTATTCATTTTTATGAAAATTTTAAGCTTTTGTTTATTTGGGGAATATGAAAGATTAAATATTTTGTTCGAGGATATTTTTATCTGAATCAAATTTCAGTCGCTATCGGCTAAAACCTCGTAATAACGGTGAGTTCTGCCTAAGGTGTAATTTTGCTTTTTGCCAGCAAAATTGATTGTTTTGTGAGGTCTTTTGAGATGCGAGAGAAAATTAGTGTTATGACTTAATTCTCAATGTCTTATTTTTTGTGCTATGATCAGGACTATATATATTTTTTATGCAATTAAATTACTTATTGTTAACTGTAAAGCAGTTACTCGATTATGCACATTTGGTTGATTTTTGAATAATGCTCATTAGATTTTAGCAGTAGACACCTCTTCCCTCACATGGAGTAATTGGACAGCAAATTCGGCATATGCAATGCTAATGGAACCTGTCTACTAATTGCTGACTGAAGTTTGATTAAGGCAGACAGGAAAAAGATATTTCCCAAGCATATTTTTTAATGCAACCGATTGGGTTTTTGATACTCTGGTCACTATAGGTAATCCCACAAAGCAAAATTGCATTGCAGAAGCATGTTTGTCTCATTTCTTGGTATTGTATTTGCATGGTAGTGTATTAAGTGACTTTGAGACAGAGGAAAATGTTTCAATATTAGATATGACAAAGTGGGTTAGACCCAAGTTTCTTCTCCAAGATGGTCAGTACACGAGGACACAGGACACAAGGCTGTTGTGTGATTAAAATTTAAAGAAAGTATTGGTGAAGTTGTTGGTGCTTCTTGGGCTGTTTTAGACCATCACTGGAGTCATAATAATGTAATGTTACTTACATTTTATCTACAAATGCTTCATAACAGATGCACTGGAATGGATATGAACACCTTTCCATAACACAGTTGATTTGTTATCAATTAATTATAAAACTATATATGTATAGGAGTAGTGTTAAGGCAAAATAAGAATAACAGTTTCAAAGTGAATTACATTACCTGTGAATATAAATAAGACTGAACAATGTTTGTTCAGCATTTCATATTTACCTGAAAATATTCAAAATTTAGATTTTTGAAGAATTCATTGCATTTCAAAAAGCACTGCAGTCACTTATGGCTCAATACTACCCATTAACTAGAAACTATTGTTGGTATTTCCTGTGTCTACAAGGGCACAGTACTGTTTATTCATTAATTATTGTAAAATATTGCCATTCAAACATTTTGCCTTAATTGAGAGTTTCAAAACATGAGCTACAATGGCCTGTCATGTTCCACATTTTAATGTAAACTTTTGAAAGCATTATTATCTCTCTTCCATGTACATTGCTATTAAGCACATGCCAGTGTTCTGATAGCAATGTTTGGACGCTGATTATTGCTTCCAGATCATTAACTTGCCTCTGTGACACACGACTGCATTCCTCTGTTTAATTACGTTTGACAGTGACTAACCAGAATGACTGCTATTTATTTCCATGGTAAACTTACTTAACTTTGAGAGTTCTAGTCTTTCTGTTAATGACCAGTAAGCATATTTTATGTGCTTTAAAGAGTTTCATATGGTGCTATTGTGTAATTTTCAACTTATAAAGTAATTCCATTGATGGCACATGGTCTATTGAACTGTGAGAAAACATTCTGTCCCTGCTATTCTGGTGAGGAGAGACTTAATTGTTCTGTTGATGGTATTCCTGGTAACTTGATATCAGGATAGAAAGACTCCAGAATTTCTTGAGCTGCTAGCCATGTGGTTAATCTAGGATCATGTTTGACTGTGTCCTCCAAACATTTGTGACTCTGGTATCCTTGAGATCCTTTTGGTACCACCAGCAAAACTGATGTTATTTACAAGATACCATGCAAGAACTGTTTTTAAAAAAAAACACTGCATCAGACAAACTAGCAGGAAACTTGCCACCAGGGTACATGAACACAAACTGGCCAACAAATAAGATGTGACCCACTGTCATTAGTTTCTATATATATAGACAAAGAAGGACATCACTTTGACTGGGACAACACACACATCCTAGGACAGGCGAAACAAAGACATGCATGAGAATTCTTTAGGCATAGCATTCTAACCAGAACTCCAAGAGTAAACACATTGATTTAGACCCTATCTACCTTCCCCTGAAAAAAGAACCAGAAATGACATCACCCACCTTAAGAAATCAAGACCTATAAATAAAGAGGCAGGACACACCACCAGTACTTTACCAGAGAGACTCTCTGATGTTACCGAGTATGTTGACGAAACATCCGAAAACAAACCTTCAAGCTCAGCAAGGTAACTTACATGCTTAAAAGGTAAAATGACAGAAATGGTAGAATGATCCACTATAAATGATAGTTCTGAATTCCTACCATTTAGAAAATAAAGGCTGAGAATCATCTGTGGCTAATTAAGGATGTTAAGATTGATGTTGTTATGACAGGGTGGTGAATACCTCTGCTAATTAAATCAAACCCAGAAGTTACGGGCGGCACGGTGGCACAGTGGTTAGCACTGCTGCCTCACAGCGCCAGGGACCCGGGTTCAATTCCCGACTCAGGCGACTGACTGTGTGGAGTTTGCACGTTCTCCCTGTGTCTGCGTGGGTTTCCTCCGGGTGCTCCGGTTTCCTCCCACAGTCCAAAGATGTGCGGGTCAGGTGAATTGGCCATGCTAAATTGCCCGTAGTGTTAGGTAAGGGGTAAATGTAGGGGTATGGGTGGGTTTCGCTTCGGCGGGTTGGTGTGGACTTGTTGGGCCGAAGGGCCTGTTTCCACACTGTAAGTCTAATCTAATCTAATCTAAAAAGCTCACCTCGCCTCATAACCTGTTAAAGAATGAATGATAGTGACCTCTCAAATTTCAGCATTTAAAGAAAATAAATCAGTTTATTTTCTAAAAGCGAACATTTAACATCAGGTATTTGCAACTCTATGCCTCCTTTCTCCTAACTACTTGTTATTTGCCTCCAACTCTATAATAATATACTGTTCCCATAAATACCCCTATTAAAAATTACATCAACTTAATTTTCAAAACCCTACAGCGGCTGTTGTCTTTGGTGTTTGTGTTCCTCTGGCTGTAGATCTTCATGGGTCGTCTTCGGTCTTTTGCTGCAAAGCTGTTTCATACAAAAGGGTACCTTTGGCAAGTGTTATGCTAGCATACGCTCTGATGATGGCAGTTGGCCGATCTCTCTGGCTAGCTCTCAAAATGTCAGCTTCTTTATACTCCAAACAGTAGATTGTCTCATTGGTCCAATGTTGCTAAAACTGTAAAATTCTATGACTACAAAAGCAAGTCAGAGGCTAGAAATGAATCCCAACTTCCCAAAGCCTGTCCATCATCTACAAAGCACAAGTCAGAAGTGTGATGGAATACTTTCCAATTGCCTGGAGGGTGCAGCTCAAACAACACTCAAGAACCTTGACAATTTACAGGGCATAACAGCTCGTTTGATTGGCATTGACCCACAAACGTTCACTTCCTCCATTTCTGCAGAATGGTAACAGTATGTACTGTCTACCAAGATGCACTGCAAAATTCACTACAACCTCTTAATAGGACCTTCCAAAGTCAACCACCACTATACAGAAACACAGACATGGTGGCTATTCACTTTATCAATGCCCTTCCTGTTTTATAAACCTCTATAAGGTCACACCTCAGCCCCTTATGCTTCAGGGAAAAAAGTCCAAACCTGTTCTTCATCTCTTTATGATTCAAATGCTCAAGTTTTGGTAATATCCTTGTAAATCCTTTTGCACCCTTTGCAGTTTAAAGCATACTTCCTATAGGGCAATCACAATTGTATAAGTGGCCTTACAGATATCTTGTACAGCTGTGACATAATGTCCCAACTCCTGTTCTCAAAGTTCTGACTGATGAAGGCAAGAGTGCCAAATGCTGCCTTTTCCACCTTACCTGTGATGCCATTTTCAAGAACTATTACCTGCACTCCTAGGTTTCTCTGATAACCTCAGGGACCCACCATTATCCATGTAAGTCCAGCCCTGGTAGAACACTTCACGTTTATCTAAATTAAGTTCCATTTCCATCTGCCATTTCTTGGCCCACTACCTTGTTGATCAAGATCCCATTGTACTCTTCAATATGTATGTGTATAAGTTTTTGGGGAGAGTTCTGAGGGGCAGGCTTTACAAGCATTAGGAAAGGATAGTCGGCATGACTTTTTGTATGGGCAATTGTCTCACTAGCTTGACTGAGTTTTTTGAAGAGGTGACAAAGAAGATTGAAAACAGGATGGTGGATGTTATCTGTATGGATATCAGGAACGCATTTTACAATATTTCATGTGGTAGATTGTTGAGTAAGGTTAGATCACTTTTTGGATCTAGGGAGAGCTAGCCACTTGGATCTGAAATAGGCAGAAGGCTGAGGGTGCTGGTGGCGAAGAGTTGTTTTTCGGACTGGATGCCTTTGACTAGTGGTGTGCAGTAAGGATTGGTGCTGGGTTCATTGCTTTAAATGATTTTAAATATGAATTAAAGAATCATAGTATGTTTGCAGGTGTAATGGACAGGGAAATAGATTATCTCGTAGTAAAACCAGACCGTAATCTGATGGGCCATTTACAGAATCCCAACAGTGTGGAAGCAGGCCATTTGGCCCATTGAGTCCACAAGCCTATCCTCTGCAACCCACTTAGACCCACACCCCGACCCTATCCTGTAATCCCACATTTCCCATAGCTAACCCACCTAGATTGCACATTCCTGGACCCTATGGGGAACTTAGCCCATCTATCTAACCTGTGCACAGAGGTGGTAAAGCCCATATTCTATTTATGTTTGTGTTTCCTTGGGTTAATGATGTCATTTCCTGCGGTGACCTCATTTCCTATGGTGATGTCATTTCCTGTTTTTCTCAGCTGGTGGTAAATGGGATCCAAGTCAATGTGTGTGTTGATAGAATTTTGGTTGGAATGTCATGCTTCTAGGAATTCTCATGCCTGTGTCTGTGTTTGGCTTGACCTAGGATGGATGTGTTGTCCCAGTCTAAGTGGTGTCCTTCCTTATTTGTATGTGAGGATACAGATCTCAAAACTCGATAAATGTGAGGTGTTGCATTTTGTAAGACAAACCAGGGCAGGATTCTGAGGAGTTGTTGAACAAAGAGACCTAAGGATGTAGATACATGATTCTTTGAAAGTGGAGTCGCAGTTAGGGTGCTGAATAAGGCTTTTGGCACCATTGCCTTCATTGGGATGTCATGTTGCAGCCATAAAGGACATTGATGAGGCCACTTTTGGAATACTGTGTACAATTCTGGTTGCCCTTCTGTAGGAAGGATATTAAACATGAGAGGGTGCAGAAAAATTTAGAAGGATGTTGCTGGGACTGGAGTGTTTGAGACACAGGGCGAAGCTGAATAAGCTGGGGCTATTTTTCCTCGAGTTTTGGAGACTGTGGCATGACCTTTCGGAGGTTTATAAAATAATGAGGGGCCTAGATTGGGTGAAGAGCCAAGGTCTTTTTCCTAGGGTGGGATAGTCCAAAACCTGATAAACCAAATGTGGAGTAATAACTTGGACCAGATGGGCTACACCCCACAGTTCTAAGACAGATAACTGAAGAGATAGTGGAACCATTAGTGGTGATCTCTTATGAATCATAAGAATCAGGGAGGGTTTCAGAGGACTGGAAAATCATTTAACATGACACTCCTGTTGAAATAAGCAAAAGACAAAAAATTACAGCCTGATTAGCCTAACCTCCGGTTGTGTGTAAGATCATGGAATTCATCATGAAGGATGAGATTTCTGAATACTTGGAAGTGTATGGTAAAATAGGGCAGAGTCAGCATGGTTTCATCAAGAGAAGGTCACGCCTGACAAATCTGGAATGCTTAGAGGAAATATTGAGCAAGTTAGACCAAGGAGAGCCAATGGATGTTATCTACCTGGACTTAAAGAAGCCCTTTGACAAGGTGCCACACAGGAGGCTACTGAGTAAGATAAAGGCGCATGGTGTTAGAGGCAAAGTGCTAGTGTGGATAGAAGTTTGGCTGTCTGGCAGGAAGTAGAGAGTGGGAATAAAAGAGTCCTTCTCAGGATCACAGCTGGTGTCAAGTGATGTTCTGCAAGGCTCAGTGTTGGGACCATGTCTTTTTACTTTATACATTAATGATCTAGATGAAGGAACTGAGGGCATTCTGGCTAAGTTTGCAGATGACACAAGGACAGGTAGAGGGACAGGTAGCATTGACGAGACAGGGAGGCCACAGAAGGATGTGGACAGGTTAGATGAGTGGGCAAAGAAGTGGTGGATGGAATACAACATGGGAAAGTGCAAGGTCATGCACTTTGGTAGGAAGAATAGAGGCATGGACCATTTTTTAAATGGGGAGAATATTCAGTAGTCTGAAGTGCAAAGAGACTTGGGAGTTCTAGTCCAAGATTCTGTCAATGTAAACTTGCAGGTTGAGTCAGTAGTTAGGAAGGCAAGGGCAATGATGGCATTTATTTTGAGAGGATTTGAATGTAAAAGCAAAGGTGTACTTCTGAGGCTCCATAAGCCTCTGGTCAGACCACATTTGGAGTATTGTGCACAGTTTTGGGACCCATATCTCCGGAAGGATGTACTGGCTGTGGATCATGTTCAGAGGAGGTTCATGAGAATGATACCAGGAACGAAACACTTAACATATGAGGAACGTTTTAGGATCTATACTCAATGGAGTTTAGAAGGATGAGGGGGATCTAATTGAAACATACAGAATATTGAATGGCCTGGACAGAGCAGATGTGTCCATTGGTGAGAGAGATTAGGGTCCAAGAGCACAGCCTTAGAGTAAAGGGAAGACTTTTTCGACTGCGGATAAAGAAAACTTCAGCCAGTGAGTGGTGAATCTATGGAACTCATTGCCACTGAAGGCTGTGGAGGCCAGGCCACTGAGATCGATAGGTTCTTGATTGTCAAAGGGGTCAAGGGTTACGGGGAGAAAGCGGGAGAATGGGGTTGAGAAACTTATCAGCCATGATTGAATGGCAGAGCAGACTCAATGGGCTGAATGGCCTAATTTCTGCTCCAATGTCTTTAGTGTTATGGTCTTATAGAGGGCAAATGTTTAAGGTGAGAGGGGAAAGATTCAATAAGGATCTGAAGGGTAACTTTTTTACACAGAGGTTGGAGCATGTCTGGAACAAGCTCCCAGAGGGAGTAATTAGAGACGGGTTACAATATTTAAAAGGCATCTGGATGGTATATGAATAGGAAAGATTTGGACCAAATTGGACTAAGTCAGATTGGCATATCTGGTCAGCATGGATGAGATGGACCAAATGGTCTGTTTCCCTGCTTTATGACTGTCTATTTACATTAGGGTGGAAGCCAGAGGAGATTACATAACAACATTTCCTGATGCAACAGCTTAAAAGCATCATAGTGGATGTGGTGAAGAAACAAGTGTTGTGTTCAAATGTAGATTGAATTGGTATATAATAATCATCTGAATATAAGGGGGACAAAGAAAGGAATGAGATGCAGGACAATGTTAGCAAAGCAAAGGGGAAAGAAAACAAAGCAACTGTGCAGAGCACGTTGGAGACAAATTTTATGACCTGGAATGTTTGGACTTGATCCTTACGGAAGGCTCGAGAGTGCCAAGTCAAAAGATACACTGTATTTCCTTGAGGTCATGTTAAGCTTAACTGGAACACTAGCAGAGGGAATTAAAATAACAAACAACCAGAAGCTTGAAATCATGCTTGTGGACAGAATGGACTTGTGTAAAAGATTTGTGGTGTTTTTTTCCTTTTTATAGAAGAATTTTCATTCCCATTAGTTTCAGATAGATCGGAGTTCACCAAGTGCCACTAGTACAAGGTGCCCAGGCCCCCTAACAATGAAATATTATCAGAAAGTAATAAGAAATAATTGTTAACATCTGTTTTTGTTTTGGTGAATTGTGATTTGAGTTGTACTTGAACTTGAAGTTTCAAAAATCTCTAATCAACCTTGAAGCCTCATTATTTACCTTGTGAAGTGGTCAAGGAATCCAAGATAAACAGAAATTCATGATTTGTGCACAAAACCCATTTGCTCTAAAGCCAGGCCTCAAAAACTTTTTAAAAAAGAAATCACCATGGCTACAGAAAAGCTGAAGTTGTTTATTAATTTCAGGCACACAGAAAACCCAAAGATTTCAAACTCAAAACCCAAAAATCCAAGCCACTTCAAATGACATTCAAGAAGGACATTAGGTGCACAGTTCAAATCACAATAGTCAGCACTGATTTTAATCTAGAAAGTCTCTGAAGAGGACTGCAGAACTCCACATTGTTCTTCTCCTATAATTCGCTACTTAACAACTTGTGACTTTACCGAGTCATTAATTTATTATTGTCTTCTCAGGGTCAGAGTCCGACAGCACAGACACAGTCCCTTTGGCCCAAACTGGTCCAGGTCAAGAGTGATCTGCTGGAAAAACACAGCAGATCAGGCTGCATCTGAAGAGCAGGAGAATTGATGTTTCAGGCATAAACTGGAAATGACAACTCTCCTGCTCCTTGGATGCTGCCTGACCTGTTGTGCTTTTCTAGCACCACATTCTCGATTCTGATCTGCAGCATCTGCTGTCCTCACTTTCTCCAAACTGGTCCATGCTGACCAAAATGTCTGTCCATGCTAACCCCATTTCCCTGCACTTGGCCCATACCTTTTCTAATCCTTTCCTATCCATGTATTTGTCAAAATGCCTTTTAAATACTGTTAATATACCTGCTTCCACACTAACACTGCCAGCTTGTTCCGTATGTGTACCATCCTCAATGCAAATAAAGGTTTCCCCTCAGGTTCCCTTTTACTCTTTCCCCTCTAACCTTAAACTGGTGCCCTTTAGTACTCAATTTCCCCTAACTCTGGGGAAAAAAGACTGAGTGCATTCACCCTATCACTGCCTCTCATGATCTTACACACATCTATGAGGTCCCCCTTGTCTCCTATGCTGTAAAGAAGTGTCTCCTAGCTTGTCCAACCTGTCCCTGTGACTCAGACCATTGAGTCCAGGCAACATCCTTATATATTTCTTCTGTACTCTGTCCAGTTTAATAATATCCTTCCTATAACAAGGTGACCAAAACTGAACACAATACTCCAAATGCGGCCTCACCGATGTCTTTTATAACTGCAACATAATTCCCAACTTCTATACTCAACGTCCTGACTGAAGAAGGCCAGTGTGTAAAATGCCACCTTCACTGCCCTGTCTACCTTTGACTCTACTTTCAGAGACCTGTGTACCTGAACCCCAAGATCCCTCTGTTCAACTGCACTCCTTAAGTCCTACCATTCACCATGAAACTCCTACTATGATTTGTCTTTCCAAAATGCAAGAGCTCACATTTATCAGTATTAAACTCCATTTTCCATTTCTTGGCCTGCTTCCCCAGCATATCAATGTCCTGCTGCAATTTCTGATGACCTTGCTCACTGTCCACGATACCGCCTATTTTCATTTCATCAGCAAATATGTTAATCATGCCTTGTACATTCCCGTCCAAATTCTTGATAAAGATAATAAACAGTAATGGGCCCAGCACTGACCCCTGATGCACTCCACTAGGCTCAGCCCTCCAGTCCTTTCACTTTTACCCTCTGCTTCCTACCGTTAAACCAATATTGTATCCACTTTGCCAGCTCTCCCTGCGATGTAACCTTCCAGAGCAGCCTAACCAAGTGGAACCTTATCAAAGGCCTCACTGAAATCCATATAGCTGCCCTGCCCTCATCAACCTTGCTGGTCACTTCATCAAATAAGTCTAATAAATTTGTGAGGCATGACCTTCCAACCTCAAAGCCACGTTGACTTCTAATGAAACCCTGTTTTTCCAAATGCATTTATTCCTCAGAATCTTCTCAATTAACTTACTCACCACAGATCTTAAGCTTACTGGTCTATAGTCCCAGGCTTTTCTTTGCGGTCCTCCTTGAACAATGGTACAACATTCGTTATCCTCCAGTCTTCCGGGACCTCACCCATGGCTAACGATGATGGGAAAATATCAGTCAGGGCCCCCACAGTTTCTTCACTAGCCTCTTGCAATATTCTTGGATATATCTGGTCAGGACCAGGCGATTTATCCACCTTCATACATTTTAATACATCCAGCACCACCTCTACTATGATGTGGACTGTCCCCAAGTTCCCAAGTTGTCATGTCTTTCTCTGTGGTAAACTCAGGAGAAATAATTTGGAGATGTCAGTGTTGGACTGGGGTGTACAAAGTTAAAAATCACACAACACCAGGTTACAGTCACAGGTTTAATTGGAAGCACACTAGCTTTCGGAGCGACACTCCTTCATCAGGTGATGTGGAGGGCTCGATCGTAACACAATTTATAGCAAAAATTTGCAGTGTGACATAACTAAAATTATACATTGAAAAATTGATTGTTAAGTCTTTCATCTGTTAGAATACAGTGATAGTTTCACCTCTTTCATGTGTAAATCACAAAACCCTTTTTTTTAAAAGTTGTATTCTTGGGTTAGCTGTTAACAATGGTGATAGCTAGACAATAATTTGAAGGTGTTAGTTCCCAGTGTTCTCTGTCTATGATCTGATGTTTAGATTGATTCTAATCTAAAAAGTGAGATAATAGAGTTTTAAATAAATTCCTGCAGTTTTTGAGCTTAGAGTTCTACATGAACGTATGCAGTTTTTGAGCAAAGTGCAATGTAACTCTGCAAGTACAAATTCACCCCATAAAATATATGTGTGCATGTGGGTCTTTGTGTGTGTGTGTGTGTGTGTGTGTGTGTCTATCTGGGGTGGGAGTTGAGTGTGAGAAAGTGTGTGTGTGTCTGGTGAGTGCATAGTGTTTTAAGTCTGTGAGGGGATGCATACGTTAGTGTGGGAGTGTGTGTATAGTGCAATGGTGATCACCTGTAATGTGACATGAACCCAAGGTCCTGGTTGAGGCCCTCCCTATGGGTACCGAACTTAGCTATCAGCCTCTGCTCGGCCACTTTCCTCTGCTGCCTGTCCCGAAGTCCACCTTGGAGGATGGTCACCCGAAGGTCCGAGGCTGAATGTGCTGGACCACTGAAGTGTTCCCCAACTGGGAGGGAACCCTCCTGTCTGTTGATTGTTGTGCGGTGCCCATTCATCCGTTGTCATAGCCTTTGCTCGGTTTCCCCAATGTACCATGCCTCTGGGCATCCTTGCCTGCAACGTATAAGATAGACAACGTTGGCTGAGTCACATGAGTACCTGCCATGTACAAGGTGGGAGGTGTTCCCACGCGTAATAGTGGTATCTATGTCCACAATCTGACATGTCTTGCAGCGTCCACCGTGACAGGGTTGTATGGAGTTGTCTTGAGAGCCGGGCAGTTTGCTGCGAACAATGATCTGTTTGAGGTTTGGCGGTTGTTTAAAGGCAAGTAGTGGAGGTGTGGGGAAGGTCTTGGTGAGGTGCACATCCTCATTGATAATGTGTTGCTGGTCACGAAGAACATGGAGTAATGTTTCAGCCCCTGGGAAGTACTGAACAACGAAGGGTACCCTGTCAGTTTCAGCACGTGTCTGTCTCCTGAGGAGGTCATTACGGTTCCTTGCTGTGGCACGTCGGAACTGGCGGTCGATGAGTTGAGCATCGTACCCTGTTCTTGTGAGGGCATCCTTGAGTACTTCCAGGTGTCCGTCACGTTCCTCCTCATCTGAGCAGATCAGGTGTATGCCGTAGGGAATGGCTGTTTTAATATGTTTTGGTTGGAAGCTGGAGAAGTGTAGCATTGTGAGGTTGTCTGTGGGTTTGCAGTAGAGTGTGGTGTTGAGGTGTCTGTCCTTGATGGAGATGCACGTGTCCAAGAATGAGACAGATAGTCGAGAGTAGTCCATGGTGAGTTTGATGGTGGGATGAAACTTGTTGATGTCACTGTGTAATTTTATCAGTGACTCCTCGCCATGGGTCCAGAGGAAGAAAATGTCATCAATGTACCTGGTGTACAATGTCAGGAAAAATATTCATTGAGAACCTCGCCCATCTTCTGCTGATCTACACATACTTGTCCACTTTGGTTCTTAAGGGGGCCGTATTCCCTCTCTCTAGTTTTTCTTTTTCCTTTAATTTACTTAAAAGTACCTCTTTTGGATTCACCCTAATCTTCTCAGCCAAGGCTATTTCATGCCTCCTTTTCATCCTCCTGATCTCTTTCTTCAGTATTCCCTGCATACCTCCAAGGAGTCCCTTGATCCCTGTACCTGAGCCACGCCTCCTATTTTTTGGTCAAAGCCTCAATATCTCTTCTCATCCAGAATTCCCTATTCATGCAACCTTGCCCTTCATCCTCACAGAAATCTACAGACCTTGAACTCTAGCTATCTCGCTTTTTGAAGGCCTCCCACTCATCTGAGGTCCCTTTGACTACTCCAATCAACCCATGCAAGCTCCTGTCAACTTCCATCAAAACTCACCTTGCTCCAACTTAGAATTTGAACTGTGGACTAATTTTGTCCCTCTCCATAATTATTTTAAAATTATTATTTGAAATTCTGCAGGCTGTCTATTGATGTTATATTTTTACTTACTCAAACATAATGTAAAAATGTGAAATTATTTGATAAGCTGGAAGTCACTTCCTTGTTTACAGTTGCTTCAGTCCAGAACTGGCATTGGGAGCCTGTATGATTGTCTACCAACACACAGGTGGTTCAACCCAGGCCACTGAGACTCTGACCTCATTATAGCCTTGGTCTAACAGCGGCAAAAGAGCTTAATTCAATAGGTGAAGTGAGAGTGACTGCCTTCAAAATTAAGGCAGCGTTTGACTATGTGTAGCATCAAGGAGCCTTAACACAATTGAAGATAGAGTCATGGAAACAGATCCTTTGGTCCAACTCATGCATGCTAACCTTTTATTCTCAACTAATGTAGTCATATTTGCCAGCACTTGATCCAAATCTCTCTCAATCCTTTCTATTCATATATCCATCCAGATGCTTTTTAAATGTTGTAATTGTACCAGCCTCCTCACTTCCTGTGGTGGCTCATTCTATACACACATCACTCTCTGTATCAAAACACTGCCCCTTAGGTCCCTTTTAAATTTTTCCTCTCTCACCCTAAACTTATGCCCACACGTTCCGGACTTCCTGACTCCAGGGAAAATACCTTGTCTATTTATCCTATCCATGCCCTTCCTGATTTTCTAAACCCCTATAAGGTCACCCCTCAGCCTCCAAAGCTCCAAGGAAAACAGCCCCAGCCTATTCGGCCTTTCCCTATAGCCCAAACCCTGGCAACATCTTTATAAATCTTTTCAGAATCCTTTCAAGTCTCACAACATTTTTCCAATAGGTGGGAGACCAGAATTGCACGCAATATTCTAGAAGTGGCCGAACCAATGTTGTGTACTACCAACAATATTCAATGCACTGACCAATGAAGGCAAATGTACCAAATATCTCCTTCACTATTCTGTCTGCTTGCAACTCCACTTTCAAGGAACTATGAACCTGCACCCCAAGGTCTCTTTGTTCAGCAACACTCCCCAGGACCTTACTATTAAGTGTATAACTCCTGTTCTGATTTGCTTTTCCAAAATGTAGCATCTTGCATTTATCTAAATTAAACTCCATCTGCCATTTCTCAGCGCATTGGCCCATCTGATCGAGATCCCATTGTAGTCTGAGGTAACCTTCTTCACTATCCACTGCACTTCCAATTTTGTTGTCATCTACAAATTTACTAACTGTACCTACTATATTCATATCCAAATGTTTTATATAGATGACAAAAAGCAGTGGACCCAGCACCGATCCTTGTGGCACACCACTGGTTCTAGGCTTCCGGTCTAGAAAGCAACCCTTTCACCACCACCCTCTGTTTTCTATCTTTGAGCCAGTTCTGCATCCAAATGTCTAGTTCTGTCTGTATTCCAGGTGATCT
The DNA here is from genome assembly GCF_020745735.1 of Hemiscyllium ocellatum. Taxonomy (NCBI): domain Eukaryota; kingdom Metazoa; phylum Chordata; class Chondrichthyes; order Orectolobiformes; family Hemiscylliidae; genus Hemiscyllium; species Hemiscyllium ocellatum. The sequence goes on from NC_083418.1 coordinate 41,236,908, forward strand.
AACCTTGTTAACCAGTCTACCATGATGAATCTTGTTACTATGTCAAAAAACTCAATCAAGTTAGATTTCAAGTTGAATTCAAGTTAAAACGGCAGCTGATGGATGGGAACACCATCATTTGACAAATCCCCTTCAAGCCATGCAACCATCTTGACTTTGGAAATATTATATTTTCGAGAAGATGGACCTGAAATAGGTCTTGGTACCTTCTAAATTCCATGCTTTAGTACAACCAGTGCAGCACAACAATCAACAAACCTAATACCATATTGAACTATATGGCCAAAATTGATGAGAAATAGAAGCACAGAAGGTGGGAATGGGAGTAGGCCATTCAACCCCTCAAGTGTGTTCTAGCATGCAGTATGATCATGGCTCATCATTTGAACTCATTACTCTAATCCTGCCCTTCCCTTTCATCCCTTTAGCTACAGATCGCTTTAGAGCTACATCTACCTGCTCCATGAAACACACAATGTTTTACCACTGGCTTACCGTTATCTAGGTAAAGAAATTTTTCCTCATCTCGGTAGTTAAAAGTTTAGTCCTTATTATTAAGCTATGACCCCTGGCTATGGACTCCTGACCATTGGGAACATCTTCCTGCATCTAACTTGTCTAGACCTATAAGATACTCCAGAATGTTTTAAACCCCAGTGAATACAATCCTAATGGCCTCAATCTCTCCTCCTATGTCAGTTTGGCCATCCCAGGAATCAATTTAGTCAATCTTTGCAGTACTCTCTCTATAGCAATGACAACCCTCCTCTGGTAAGGAGACTAAAACTGCAAGCATTATTGAAGATGTGGCCTCACTCCAAAGCACTGGATAATTGCAGCAAGACATCCTTGTTCATGTACTCCAAAATTTTCACTGTGGCAGCATATGATTTGTTGTCTTATGCTTACTTTCAGTGATTGATATATGAGGACACACAGGTCTCATTGAACGTATTCCCTCTCTCAATTTACAGCCATTCAAATAATAATCTGCCTTCCTGTTTTTGCTACTAATGTGGATAACCTCTCATTTATTCACATTATACTGCATCTGCCATACATGCCCACATATTCAGCCTGTCCAAGTCACACTGCATCATCCCCGCAGCCTCCTCACAGCTCACCCTTCCACGCAGCTTTGTGTCATGTACAAATTTTAAGATGTTAGTTTTTAAGCATTTAATTCTCTCATCCAAATCACAAAAATGTATTGTGAATAGCTGGCTCCTTGTACCTATCCCTGTGATCGGTTCTTTTTCCTTGGATTCTTAAACACATGATGCAACTGCAATATACCAATGTCTGTGAACAGTCAAAAATTATTAAGCAAGTACAAGCTTTTGGAGGATCACTTAACATTCTTTGCAATGATTGCAGAGTGTGTCAAGTGAAGCTCCCTTAGAAAGTGGCCAGTTTTTGCTCTATGCAAAATTTTTACATCACAGACAGTAATGCCCACAAGACAACCTCCAGCCACTCTCCCACAGTCACATGCCACTGAAGACACAATGTAGTGATTTAATTATTTCCAGAAAAAAATGTGATTAAACTTACTCTGCCATCTCCTGTTATTCAGAGTAAATTTATAATGCCATCTCCTGCTAATGTATATTTACTTTGTATAGCAGGAGATGGTAATGTAAACTTTTTTTCTCTGCAAGGCAGAGAAATATGGCACCCTGTCCCCGGAACATCCAATTTCTTTCAGGTCAGTGGAACAAATTAACTCTTTAACATCTCACTTGTACTATTCTGTTAGTAACTGTCTGCCATTCAGACAAAGACCATTTCTTTGTACTCTTTGCTTCTTGTCTGCTAATCAATGTTCTATCCATGTCAGTGCACTACCTCCAATCCTGTGCATTTGAATTTTACTCTTACGTGGTATGTCGAGAGCCTTTTGAAAGTCCAAATAAATCACACCCACTGGCTCCTCCTGATAATTTCTATTAGTTACATCCTCAAAGAATTTCAATTGATTTGTCAAGCATGTTTTTCCTTTTGTAAATCCATGCTGACTGTTGGTGATTCTACCATTGTTTTCTCAGTACTTTGCTATAAAATCCTTGATAATGAACCTTAGCATCTGCCCACTACTGAGACTCTCAGATTCCCTGTTTTCTCTCTCCCTATCTTTTTAAATACCGGGTTACATTAGCGACCCTCCAGTCTGCAGGAATACTTTCAGAGCCTAAAGAATTTTGGAAGTGAACCATCAATTCATCTACTGTTTCTAGGGTCACTTCCTTCTGGGATATAGGTCATCACATCCTGGAGATTTATCACACTTCGAATCCATCGATTTCTCCAACACCATTTCTCTACTGAAGTTGGCTTCAGTTCCTATTCCTCTTCCTCACAAAAACCTGTTTCACCCACCATTGGTACATTAATCGTGTCCTCCTTTTCACCTCATGAAGGAGCAGTGCTCCAAAAGCTTGTGATTTCAAATACTGGTAAACCGGTTGGACTAAACCTGCTGTCACGTGATTTCTCATTTCCTTTCTGAAGACGGAAATGAAGTATAAATTCAGTTAGTCGGCCATTTCTTCACTTCCCATTATAAATTTCCCTGTTTCTAACTGAAAATGACTGACTTTGGTTTTTACCAATCTTATTCTTTTTACATACCTATTTAAAAACTTTTACAGTCAGTTATGTTCCCTATAAGTTTATTCTCATACTTTTTACCCCTTTGATAATATTGTTAATGAACATCTTAGAATTTATAAAGGAGGTATACAAACCAGCATAAAGACACTTCACCTGAATGCTCATAGCATTCATAACAAGTTAGATGCGTTAACCACACAAATCACGTGAGTGAATATGATTTAGTAGCCATTACAGAGACGTGGTTGTGGAATGGTCACAATTGGGAGTTAAATATCCAGGCAGTCAGGAAAGTAAGGGAGGCGGTGTAGCTCTGATACTTAAGGATGACCTCAGGGTGGTGGTGAGAGATGATATAGGTTCTTTGGAGAATAAGGTTGAATCCATTTGGGGAGAAATTAGAACTTCGAAGAAGAAAAAACCTACAGGCCACCAAATAATAATGTCACGTTGGGGTGGGCAATAAACAAAGAAATGACTAATGCCTGTGAAAATGGTCCACCAATTATCATGAGGGATTTTAATCTACATGTTGATTGGTCAAACTAGGTCAGTCACGATAGCTATGAGTTCCTTGAATGTATCTGCGATTGTTTTCATGAAAAGTATGTAATGGAACAGATGAGGGAGCAAGCTTTCCAAGATCTGCTTCTGTGTAAAGAGACAGGAATAATTAATGTTCTTATCATTAGGGATCCTCTTGGAAGGAACAATCACAGTATGGCTGAATTTAGAACATAGATGGAGAGTGTGCAGATAAAATCCAATACCAGGGTCCTATGCTTAAACAAGGGAGACTACAATAGGATGAGGAGTTGGCTAAAGCAAATGGGAACAAGCACTTTATGGTAGGACAGTTGACAAACAGTGGGGGACTTTCAAAGTAATTTTTCAAAGTGCTCAGTAATAGTATATTCCAGTGAAAAGGAATGACTGTAACAAAATGGGTATTCTGCCATGGGTGCCTAAAGAAATAAGGGAGGTTATCAACTTGAAAGAGAAGGCATACAAAGTGGCAAAGACTAGCTGGAAACAGGAAGATTAGGCAAACTTTATAACATTTTGGGACTTTCTGTTGATCTTTAAAGAAATGTAAGATAGATTATAAGAGTAAACAGATAGCAAATGTTTCGACAAATATATAAAACGAGAAAGAGCAGCTAAGGTAAATATTGGATGAGAAGAGGGATTTAGTAATGGGATATGAGGAAATAGCCAAGGCATTGAATCAGTATTTTGTGTTGATCGTCACAATAGAGGACACAAATAATATGCCAGTAATTGACAAGGAGACGAAACAATCATTATCATGGAAGAGGTAGTGTTGGTTAAGCTAATGGAGCTAAAGGTAGACAAGTCTCCTGGTCCTGATGGAATGGATCCCATGGTAATAAAAGAGATGGCGGGAGAAATAACAAATGCACTTGTGGTAATTTTCCAAAATTCGCTGGAATCTAGGGCAGTTCCAGCAGGTTGGAAAACAGCAAATGTGACACCACTGTTTAAAGACAGTGGTAGACAAAAGATGAGAAATTATAGACCAGTTAGCTTAATATCCAGAGTGGGGAAAACGCTTGAATGTACTATCAAGGAAGAAATCGCACAATATCAAGATAGTGATTGTCCTATTGGGTCAACACAGCATGGGTTCATGAAAGACAGGTCATGCTTAACTAATCTTCTGGAATTCTATGAAGACATTACAAGTATGATGGACAACGGGGACCCAATAGCGGTCTATCTAGATTTCCGAAAGGCATTCGACAAGGTGCAGCATAAGAGGCTGCTGCATAGGATGTAGATGTAAGGTGTTACGGGTAAAGTATTAGCGTGGACAGTGGATTGGTTGACTAACAAGAAGCAAAGAGTGGGGATAAATTAGTGCTATTCTTGTTGGCGATCAGTGTTGGGACCACAGTTATTCATAGTTTACCTAGGTAAATTTGGAGGTGGGGACCATGTATATTGTGTCAGAATTTGCACATGACCCTAAGATGAGTGATAGAACGAAGTGTGCAGAGGACTGTGAAACTTTGCCTCTTCACTTAAACTATCTACGTCCCTCTGCAAAGGTCTGGCAGATGGAGTACCATGTTAATAAATGTGAAGTCATTCATTTTGGTAGGAGTAACAGTAAAAAGGACTGTAATTTAAATGGTAAAAAGTTGCAGCACGCTGCTGTGCAGAGGGACCTAGGTGTCCTTGTGCATGAATCATAGAAGGTTGGTCTGCAGGTAGTTAAGAAGGTAAATGGCATATTGACCTTCATTGCTACAAGGACTGAGCTTAAATGCAGGGATGTTATGTTACAGCTGTATAGGTGCTGGTGAGGCCACACTTGGAGTACTGCATGCAGTTTTGGTGTACTGACTTGAGAAAGGATGTACTGGCAAAGGATGATCATGAGGTTGATTCCAGAATTGAGGGGGTTTTCTTCGAGGAGAATTTGAGTAAACTGGGATTGCATTCATTGGAATTTAAAAGATTGACAGTGAATCTTAGAGAAACATATAAAATTATGAAGGGAATAGATAAGAGAGAAATAGAGAGGATATTCCCACTGGCAGGTGAAACTTGGACAAGAGGGCAGAGCCTCAAAATGAAAGGGAGCAAATTTAGGACTGAATTGAGAAGGGTTGTGATTCTGCCCAGTAAAGTAGGTGAGGCTTTCTCATTGAATGCTTTTAAAGTTAAGATTTTTGAACAGTAAAGGAATTAAGGGTTATGGTGAGAGGGTGGGTAAATGGAGCCGAGTCCAAGGAAAAAAAAATCAACCATCATCTTATTAAATGACACAGTGGGCTCGAAGGACCAGTTGCCTGCTCCTAGTTCTTGTGTTCTTAATTCCTTGGTCCTGCTTTGCTGAATTCTAAAGTGTCCCAAGCCTCAAGTTTGTTGGTTTTTCTTACCAATTTGTGTATCTCTCTTTTTGTTTTGCATCTTATAATATCTCTGTAAGCCAAGGTCTGGCCATTGTTGTTTTTGCATTCTTGTGCCTGACAGTTTGGCATTTTACATAAACTGTCTACTCCGACCACTTTTCCATTGCTATGATCAGGTGTGGGTATGAAGAACTGAGAAGCATTTAATCACTGAAACCTGTGGTCTTTTTTTTTGCCCTGTTCAACCCTCCTCTTATGGAAACTGTGAACAAGGCCTGATGACAAATGCAGAAGGCTGTTTTGCTGTATTGATTCTCACCTTCAACTGCCAGTGTTTCTGGTAAGGAACTTCCACTCATTGACCTCATGCGCTCATTACGCTCATTGGGGCGACAAGGTAGGTCAGTGGTTAGCACTGTTGCCTCACAGTGGCAGGGACCCTAGTTCGATCCCACTGTCTGTGTGGAGTTCGCACATTCTCCCTGTGTCTGCATGGGTTTGCTCCGGTTTCCTCCCACAGTCCAAAGATGTGCAGGTTAGGTGAATTGATCGTGCTAAATTGCCCGTGGAGTTAGATGCCGTTAGTGGGAATGGGTCTGGGTGGGTTACTCTACAGAGGGTCGGTGTGGACTAGTTGGGCCGAAGGGCCTGTTTCCACACTGTTGGGAATCTAATCTAATCTAATCTAATCTTGACCTCTGTGAGATCTGCAATGTTGTGAACTGCATTAAGAAAGTATTTGAAAGGAAAGTGTTTTGGCAACAGCTAAAAATGCTTGGATGGAGAAAGTATGTCCAGTGGGCATTGTTTCTCCAGAACCCCATTCTTTTTGTTTTCTTTGCCAAAGTATCAAGGGTACAAGAAATATTTTTTCTAAACAGTTTCAGTATGTTAGAGATGATTTTGCAACGGATTAGCTTTGCATTTTTACCACTTCCAAGTATGTTGTTTTAGTTAATTGAATTGGAACGAATTTATTTGAATTGTTGTGCTGAGCAATCCAAAAATAAGTTTCAAAATTCAGAATTTTATTGATCAATGGACTTCTGTCTCATTAGGGACTTTTGAGTTTGAATTGAGGGCACACCTCAAGTAAGGTTGAGAAGGGTGGGACCTTCATGGTAACCTCAGTCAGTGCAGAAACTGAACCCACATTGTTGGCATCGTTCTCCTTAGCAAACCAGCCATCCCATCAACTGAGCTAACTGACTCCTATATTTAAGATATTATCCAGACTAACACAACCATGATAAGATTGAAGAGCATTTTTCTATAGATTTATGACTGGTGTCAGTTGGAAGCGCTGTTTAAGTTAAATGCTCATATGTGCTCACCTGCACTGGTAGATAGTAGTGCATATGTTATCTAAGTGTGGTACTTTTTATTGTTATTGCTCACAAAGTAGGACAAAAATGAAGCTTGGAGTTAGCTACAGTTATATTGCATTAAATACGAAGAGAACTGGATAACCTTTCTTTCATTTTTTGAAAGCTTTTGAAATAGATGTGGCTTTGTATCTAATTTTCATCCCTTTTACCCCAAACAGCCTCATTCCTCCTTCCTTTTAAGTGGATTTGCTAGTTATTACCTTTCAAATATTATTGTTACTGATAGAGTTGTAATGGAGAGTTCACGCAATGAAGTTAATTTCAGAATGAGAAACGATGTCCACTGAAGTACTGCTATCCAACTATTAAACAACATGTTTGTAAAGGAACGTTTCTCACCATTCAATATATCATGTATTTAAAGTGCATCTCCTAACTTGCTATTTGTGAATGTCTTAAGTGTAACTACAAAACATAAATAGTACTACCCACTTGATTGGATCCCAAAGAATAATTTTAGTTTAAACTCTTTATTGTTTCAAGCCTAATACTTAATGAAATATTTACTTCATGGTCTTCATCTTTTACTGAATCATCATCCATATTATTTTCAAGTTTCTTGCGATATAAGCCCAAAACCTGCGATAATTGAACATTGTTCTTCATGCTATATCTGACCCTGATTCAAATAAGCAGGGAGTTTCCATGTTAAGGATACATAGAAGATAGAGAATTTCAGAATTTCATACTTCCAGACAGGTTATTTACTGCCAAATGCATTTTTAAAATTTACTCACTTGTCAGATATGGGTGTCACTGGCTGGCTAACATTTTATTGCTCATGAGAAAGTGATGGAGTCCTGCAGCTTTGAACTGCTAAAGGTAGGTAGACCCACAATGCCCTTGGGGAGGGATTTGAGGATTTTGACCCAGCGACTGTGAAGGAGCTGTGATATATTTCCAATTCAAAATGGTGAGTGGCTTGGAGGTGATATTGAAGTTGGTATTGGTTCGGAATATCTGCTGCCCTTGCTCTTCCAGATGAAAGTGGTTATGGGTTTGGAAGGTGCTGTCTAAGGATTTTGGTGAATTCTGCAGTGCATCTTGTAGACAGGGCACACTGATCCTACTGAGCATCAATGCTGGAGGAACTAAGTGCTTGTGGATGTAGTGTGAATCAAACTGACTGCTTTATCCTGGATGGTATTAGTCTTCAAGTATTGTTGTGGCTGGAAATGGAGTGTATTTCACCACATTCCTTGCTTGTATCTTGTAGACTGTGTCACAGGCTTTGGGAGAGTTCGCTGGTGACTTATTTGCTGCAGTATTCCTAGCCTCTGACCTGCTTTTGTAGCAACTATATTTATGTGGCAAATCCATCTGAGTTTCTGGTCAGTGGTAACCCCCACGATGTTAGTGGGCATTCAGTATGGTAACACCATTGAATGTCAAAGGATAATTGTTAGTTAATCTCTTATTGGTGATGGTCATTACTTGGCACTTTTACGCACACATTACTTGCCACTTTTCAGCCTAAGCCTGGATATTGTCCAGGTCATGTTCCATTTGGACATGAACTGCTTCAGTATCTGAGGAGTTGTGAATGGTGCTGAATATTGCAATCATCACTGAACATCTCCTTTCTAACTTTATGGTGCAGGGAAGGTCAATGATGAAGCAGCTGAAGATGGTTGGGCTAACAACATTACCCTGAGGAGGTCTTACAGACATATTCTGGAGCTGAGATGACTGTCTTCCAATACCCAACGCCATCTTTCTATGTGCTAGGTATGACTCAACCAGTATAGCTTTCCCCACATTCCCTCATTCCCATTGATTCCACTTTTGCTCAGGTGGCTTGATGTCAAACTAGGTCAAATTTGGTCTTGATGTCAAGGACAGTCACTCTCACTTAACCTCACCTCTGGAATTCAGCTCTTTTGTCCATGTTTGAACCAAGAATGTAATGACTTCAGAAACTAAGTGACTCTGGTGGAACCCAAACTGTGCATAAGTGGGCATGTTTTTGCTAAGGTGATATTGCTTTACACCCCTCTTAAAGACATCTTCCATCACTTTATTAATGATAGAGGGTAGACTGATGGGGCCTGTAATTATCCAGGTTGGACCTGTCTTGCTGCTTGTGGACAGGCAATTTTCCATGTTGTCAGGTAGATGCCAAAGTTGTAACTGTACTAAAACACGTTGCTGGGGATATGGGAAAGTTCCGGAGCACAAGTGTTTATTACTATTGCTGGAGTGTCCTAAAGCCTCTCCGATTTCCAGTGCTTCCAGCCTTTTCTTAATATCATTTGCATTGAATAATTGGCTGAAGGCTGGCATTTCTGATGTTGGGGACCACTGGAGGTGCCTAAGATGGATTATTCACTGATCATTTCTGGCTGATTATTCCAAATGCTTCAGCCTCAGCTTTTGCATTGATATATTGGGCTGCTCCAACATTGAGGATGGGGATATTTGTGGAGCTAGTGAGTTATTTAATTCTCCATCACTATTCACAACTGGATGCAGCAGGATTGTAGAGCTTAGATCTGATCCATTGGTTGTGGGATCATTTAGCTCTGTCTAACACTAGCTGCATGTGCTGTTTGGCTGCTTCACCAGGTTGACACTTTTATGATTCTGCTCCAGGCTTGCCCTCCTGCACTCTTCTATGTACCCGGGTTGATTCCCTAGGTTGATGGTAATGGTAAAGGAGCAAATATGCCAGGCAGACTGCAGATTATGTTGAAGTATGATTCTGCTGCTTTGACCCACAGCACCTATTTTTTTCAATAGATTACTTACAGTGTGGAAACAGGCCCTTCGGCCAAACAAGTCCACATCGACCCTCCGAAGAGCAACCCACCCAGACCCATTCCCCTATATTTACCCCTTCACCTAACACTACGGGCAATTTATCATGGCCAATTCACCTAACCTGCACATTTTTGGATTGTGGGAGGAAATCGGAACAGCTGGAGGAAACCCACGCAGACACGGGGAGAATGTGCAAACTCCACACAGATAGTTGCCTGAGGTGGGAATTTAAACCAGGTCTCTGGCGCTGTGAGGCAGCAGTGCTAACCACTGTGCCGCCCATTATGGCTGCAAATGTGTTGCTGGTCAAAGCACAGCAGGCCAGGCAGCATCTCAGGAATAGAGAATTCGACGTTTCGAGCATAAGCCCTTCATCAGGAATACCTATTTTTGAGTTGCCAGATCTTTTTCAAAATCTGTCCTAATCAGTAGGGTGATTGTACCACACAGCATGATTGAGGGTATTCTCAGTGTGATGCCAGGACTTTGTCTCAACAGGGACTGTATGATAATCACTCTCACCAGTACTGTTTGGGACAGGTACATTTGCAGCTGGCAAATTGGTGAAATGATGTAAATTTTCCTCACCACTTGTTGCAGACCCAGTACCACAGCTACATCCTTGAGGACCCGAACAGCTTGATCAGTAATGCTGTTGCTGTGTCAGTCTTTGTGGTGGATATTGAGATAGCCTAGTCAGTGTATGTTTTCTGCCCTTGCCACACTCTGTGCTTCCTCCAAGTGTTGCTCCACATGAAGGAACACTGGTCAGCAGCAAGAAGACTGTACACAGAATTCAATAGCATGTTTCCTTGCCCATATTTAACCTGATGCCATGTGACTTCATGGGGGTCTGAAATCAATGTTAAAGACTCCCAGGGCGAGTTACTCCTCACTACCATGGCACTGGGTCTGTCCTGCCAATGTGACAGGATATACCTTGGGATGGTAATGGTAGTGCCTTGAACAGGATTCCACGAGCATGACTATGTCGGGCTGTTGCTTGATTAGTTTGAACGACAGCTGTCTCAAATTAGGCACTATCCCCCAAATGTTAGTAAGGAGGGCTTTTCAGAGTTGATTGAGCTGTTGTTGCTTGTCTAAATACCAGGTGGTCTGTCTGGTTTAATTTTCTTTGAGATTTCATAGCTGTTGTTATAATTGAGTGGCTTGCTAGGCCTTCTCAGAGGGAAATTGAGAGTCAACCATATTGCTGTGGCTTTGGAGTCGCATTTAGGCCAGACTAAGTGATGATGGCAGATTTCCTTTCCTAAAGGACATTAGTAGGTCACCCTTGTCCAACTACTTCTGCTGACTTGGTCTGCAGAGGGGACATTCCTTGGTAGTGTGAAGCTTTGTTTTTGTCTCTATATCAGTATATTGAGTTGTGCAAGGGCCCTGACTTGCCCTGAATCTATTTAGCAAGGATCGCTCACAATGGTGGTTCAGAGCTTATAATTTGGCAGAGTATTTCATAAGACACCTTTTTTTAGTGACTGCCTGTGTTTCCCATTCCTTGATTCAAACAATGTCCACTGGAGATCTTGCTGAGGAAGGCTTCCATTGGACAATAAGATGGAAAGCAGGCAATAAGTGGAATGAACATGCCACTGTGGAATGGAATTGAGTTTGCAATCTGGATGGTTTCAACCAGCTTGTTGCTTTTCGTCAGTTTACCGATATATTGGCAAGTGATGACTGGGCTGGTAGATTTGATTTCAGATGTTTCATCACCATACTGGGTTACATCAGTGACTCTCCCATGAAATGCTAGTATCATGTCCCGCTTTCTATTTATATGTCTTGTTTTCTTTAGGTGAGTAGTATCATTTCCGCTTCTTTTTCTCAGAGGATGGTAGATGGAGTCCAAATCAATGTGTTTATTGATGGAATTCTGGTTAGAATCCCATGCATGTCTCTGTTCAACTTGTCCTCTGATGGATGTGTTGTCCCAGTCAAAGTGGTGTTCTTCTTTGTCTGTATGTAAAGATACTAGTGATAGTGGGTCATGTCTTTTGGTGGCTAGTTGGTGTTCATGTATACTGGTGGCAAATTTTCTGCCTGTTTGTCTGATGTAGTGTTAGTTACAATCCTTGCATGGTACTTTGTACATGACGTTCATTTGCTGGTTGTTTATGTAGGGTCCTTTAGGTTCATTAGCTGCTGTTTGTGTCTTGGTAGGTTTGTGAGCAAACATGATGCCAAGGGGTCTGAGTAGTCTGGAAGTCATTTCAGAGATGTCTTTGATGTAAGGTAATGTGGCTAGAGTTTCTGGGTGTGTTGTGTCTGCTTGTTTGACGTTGTTGAGAAATCGGCACACTGTGTTTATTCTTTCTGAAAATGCTGTATAAGTATTTGTCTTCTGCTGTTCATAGTATCTGGGTGCTCCAATGTATTGTGGCTCGTTGAAATAATGTTCTTATACAGCTCCATTTGTGGGTATTAGGATGATTGCTTCTATCATTAAGTATTTGGTCTGTGTATGTTTTTTTCCTGTAGCCACTGGTTTGAAGTTCTCCATTAACTGTTCGTTCTACTGTGACATCTAGGAATGGCAAGAGATGTTTGCGAGGACAGGAAGTTGGGACGGTTCCATATTGTTATATTTGGTTGATACCAACAAGATGCCTGTCTGATAACCTATGCCAGACCTGTATATGGTACTGTAAAATATGAGTCGCCAGCAATCAATATACAGTCAACAAATTTATTTAAAAGGTTATCTAATTTTATTAACTGGTTATTTCTGGTTTTGAGCTTTGCTGTATTTTTCAGGTGTTCCTGGAAGGATAAGTCCTAGAGTCTAAGCCATCATTCGTTTGAGATCATGATTTCGTCTCTGACCTACTGTGAAGATATGCTTTGTTTTTGCCACTGGAATTTTGGCGGTGGAATAATCTCAATGTAGTTTTAGAGAGCTTCAGTGTGATACAGAAGGATGGCACAACTGATGTTGTCAGCATGGATGAACTTGAGATATAATTCTTGGCAAAACTACTTTTGGTGGTATGAAATACGTGTTGAGCAGTGTGAATAGTGCTGAGCCTTATCTGCTTGCCAATTTCCTCCATGCACTTCTCCCTTTTTCAAGTTGCACTCTGAATCATCTGTTGCAAATGAGGAGATAAAGCCGTGAAGCCTTGGGTGCTTTTTTTTAAAAATGTTGGAGCATAGAAGCAGCCAGAATGGGGGTTTTCAAGTTCACACCAGCAGAATGCTGGCTTGGTGATTCCCTGGACATTATCTTGAAGGTCTCTGCAACCATCTTCTTTGCTTAACAGCTTGTAGCTGTTGGGAAGTTCCTTTTGACTACCGCTACTGTTGGCTGTTTTTGTGTTATTCTGGGGTTGAACACCATGCCAGCGTTAATCACATGGTATCTTCTCTGGCATTACGTTGATGTATTAAGTTCTTTTTCTTGAGATTCTTACACACTTGATGCTACTGCAATATACCAAATTCTGTGAACAGGCAACATTTATTAAGCAAGTACAAGCTTTTGGAGGATCACTTAACACTCTTTGCAAAGCTCTCTGAACAAAGGGACTAGTTTTTCCTTTATACAAGATTTTACATTATAGTCAATAATGCCCACAGGAAATCCCCCAGTCACTCCCTCACAGTCACATGCCACTGAAGACACAATGTAGTGATTTGATTATTTCCAGAAACAATGTGAATCATTCCTTAATGGCAAGATCAGGTGTAAATCATTTTTTGAACTGCAGTGTGTCGGCAGAACTGCAATGTTCTTACTGATTCTGAATAGCGAGATGACAATGTAAATTTACTCTGAATAGCAGGAGATGACAATGTAAACTTTTTTTACGTTGTACCTGCAAGACCTTACCCACGGGACATCCAATTTCTTGCAGGTCAGCAGAATAAATAAACCCTTTAACATCTCAGTTGTGTTTCAAATGCAGCAATGGCAAGGTCTGGAACTGAGTGGCTCTTGTGCAATTTAAACCGAGTGTTAGGGAACAGGTTATTAATGAATAGGCATTGCTTGATGGCATATGAGTTAACTGCTAATTGGGAGGAGGCCAATGAGGTGGCTGGTGATAGGTTGGATTAGGTTTATACTTTGTGAGTTTTGAGAAGATTTGTACCTCCAGGTTGAGGTTCTGAATGTAGGTTTGCTCAATGGGCTGGAAGGATCATTTCCAGATGTTTTATCACCCGACTAGGTAGCATCTTCAGTGGGCCTCCGGGCGAAGCATTGTTGATAATTCCTGCTTTCTATTTATATGTTTGGGTTTCCTTGGGTTGGTGATGTCATTTCCTATGGTGCCATCATTTCTTGTGGTGATGCCATTCCCTGTTCTTTTTCTCAGGAGGTGGTAGATGGGTCTAACTTGATGTTTTTGTTGATAGAGTTCCGGTTGGAATGCCATGCTTCCAGGAATTCTCATACATATCTTTGTTTGGCTTGTCCTAGAATGGATGTGTTTTCCCAGTCGTGGTGGTGTCCTTCCTCCTCTGTATGTAAGGATACTAGTGAGAGAGGGTCATGTCGTTTTGTGGCTAGTTCATGTATCCTGGTTGCTAGTTTTCTGCCTGTTTGTCCAATGTAGTGTTTGTTACAGACCTTGCATGGTATTTTGTAAATGACATTAGTTTTGCTTGTTGTCTGTATAGGGATTTTCAAATTCATTAGCTGCTGATTTAGTGTGTTGGTGTGTTTGTGGGCTACCATGATACCAAGGGGTTTGAGTAGTCTGGCAGTCATTTCAGAGATGTCTTTGATGTAGGGGAGATTAGCTAGGGTTTCTGGATGCATTTTGTCTGCTTGTTTGTATTTTTTGCTGAGAAATCTGCAGACTGTGTTCATTGGGTACCTGTTCTTTTTGAATACACTGTATAGGTAATTTTCCTCTGCTCTGATTAGTTCCTCTGCTGCAGTGTGTGTGGTTCGTTGGAATAATGTTCTGATGCAGCTTCGTTTGTGGATGTTGGGGTGATTGCTTCTGTAGTTCGATATTTGGTCCGGATGTGTTGTGTTCCTGTAGTTCCCCATTGGCTGTTCGTTGTACTGCGACACTTAGGAATAGCAGTTTTCTTCCTCTTTAGTGAATTTTATGCCAGTAAGGGTATTATTGGTGGTCTTGAAGGTTTCCTGTAACTTGTTTCGTTTAGTGATGACAAAGGTGTCATCCACATAGCGGACCCAAAGTTTGGGTTGGATGGTTGGCAGAGCTGTTTGCTCAAATTGGACGGGTTGGATCGAAGGGTCTGTTTCCATGCTGTACTTGACTCTAAGTCTCTGCATTATTGCCTCTGCTAAGAACCCTGATATAGAAGATCCCATAAGTGTTCCATTGGTTTGTCTGTAGGTTTTGTTATTGAAGATGAAGTGGGTGGTAAGGCATAGCTTGGCGATACTGTCATTGCTGATAAAGTTGGTGGTGTTTGGTGCATATGTCTTTGGTTCTTCTAATAGTGTAGTCCGTGTTTCCTTGGCTAGGTTAATGTTGTTTGATGTAAACAGGGCTGTTACATCAAAGGAGACCATTATTTCATCCTCTTCAATCTTAGTGATTTTGATCTTCAGGAATTCTTGGGTGGAATGGATAGAGTGGCGTGAGTCTTCCACTAAGTGTTTTAGTTTTTGGTGTTTATGCTGGTTTGTTTGTGTGATGTATGTGGACCTGGGAAAACTTAGATTGTTGGGAGATGCCAGAAATCTTATTAGTTTGGAGCAATTGTTTCACCAAAAAGATGCAACTCTTAACAAAGTAGCACAACCTCTGCTGACACTAGTATCAGGCTAGCTGGTGTGCTCAGGGCTCTGGAGTAGGACTTGAACCCGAAATCTCCTGACTCTGGTGAAAATCCTGGTTAAGCCGGAACTTAATAAGCCAGAAGTCGAGTAAATACTTCCATTGAGATCAGGTTGTAAAAGCCTCTAAACAAGTCTACTAGACAATTTTTGGGATGGACTTCAGAAACCTGCCAAGGTGATAATGATTGATTTGCATCAGTAGACTTAGACTTGAACAAAGGAAATTAAAGAAATGTGTTGATGCCTGAGTAACTTGTGCCCAGTACAAAACAATATCATTGCTTGCACGTGAGTCACAAGGTTCTGTTTAAGATTGAATTATTTTTCAATACTTTTGACCTGGTTAAGTAAGTGAGGTGTTAAATTATATTGTGTTTCAATGTGGTCAATTGTAAAGCACTTACTAGAAGGAAAGTAGCCTTATGGCCCAGGTCAAATTTAAGGTTTATGTGGTAATGGCTGTTTTATGGCTCAATTTTGGCCTGAAAGAAAATGAAGGTATGCTTTGAAATGGTTTAGTTCTGCAACTTAAATATTTATCAGGTGCCAGTATTATTTCTGGATTGTTATTTTGTGCTGTATATTGCTATGGAGCTTTTTCACTTGAATTTTAGCACAGTTGAGTAAATAATAACATTTGATTATTACTTTTGTAAAGCAATTTTATTATCACTATCAATTATGGGCGGCAGGTGACACAGTGGTTAGCACTGCTGTCTCTCAATACGAAGGGCCTGAGTTTGATTCCAGCCTTGTGTGACTGTGGTGTTTGCACCTTGTCCTAGACCATGCTAAATTACCCCATGGTGACCGGGATTGTGTAGACTTGGCAGTTAAAGCATGCTTAATGTGGGTTTACAGGGAAAGAGTGCGGGGGTGAACTGTGGTGGTTATGGTTTTGAAGATAATTATCTTTGAAATTAGTTCAAACTATTTGCATTGGCATAAGGCATGCTCCAATTTTTCCTACAAGTTTGTGTTGTTCAGTTTAATGTTTGTTCACTACATTTTAACTCATGTGAAATGTGCACACATTGCTAAATGATTGATGGAATATGATGAAAGGTCAAAATGCATTTTGATCAGATAAGATAAAAATCATGTAACTTTCACCATGCATTGAATACCTGGTGTGAAAGTGCTTTAAAATTGTTTGTGCAGGTGTTTTTCTCTTTAGTGTTTTACTCCATGAAATAACTTTGAGTATTTATTCAGAGGACATTATAAGAGCAGTCCTCTTGTAATTGTGACCATGTTATACTAAATTTCCTTTAGAAAATCTAATTTTAGTTACAATTTCTTGTCCAAAGTTGTTGGTTTCTGGCTTTTTTCCTACTTTTTCTGCTGATGAAGAGCATATTCTAAATACTTGATGAATTGACCACGGATGTTGAATGCGATGATGGCTTTTTTTTAGAAAGTATGTATTTACTTTTGACAATAGCTTCTGTAAAATGAGGTCAGAAAATTGATCTTATATTTTGTACAGCAAGAACATTTTATATGTTCATTTTGGATAGTGTTGCTGATTTCTGGGCAGTGCCTTTTATAGCTTAGAGCAATTCAGAGAAGGTTAAATAGACTAATATTAAGAATTGAATGGAGGAGAGGTGGTCTTATGAGGAAAGATTGGACAGGTTAAGCTTGTATGCACTCGAATGTAGAAGAGTGTGAGATGACTTGCTTGAAATATGTAAAATGTTGAGGGATTTTGGTATGGTAGATGTGGAAGAGATGTTTTCGTTATTGGAGAATCTAGAACTGGCTGTCACTGTTTCAAAATTTAGGGTCATTGATGTAAAACACAGATAAGGCAAAGTTTTTTTTGAGGTACATGATTTCTGTGAAGTATTTTTCTGCAAAGGGAGTAAAGCAGGATCATTAAATATTTTTAAGGCAGAAATAAAGACCCTTGTTAAGCACGGGAATGAGAGTTATCATGGGTAGGCAGCATTGTGGATTTGAAGTTACACTGAGATTAGCTGTGATCTTGTGAATGGCAGAGCAGGCCTGAGGGGCTGAATGGTCTATAGTTTCTAATTTGCGTGTATAAGTTTAATATATCAAATGTAGAATTAATAGAACCGCAGAATTGTCATTGTACAGAAGGAGGCATTTCAGCCTATTGTGACCGGCTGCCAGTCTCCTTTATCCCCTGTCATTGCATATTTTTAATTCAAAACCCTCTTGAATGCCATGACTGAACCTGCCTCATCGTATTTCAGGCAGTGCATTCCATACCCTAATTACTTGCCGTGTGCAAAGATTTTGTTTCATTTGAACATCGCTTTGAATCTGTGCCTCTTGTTCTTTTATCTTTTACAAACAGAAACAGTTTCTTTCTCTTTACTCAACCTGCTCGTGATTTTGGAAACTGTATTAAGTCTTCTGTCTTCTGTCTGAAGACTGTTCTCCAATCTATCCTCAAACTTAAGTTTATAATTTTTGTAAATTGCTTCTGCAGTATCTCCATTGCATTCACATTTTTCCTATAATGTGCTGCCCATTCCTGTACAGCTCTACAGCTAAGGTTGAGGAAGTATCTTGTACAAGTTCCACCTTCTGGTCTCATACTAGAGCTATAAACACAGTATGCTTTATTAACTACTGTCTCCACCTGTTCCGTTGCCTTTAATGATCAGTGTGCATCCCTTTGTTCCTGCACCCCTTTTAGAGTTGTAGTCCTTGTGAGTTTTGTTGAGGTTTTATTTGTTTGAGGTTTTTATTGAGGTTTATTAACTATATCATTTTACTTACATGACACTGCAATCCTTTGCTATAAATTCTGTGTCTTATTGTCCTACTCAACAACCACCTGAAGAAGGAGCAGTGCTCTGAAAGCTAGTGCTTCCAAATAACTGTTCCACTATAACTGGTGTTGTGTGATTTTTAACTTTAACCCCTGCAGTTCATGAGCTGTATGTATATCCATAATGATGTAAGAGAGGGAGTTCCAGGATTTTGATACAGTGATTGAAAGAACAGCTCTATTTCCAAGTAACGGTGGGTGGATGGCTTGGAGGGGACACTCACATGCTGGTTTTGTCCTTCTAGATGGTAGCAGTTGTGGGTTCGGAACGTGCTGTCTAAGAATTTGTGGCAAATTTGTGCAGTGCATCTTTTAAGTAGGACACATTCTACTGAATGTTGGAGCTGGAGTGATTGAACATTTGTGGATGTGTTGTGAATCAAGTCAGCCTTTGTCATAGATATTGTTAAGCTTCTTGAGTGTTGCTGGAGCCGCAGTCTGCTAATGTGAAATGACAAAGGATTAGTTTATCTCTTGTAAAATATCCTCCAGGGAAAAGTGACCATAATCATGGAATTATAAGAGCACCAAACTGGAGGAAAGTACTTTAAATGCTTAATATTACCACAGAAAAACAACTAAGCTAATGGACTAGATGCTGAGACAACTCCAGTACTTGCTAGCCTGCATCTTGGGTTCTTGAAGAAAAATGCTGCAAATGTAGTGGATGCATTGGTTGCAGTCATTCAGATTCCCTCACACTCTAGCAAGGTCCAAGCAGATTGGGAAGCTGTACATTTCACACCTCGATTTAAGAAGGGAGGGAGACAAATCAGGAACTTGCATGCCAGTTAACTTATCATAGGTTAAAAGGAAATGATCAGTCGGTTTTAAATGAAGTTGTGCCAGGTATTGTGATCCCAGCTAACTGGACAAATAAGCTCAGAATGAAAGATGGTTTGAAAGATCATATGTCTAATGTTTGCTGTTGGTTACAATGGTGGTTAATGACTGAACATAATCAAACAAGGCTGCAAATGAAAATTAGGGTGGATTAGAAAGATCTTAAACAGCTAGGAGGAGAAAGTGAGGACTGCAGATGCTGGAGACCAGAGTTGAAAAATGTGGTACTAGAAAAACACAGCAGGCCAGGAAGCATCCGAAGAGCAGGAGAATCGACGTTTCGGGCATGAGCCCTTCTTCAGGAATGAGGCTGGTGTGCCAAGCGGGTTGAGATAAAAGGCAGAGGGGGAGGGAATTTTGGCTCTACGTCGGATATGTGAAACAGTCCATCTTCCAGTTACACTGGCACCATCCCTCACCTTTTCCTCCACTACATCGACGATTGTATTGGCGCTACCTCGTGCTCCCACAAGGAAGTTGAACAGTTTATCCACTTTACTAACGCCTTCCACTCTGACCTCAAATTTACCTGGACCATCTCAGACTCCTCCTTCCCCTTCATAGACCTCTCCATTTCTATCTCGGGCGACCTACTCAACACAGACATTTGCTACAAACCGACCGACTCCCACAGCTACCTAGATTACACTTCCTCCCACCCTGCCCCCTGTAAAAACGCCATCCCATATTCCCAATTCCTTCGCCGCTGCCGCATTTGCTCCCAGGAGGACCAATTCCACTATTGAACAATCCAAATGGCCTGCTTCTTCAAAGACCCCGTTTTCCCATTCGACGTGGTCGACGATGCTCTCCACCACACACCTCCACTTCCCGCACCTCCGTCCTTGAACCCTGCGCCTCCAATCGCCACCAGGACAGAACCCCACTGGTCCTCACATTCCACCCCACCAACCTCCGGATACATCGTATCATCCTCCATCATTTCCGCCACCTCCAAACAGACCCACCACCAGGGATATATTTCCCTCCTCACCCTTATCAGCGTTCCGGAGAGACTACTCCCTCCGCGACTCCCTTGTCAGTTCCACATCCCCCACCAACCCAACCTCCACTCCTGGCACCTTCCCCTGCAACCGCAAGAAGGGCATAACTTGCGCCCACACCTCCCCCCTCACCTCCCTCTAAGGCCCCAATGGATCCTTCCATATCCGTCGCAAATTCACCTGCACCTCCACACACATCATTTACTATATCCGCTGCACCCGATGTGATCTCCTCTTCATTGGGTAGACAGCTGGCCAATTGCGGAACGTTTCAGGAAACTCCACTGGGACACCCGCACCAACCAACCCAACTGCCCCGTGGCTGAATACTTTAACTCCCCCTCCCACTCCGCCAAGGACAAGCAGGTCCATGGCCTTCTCCATCACCAGACCCTGATCACACAACGCCTGGAGGAAGAGCGCCTCATCTTCCGCCTAGGAATCCTCCAACCACACGGGATGAATATAGATTTCTCCAGCTTCCTCCACTCTTCTCACCTCCCCCCCCCCCCCCCCAACATATACACACACACACACACACACACACACACACACCCCTTATCTCAGTCCCAATCCCCAGATTCAGCACGGCCCTCTTGACCTGCAATCTTCTTCCCGACTTCTCTATCCCCAACCCTTCTCCAGCCTATCGCCCTCACCCTCACCTCCTTCCACCTATCATATTCCCCGCGCCCCTCCCCCAAATTTCCTCCTCCCTATCTTTTATCTCAGTCCGCTTGGCACACCAGTCTCATTCCTGAAGAAGGGCTTATGCCCGAAACATTGACTCTCCTTCTCGGATGCTGCCTGACCTGCTGTGTTTTTCCAGCACAACATTTTTCAACTCTTAAACAGCAAACCAAAGTTTCATCTCTTTCCCAGCAATATCCAATATAGGTATTTGAGCCAAGAGAAATTTTCACTCCTTTCTCAATTCTTTAAATTCTTACTTAATTGGCTGTTCCAATTATAGTGCTTCGACTGCTGCAACAATGTTTACAATATAGTCTGTTCCGCTGACCTGAGCCTCCTGCCGGTTGTAATGGCCTAACCCTCTTCTGACAACTTGGGACATTTCTTGACAAGGGCTGTTCAAAAAAGCTTCACAAAGTTGATTGCTGGGATGAAAAGTTTGTCTTGTAAAGGAAAATTGAATAGGTTGGAACCGATACCTATTGCAGTTTAGAAGAATGGTTTAATAGAATTACAAGAGATTCTGAAGGGACTTGATAGAATTAATGCTGAGAGGTCGATTCTCATCATTGCATAATTATCAAGGGCCATAGTTTCAGAATATAGGATCTCCTATTAAGACAGAGATGAGTCATTTCTTCTTTAGGACTGTTCATTTTTGGAATTCTGTACCCCACAGTGCACTAAAGCAGAACCCTGGTATGTTTTTGAGGATGAGAAAGATTTTTTGATGTATTAGGGAAACTTTGGTTGGTGGTGTCAGTCAGCAGGAAGGTGTAGTTGAGGCTATAATGAGCTCGTCCACTTAGTAGCATGCCTGAGCCACTCAATGGGCTACTCTACAATTTATTATGTTCTTCTATTCTTCTGAGTTTGATTATATTGGGGAATTCATCCTGGTGAATGTCTGTTCTCTTGGCTTAAAAGCTAGTGAAACATGATGTTTCTGTTAGACGTGGTTAATCATCTGACCATCCCACTGAAGATTGCATGATTTCCACACACTTTTACTGTACTTAATTGGTTTAAGACCATCATTGTGGTAGGGAGGAAGGCCATTTGATTCAGGATTCCATGATTCAATGTCGAGTAAACTATCCTTGTTTCATTCACATTCGTCTGCTCTATTCTATGATCTAATTTGTTTATTTCCCTCAAGTGACCATCTAGTTGCCTTTTGAAATCATTCATTTTTCTTCTGCTTTCACCACCCTCAGGAATGATGTTTATGTCATTTGGTGTTTGAGTTCGTTTCATTAGATTCTCTCTTTCAGAAGTCTATACCTGAAGCTCACATTTATAACTTCTGTATTTGTTTTGCTCAAGATGCTCATGCCTATGGCTTTGAGTGCCGAAGGAAAAGTGTTCTGTAATAAAACAGTGCTGGAGAAACTTAGGTCTTACCAAATCAGTGGAGACAGTGAGAATGTGTTTTGGGTATGAGCTGGTAGGGGAAAGAGTTAAGTTTTGAAATTGTGAAACAGGAGGTTCAGCTGAACATGACCCAGATCAGTTAAGAACTTGCAGTTAACAATGGGGTGCTGGAGGCAAGGGTAATGGGTTAACAAGGTGGTAAAACGCTCATTCCGTAGAGGCATTTAACAATATTGGAAGCATTCAGCATGTAAGGTCAGTTTAACAAGGTGAAAAGCATTCATTATGTGAAGCCAATTACCGTTAAGAACATTGATTGTGTAACAGCAGATGACTTAATCATTACTGTTGACACTCGCTGATTGTAACAGTCAATATGTATGTTGCCTTATCTGGATGCTCCTCCCTGCAAAATGACATTAAGAAACTGCTGCACGTGGGCGATCATTCTCTCTCCCTACAGGCCCTGGAATAAAGATGGAGGAGGTAAAACTATACTGTGTCTCTGAGCGTTTTGCTTCAACTGAGGGGGTGAAGCAGGATGACAACAGAAACTGAGCTATCATTTCGAGTCTGGTATAACTCTTTGGGTTCCACAGAAGGGTCATACTGGACTTGAAACATTAACTCATATTTGCCTGTCCACAGATGTGACCAGACCGGAGTTCTTTCAGCACTTAATTTTTTCAAATTTACAGCAGCTTGCAGTATTTTGCATTTATAAAAGTATACTATGGTTACTTGTAATATATTGTTTAAAAGTCATGCTATGTACAATTTGATCCAACTACCTTTCAAATTAATGCTTCATTGGATGTAAATATCTTAACACAGAAGCTATTCTTCACTATTTGTGCTCTTTGAACGATCCTGACATTTAAAAAATAAAATTAATATATTTATCTAATCCACTTTTGAAAATTACTTTCTGCTTACACTGCCCTTCAGGCAATACATTCCAGACATTCATAACCCATTGTGAGTCTCATCTTCCAGTCTCTCTCTGCCTCTTACAGGCATCCTTTGGTGATCAACACAACCATCAGTGGAAACTGTTTCTTTTTATTTACTCCCCCTTACAATCCCGTATTATTGTTTACCATATTGAACTTTCTTTCAAGTTATTGTTGATCCAAATTGCTGTTTAATTTCTCCAATGTCCTATTTAGACTTTTTGAAGGAAATGTGAATGCTTTTGATTTTTATACAAGTTAACTATTTATGAAGTCCAAGCCTAATCTTTTGGGATGGTACAATTAGCATAAGTAGTTGTATTTGGTATTTAGTGGCTGTTCTGTTTGAAGAAGGAAAAATCCAATGTGAGTTCATGAGAATCAATTGGAAGGTAGCTTTCTCCTACTGTTTCTCTACTGCAGTCTTTTTAAAAAATGTTGCTTTGGTATATGTGCAGTGGTATTGAATTACTTCTGAAATGGATCAGATTGAATGGGTGTATTACACATTATTTCACATCATTTTCAAAAATACTTCAATTCCATATGAACTTAAACGAATAAGAATAAAATTTAGCAAAGAAATGACATAAATGTAACTTCATAGCAAAGCTCCAGCACTGAATTGGCATTTGATACTCAATAGTTTTATCAATTTTTAAAGAACTACCTCCATGATTTCCACATGGTTGGCATGTAAGATATTAAACTGTTTATGCTTGTAATCCAAGGGTGATAGACACCTGTGAAGTCGAGAGAAGAAAATATTGATGCAATATATACATTTATTCTATGTATAGAGTAAGATATAACTATTCTGAAACAAATATATTTTGTAACAATTAAGATTTATTTCCTTAAGAGCGAGACTATAACCTGGCACATCTCCAGATATAGTACTCATTTAACCTCAAATGGGTCTTTCTAAATTCTTTTCATTATAGTATAATCCCTGTTGTAAAGAGAAATGCAGTCCAAATTTCCAGGAAGGACAGAAATATCATTGAAATATCCTTAAGTAGGAAAAGAGGAGCCAGATACTGCCCGAGGAGCCTGACATAATTTTCTAGGCTCACTTAGCCTCCAAAGATCCTGTCACGGCATACAGCAGGCATTTGGCTATTAGCCATTAAGAGGTGGAAGGGAAGGTGAACATTCTGAGAAGAATTGGAACAGGAACTGTGTGGAGGTTATGTTTGTTTCTTTTGTTTTGCAGACAGCTGGAGGGAGACTACAATTGCTACAGTGAATAGATGCACTGTGTTTGACATGTGGACTTGCACGTTGCTACCATGAGTTGCTGTTAGACAGCACATTAGTTGCCAAAATGTCCTTTAGCTAAGGGTATTTAAGAATGAAAACTTTTGACCTGCAACATCATTTCCTCCCAGAGCGATATTTGCATTAACAATTATCTGTCATGGGAAATGAAATATTTGAACCTGGAAAGAATTGCATAAATTGTTCAGTGTTGACCCTCTAAACCCTGGAATAGCTACAAATGTCTGGAATTCCCACAATTGTGGATTATCAGGCTTTTTTAAAAACCTCTTACATTTCAAGTAGAGATTTTGGGAATTCCCAAGCATGCACATTTCCAGACTATTTTCCAATGTTGTAGAATAAGATATCTGACTTTCGCTTACCAAGTTCACAGAATTTTACAGGGAAACTTTGCTTTCCAGCTGTTAGCTTAGCTAATTTGGTGACATTCTACTGATGTGGAAAGTTGTAGGCTGGAGCCCACTTATGTGCTTGAGCTAATCATCTATTTTGACTCTTTAAAGAGTGAGTATTAGGTTGTCTGAGCTTTTGTGCCTGACTGAAAAGTTAGTAGAAACTTGCATTTACATGGCTTTTTTCACTACCCCACAGCCTCTTAAAGCACACTTGCTAATTAAGTGCTTTTGAAGTGTAGTCATTTTTGTCATGTAGGAAATACAACAGCTAATTTGTACATGATGTGACTATACAAATAGCAATGAGAGATCTACATTAGATGTCATTGAGGGAACGGACACCAGAGGAATGCTCTTCTCTTCAAATATTCCTAGTGATCTTCTAAATCTGTCTGAGGGTTTACAGGACTGAGTTTCACATTCATTCCAAAAGATAACATCTAGAACAATACTGTACACTCTTGGTACTGCAAATTTACCCAAGATTGTGCTCAGTCTTCTGTTTTCAATACAAGAGTTCTACAACTGAGCTGAGGCTGACTGCGTTTGGGGTTTGTCTGGTGGTTCTTTAGCAGTCTGTTTGCTAGGTTTCTTGGCTAATATTCAATTATCATCTTTATCAATAACTGATGCTGCTTTTGGGAAATTACGTAGAAAATTTCTCTTGTGTTTACAAGCATACCAAGCTTTACATTCCAAAGCAGTTTCTTAAAATGAAGTGTTTTGAGAAACTCCTGAAAGGTGTTCTGCACTACTGTGTTAATATATTAAAAAATTAAGATTCAGGGAGATTTTACTTCGTCTACCATAAGTATTATGAGGGTCTTGTCAGCAGATTAGTGTTTCTGGGGAAAACAAAAATCATCATTGGATGTCTATATGTTGCATGGACTGTGTCCTCATTTCAAAAGCCAGCCCAAACGAACGCATTTTTCTTTGTATACTGTTGCTGGGCATTCTTATAAGAATGAATGACATTGGCTGGAAAGCTAAATTGTTTGTGCAAGACAGAAGAACTAATTAATGAGTGATATGATAGAAGTTGATAGATTTTCTTCTGGATAGTGAGTGTTGTAGTGGTGGTGCTGAGACAGGGGAGAAAACTTCAGATTGTGAAGCACGCAATATAAACTTGAGAGTCAGTTGCATGAGCAAATACTGGCATAAAATCATTAGTTGGAAGGGATGTGCAATAGAGGGTAGGAACATAAGGCACTGGAGTAAGCCATTCAGTCCATAAAGTCTATTCTGTCATTGTTCGATCATGGATGATCTGCACTTTGATTCTAGTCATCCACCGTATTGTCATATACCTTTGTCTAGCAAAACTAATAATTTTCAACCTTTAAGTCTATGAACAATCTGAGGAGCCACACCCCTTTTGGAATTGGTGGGAGACTCCCCTCAACCTGATAGCAATTTTTGGAGACAGCACATAGTGCAGTTAAAAGTGGAAATCCGGAGATTATTGTTGTAGGTGTTTCTCTGTTCCCTTACACTGCGAAAGTCCCAATAAATTGCAAACAATAAAGATCATTGAGCTGAAGAAGCCTTGCCCTTTTCATCTGCTATTTTCACTCTAAAACTGTTTAGAAAAGTCATACCTTGTCAGATGGGATAAAGCTTAGTTTTAACAAGACCTTTAATTGCTGTTAAACAGACTTGCTATCCCTGTCAAACTTCTCAAATATGTTTTGTTGGTTACCTGGAGGTCCCTTTGACTTGTTACCAAGTTCAAACTGAGACAAGAAAAGATGAAGTCTACTCAGTTAATGTTTTCCACTGCACATGTCATCAATCATTTATAACAGGAGAAAGAAATCCATCCAGAGCACAGTCCTTGGTGCACAACAAACAGATTTGGCAAAAATGGAGGAAAGAAGACTGGGTTAATGACCCTGTATTTCAATGCATGCACCATCTTTGACAAAATAGATTACATTTTTATCACCCATGCTAATAATTTATGATTTGTTCACTGTTAGAGGTGGTTGCAAGGTAACCAAGGTCCTGATCTGAATATTGAAGGTTATTTGACATTTCAAAACATCAAAGCTTGGAAAAGTTATTTGAATAGTTTTGTTGATTTAAGGATATAATTTGCATAACTTCATTCAAAAGAGCAAGATGGAGCATCAGTTTGGTTAAGATAAATGGAAATACTTAGAGTGGTAGTTCAGAGAACCCCTAAAACAGTGTATACAGGAAGAAATAAATAAAGTATGTTAGAAAGATATGTGAATAGTTCAATCTATATGTAAGTTGGCTGAATCAGGCTTGGAAAATTTCTAAACACATTCTAGACACAACCAGTGAGCAAACTTTGCTGATCAGGTAATGTGCGATGAAACAGGATAAATACTCTACTCCCAATCCATGCCTTGTAGTTATGCCAGTTAATGATTGGAACTTTATCAAAAGCCCTTCTGAAAAACCACATTCACTAGCTGAACCTCATTATCTCTAGTGGTTTAGATCCTTGAAATTCAGGTACATTTGTCAAGTATGATTTTTCTTTTGAAAATCCATGCTGACTGTCCAATCCTATCACTGTTTTTCAAGTGCTCTGTTATTAAATCTTCTATAATAGATAAATTCTCCCCATCACTGATTTCAGGGTAACTGGGGGTCTACAATTCTGTGGTTTTTCTCTACCGCTTTTTGTTTTAAATGGTGTGATTGTAGGAATTGTTCGAGTTCCCATAGTATCTTGAAAGATGACCACCAACGCATCCACTGTCTCAAGGGCAACTTTGTTCAGCACTCTGGGATGAAGATGATTTGACCCTGGGGATGTAACGGTCTTCAATCTCATCAATTTCTCTAAAACTGATTTCCTTCATTTGCACCCTAGACCTTGTATTCCCAGCATTTTTGTGACATTATTTATGTCCTTCTTTGTGAAAGCATGTATTTAATTGATTAAATTAGATTAGTTGTGGTTCTGATCGCCGAGCTGGGAATTTGTGTTGCAGACGTTTCGTCCCCTGTCTAGGTGACATCCTCAGTGCTTGGGAGCCTCCTGTGAAGCGCTTCTGTGATCTTTTCTCCGGCATTTATAGTGGTTTGAATCTGCTGCTTCCGGTTGTCAGTTCCAGCTGTCCGCTGCAGTGGGTCCAGGTCGATGTGCTTGTTGATGGAATCAGTGGATGTGTGCCATGCCTCTAGGAATTCCCTGGCTGTTCTCTGTTAGATTAGATTAGATTCACTACAGTGTGGAAACAGACCCTTCGGCCCAACAACTCCACACCGACCCTCCAAAGAGTAACCCACCCAGACCCATTTTCCCTCTGACTAATGCATCTTACACTATGGGTAATTTAACATGGCCAATTCACCTGAACTGCACATGTTGCAGTTTTTGTGTTCCCCATTATATTTTCCCCATATCAGACTGTATTTTAACTAGTCTTTTTTCTTATCATTGCAAAGTGATTGCAACTACTTATGTGTGTTTTATAGATATGTTCTAACTTGCTTTTGTATCCTCTTTTTACCCCTTCTTAATCGATCCCTTTGTCTTCCTGAAGTCTAAGTTGCTGTCATTTCTGCGGTTTTCTGGTTTTTTTTGGCCAATTTGTATACTCCTTCGTTGGAGTTAATACTATCCCAAATTTCGCTTGTTTTCCATGATCAGGCACCTTTCCCATTTTATTTTTATGTCATACAGGAATGAAAAATTGTTTTGTTTCTCCACGTGCTCTTTAAATGCTTGCCATTGCCAATCTATATCTACCTTTAAGTAACGTTTACAATTTTGCATAGTCAGCTTATGCCTCACTTTAGTAATTTTTAAGATAAATAGAACATTGTCCTTTATTGCAAGGTTGGTATAATATAAAAGTAACAAAGCATTACTGCAGCAGTACAGGGTCTTGGTGAAACCACATGTACAGTATATAAATTTGGGCTCCTTATTTGACATGATAAATTAAATTAAGTAATTAAATATGAAGCAATCAAACAAAGGTTCACTTGACTGATTCTTGGAATGATTTGGAGGTGCTGGCGTTGGACTGGGGTAGACACAGTTAAAAATCACAACGCCAGGTTATTGTCCACTGGTTTATTTGTAATCACTAGCTTTCGAAACACTGCTTCCGCTCTGTAGCGCTGCAAAAGCTAGTGATTCTTGGGATGTACAAAGTTAAAAATCACACAACACCAGGTTATAGTCCAGCACGTTTAATTGGAAGCACTAGCTTTTGGAACGCTGCTCCTTCATCAGGTGGTTGTGGAGTATAAGATTGTAAGACACACAATTTATAGCAAAGTCTTGGCTTTTGAAGAAAGAATGAACCATTGGACTTTGAAGAATGTGAGGTAATTTCATTGCAACATCCAAGATCTTGAGGGAACTTGAAAGGATGGATTCTGGGAGGTAAGTCTGGAACTCGAGAACAGAGTTTTAGAATAAGAAATCTTCCTTAAGACAGAGGGGATGAATGTAATTTTCACTTGGAGGCTCATTTATCAATGGAATTATCATCCCTAGAAAGCAGTGAAAGGTGAGTCACTGAATTATTCATGGCTGAATAAAATAGGTTTTTAACGGACAAATGAATCAAGAATTAATGGGGATTGGGAGCAGATGAGAAAGTGGAGTTGTGACTACAAATGCATCAATTATGATCCTATTGAATGATAGAATAGACTCAAAAGACCTGATTTGCCTAATCCAGTTCCTCTATCCCAATGCTACAAAATTTAGCTCCTTGCGAGCTATTTACTTGGAGGTCATTGCAAACATAAGTAATAGCTAATGGGTGCTTTTCATGCTGGAAGAAGGCTGCTAGTCTCGTTTCCCAATGGTTGTTATTTCACAGCTTAAAAACACAGCTTTTCCTGTTTTTGTAAACTGTAAGGAGCGTAGTGTTGTTGTGGTTCTGTTTGCCGAGCTGGGAGTTTGTGTTGCAAACGTTTCGTCCCTTTTCTAGGTGACATCCCATGCAAGGACTGCACAAAACACTACATAGGACAAACAGGAAGACAACTAACGACCCGCATCCATGAACACCAACTAGCCACGAAACGACACGACCAGCTATCCTTAGTACCCACACACGCAGATGACAAGCAAAATGAATTCGACTGCGACAACACTACTATTATAGGCAAGCCAAACAGAGAACAGCCAGGGAATTCCTAGAGGCATGGCACTCATCCACAGATTCTATCAACAAACACATCGACCTGGACCCAATATACCGGCCACTGCAGCGGACAGCAACTGACAACCGGAAGAGGCAGAGACAAGCCACTATAAATGCCGGAGGAAACATCACAGAAGCGCTTCACAGGAGGCTCCCAAGCACTGAGGATGTCACCTAGAAAGTGGGCGAAACGTTTGCAACACAAACTCCCAGCTCGGCGAACAGATCCACAACAACGAGCACCCGAGCTACAAATCTTCTCCCAAACTTAGGAGCGTAGTGTATAATTTCAGGAAGACTCTGCCAGGTTGGTGAAGTCGGTGCATATGTGGTAGATGAGGTTCAATGTGGAGAAGTAACCGTTGTTACCCTGTAGTACAAGGAACATAAAACAATTTCATTAATGGGGGCTCGGTGTGGAAGAGCAGATGTTATGCGTAAACTATATAGACTTCAGCTGAAATACTGTGTACAATTCTGCATGCTAAACTTTAGGAAAGATGTAACTGTATTGGAGAGAGTATGGATGATGTTTACTAGTATGATTCTGGGGTGAGAAACTTAATTATGAGGAAGGATTGGAGTAACAAAGCTTTACTGCAGCTGACTAGGGTCTTCTTAAAACTACGTGTACAGTATAATTTTGGGCTTCTTATTTAACGATTGATTAAGTAATTACATGTGAAGCACTTAAGAAAAGGTTCACTTTACTGATTCTTGGGATGGAAGTGATGTCTTTTGAAAATGATTAAACAGTTGGACCTATAATTGGTCTTTAGAAGGTTGTGAGATAATTTTGTGGCAACATTCAAGATCTTGCGGGAACTTGAAAGGATGAATTCTGAGAGGTGAGACTGGAACTAGGGAACAGAATAAGAAGCCTCCCTGAAGACCTTAGAGAGAAGATGGCTCGGAGTGATTTGAGATTAGTTGTCAATATTATGAGGTGTTTGGACAGAGTAGTTCGGGAGAAACTATTCCCACTTGTAAACGTATTAAGAAACAGAGTGCACAGTTTTAAAGTGTTTTACACAAGAAATGTTTGTGATGTGAGAAAAACCTTTCCACCTTGTGATTTCTCCAGATTTGGAATTCACTTTCTGGAAGTTGGTTGAGGCAGGTTCAATTGAGGTGTTCAAAAGGACGTACAACAATGTGAAGGGTTATGAGGAAAAGGCAGGAATTTGGCATCAAATCAAACTACCCAGAGCCAGTGCGTATATGAATGGCTGATTGATCACCTCCTGTAACAGTTCTGTGATTCAGAACAATGAAGACCATCGCTTTTTTTTTGCTGGTTGCATAATCAGGCCAGTGGCATCGGAGATATCTTCTCATTGCTGAATAAAAGCAAAAGAACAGCTGCATAATTACCATATCATAATCAAATGTTGCAGTTGCTTAATTTTAGACGTAACTGCCATTTTAAAAAGATGGTTCTTCTGCTACAATTGATCACTTTTCCACTACTTTTGGACAAATACAGCTGCCACTTAAAGCCTGAGCTGAGGCTTATTGCAGTGTTGTTCAACTGCCATATCAAAGTAAGATCTTCTTCTGCAATTGAACCAGGTTCTCTATTCACTCCTTGGGCATGCTATACATTTTTGTCAAGGTTGTAGGACAACTTGACATAGAGAGAGGTTGGTCTTACCTGTGAGTTTAATTTAATAATGAAAGCAAAGCTATCTAGATAATGAAAAGTGAAAGATCTAATGTTTTATAATTGTTGTAGGTGGGTGGCCAGTATTCATTGCATAAAAACAGAATCCTTCTGATTATTCGATATTCTACATTCTAAATGTAGAATGGGCATTTAGGTATTGAATTATAAATATTTATTTGAATGTAATTCTGACAGGCTGATGCAAAATGACTTCTAAACTTTTTAAAAACATAATTAAATCAGTTTTGAAATAGAAGAATATCTTTGGCATTTAAATGGGTAAGCATGGTTTGAGATGTTCTGGAGCAGTCTGTAAAAACTACACATGTAAGCAATCTGTATTACAGTCATGCCATGGTGCAGGCTTTTCTTAACACATTTTTCTCATCCAAACAATTTCATGACAGTTATTGCAGCTACAAATTTTTCATCGGGCCATGCTAGCAATAGCTTCCACTGGAAATACAAAAACAAGGCAAGATGAATACAACAGAAACCTGCAGTGGAGAAAAAAGTGACACTATGAAATTGCTGAGCTCGTTGTGGGGTAAAAGGACTGAGGAGTGCCATATTGAAAGATGAATGTTGTTTGCTTGAGTTTATTTTGCATTTCATTGGAATGCTACAGAGGTCAAGAACATAGTGGTCAGCATGACAGCAAGAGTAGGGTGTTAAAATGGCAGACAGTCAGAAGATTGGCCTGAATGCAGCTGTTCCTCAAAGCAGTCTGCAAATCTGTGTTTTGTCTCCTCTGTGCAGAGCACACCATATACTGAATATGGTGCATGCAGTGTACTAAACTTAAAGTAGTGCATGTAAGTCACTGTTTCACCTAGAATGAATGAATGAAGTGTTGAAGGGTGAGGACTGAGGAGCTAAAAAGACTAGTAGCCGCAATTCCTGCACTTGCAGGACAAAGTGGTCTGGAGTGGGTTTTGGACTGACTGAATACTATTGCATAGTAATTAATTGCTTTAGAATGCTGAAAGGGCAGAATTATGGACAATGAGAGATGTGGAATAACTTCCCTCCTTGGCTCATGTCTCAACTGACTGCAACAAGATTTGATGGAGTCTTTCTTTATTTTTTTCAAAGGGTTGGGTGCTACTGGCTGGGCCATTATTTATGTCCACCACTAATTGTCCTGTTGTGGTGAGCTTTACTCTTGAACTATTGCAGTTTGTGTTTTAGATACGCCTGAAATCTGTTTAAAATACTTTAAGAATGTTGCCCCTAAGGCACTGAAGTGATGATATATTTCCAATTCAGGATGATGTGTGATTTGGAGGTGAACTGTCATGTAGTGGTGTTCTCATGCATCTGCTACGCTTGTCCTTCTAGGTACTGGATAGTAGCAAGGTGCTGTTGAAGGAGCCTGAATCAGTTATTGTAATACATCTTCTATATCATACATACCATTGCCACTGTGTCTTGGCGAAAGGAGTGAATGTTGAAGATGTTAGGTGAAGTGCAACTCCAGCAGGCTGATGGCATCAGACTTCTTGAGTGTTAGCACCGCACTCATCCAATGTCAAAAGGCAATGATTTTATTCTCTTCTTGGAGATGGTCATTCCTGGCATGTGGCGTGCAAGTTGCATTCCATTTATTAGCAAAAGTCTTGATGTCTGTACCTTGTTGCATTTGGACATCGACTCCTCCAGTATTTGAGGAGTCACAAATGATGCTGAGCATTTGTGCAGTTGTCAGCAAGCATCATCACTTTAGATCTTATGGGCTTGGTAGGGGCAGAGAGATGCATTTTCTAGTTTAGTGTGATCCAATGAAGGGATACTTTTATTCTTTGCTTGATATGGATCTGGAAGGATTAATACTGAAGGGTACTATAAATATCACCTTGCAGACCTCTGAGCAGAACAGCTTAGGATCTCAGAAGAGTGAGACCGAATATCTGATTGTCTTCTGAAACACTGACAGGAGCTGTCCTATTTATGTAATCTCTAATGAGTTGGAGACAGTGACATACTGGTAATATCGCCAAGCTCTTCATCTGGAGATCCAAGCTAATATTCTGGCGATGTTGGTTCAAATCTCACCACAACAGATTGAAGACTGGGACAGTTCTCCTTGGAGAGAGGAAGGCTGAGAGGAGATTTGATGGAAGTTTTCAAAATTGTGAGCAGGCTGGACAGAGTAATTGAGGAGAAGCTAATCCTGCTCGGAAAAGGAACATGAGGGCATAGATATAAATCTTTTTTGCTCAGTGAGTAGTTCAGATATGGAATGCATCTCCTGGACCTTTTGGGGAGGCAGGTTCAATTGAGACACTCAGGAGGTCATTGGATGATTGTTTGGATGGCAAGGACATGGTTAAAAATTAGGACCATGGCACTGATTATCATGATGCTTGTTTGAAGAGCCGGTGCAGGCACAGTGGGGTGAATGGCTGTGTTCTGTGCTTTAACAATATTGGCATTGATTAAGCAGCTGATTTTGTTTGGGCTTACAACACAACACTGAGGAAAGCCTGTGGATGGACCTGGAACAACTACAACCATCTTCTCTGTACTATTATGGCTCCAATCAGTGGAGAGTTTCTTCTGGATTCTAATTGACTCCAGCTTTGGGGCTGGGTCTCCTTGACATAATACTCCATTGAATGCTACTTTAATGTCAAGACTGATCGCTATCAGCTGAAGCAGCTTGGCTAAAGGTGAACCTAGATATGGAGCAAACTCTCGCACTGTTGCTGAAATGTTGTCAGGAATGGTAGCCATTGCACTATCCATTATCTTTAGCCATATGAATGTGGAATGAATTGAATTGGTTAAAGACTGGCATCTGTGATACTAGGGACCTTTTGAAGCAGGCTGGGACAGTTCATCCACTTGACACTTATGGCTAAAGATTGATGCAAATACTTCAGGTTTATATTTTGCACCGATGTGCTGGGCTCCATGTTGAGGTCGGGATATTTGTAGAACCACCTCCAATGAGTTGTTTAGTTGTCTTCCATCATTCATGACTGGATGTGGCAGGTCTGCAAAGTTTAGATCTAATCTAGCTCCACAGGGCTGTGGTTGCTGTTTGCGTTTTTGGTGCCTAGTTTGATGTCAGCTAGTCCAAGCATTTTCATTTTCTTGTTTAGACTTT
This sequence comes from Hemiscyllium ocellatum, assembly GCF_020745735.1. Classification (NCBI taxonomy): domain Eukaryota; kingdom Metazoa; phylum Chordata; class Chondrichthyes; order Orectolobiformes; family Hemiscylliidae; genus Hemiscyllium; species Hemiscyllium ocellatum. The sequence continues at coordinate 41,271,622 of NC_083418.1, forward strand.
GTAGCAGTTTGATATAACTAAATAGCTTGCTTGGCTATTTCAGAGAATAATTAAGAGTCACTACATTGCTATGAGTCTGGAGTAATATGTCGACCAGACTAGGTAAAAATGGCAGATTTCCTTCCCAAATGGATAATGAACCAGATGGGTCTTTTAAACAGCACTCAACAGTGATTATGTTGGAATTTGATTCCATGTCTCCAGGTCATTAGATCATGATTTTTGATTACTTGTCTGGTGGCATTGTCTACTGCCTATACACCTCACCACTGTTTGTAAAAGAGAGTGATGCCATGTTTAAATGCCTTGTCTGCAAAGTCTAAATAATAAACTTAAGTAGCATGTCCATGATATGCTACTTACTTATTCATCAACGTATTGAAGTAAATGAGGTTAAAGATTTTCATCAACAATTTTGTTTACATTGTAAGATAATTGCTCAAATACAGTTGGCATTTTCTCTCATAAGTTCAGTATTGTTGCAGTTCAGGCGTGAAGTCAATTTGCTTTGTTTGCAATGTCAAAGTCATAATCTAATTTAATGCTTAAATATTTTTTATTGATTTCAAGAATGATGTTACACATGATTTGTGAACTCGGCTGAGTATTGATCGTTTTGCGTTTGTAATAATAAACTGTTGCAATGTCATAAAGGGTCATTTGCTTTCCAACATGACCTTCTGGTTCACAAGCACTTGATCCAACTTCTGTGTCATAACTCTAATTTTCATGTGTTGCTCTGCGATCACACTCCATTCTGGTGTTCTTTGATCACATTCATGTGGGTGTTAATTATTATCCCTCGTAGCTCAGGAAAATGTGTGCACATAAGATATGCAAAGATCAGTGAATTTGGAGACAAGGGTGTTATTATTAAGTTTGCAGATATCACAGAGATTGGTGGAGGAATAGGTGCTGGTGTGGAAACATAAGGACTTGGACAAGTTAGGATGTGTGACATATGAAATACAATGTGCGAAAAAGTCCAAGATTATGCACTTCAGTAGAAAGAACAGAGGTGTAAAAGGAATCTAGACAGAAGATGTTGTAGAAATCTGTACTCTAGTGTAAATAGGTTACCAACCAAAATTTAAGCTGCAGTTTGGAAGAATGAATGGAATGACATTCCAGCTGCCATGAAGACCAATTGGCATTAACTTACAGTTGACACCATAAAAGGGAAAAGGATTTGCAGAAATCAAAGGAATTCAACAATTGCTGGCTATGTATTGTAAAACCATTTTGGGATAAGTTTCACAAGCAATTCCAGATAAGGACACCTGGTTGCCAGTTTGGCAATTTTAACTGTACAAAAAGCAGCCCAGAAACCCCCAATTTTAGCAGGACTCAGGAGAATAACACTGCATGAGGTATCCTATGTCAGGAGGAATGGTGAAGATATTGAGAAGAGACCCCAGGGTAGTAAAGGACAGTGATTAAGATATCTCTAATATTTAAAGGGATGTAGCTTTTATTTAAGTATTACTAAATTAATTTATTAAGTTTCATGGAGCTCAAAGTGTCTCTGCTGTATCTTTGTCTATGCATATACTGCTGTCACACAGAGATGGGTGACATCTGACTTAAAAATATTTCATGACCTTATCCCCATTGACGTCTCTCCCACAGAAGTATAATCCTGTGTGAGAAAAGATTTCTCCCAACTTCTGTTTTAGATACAAGATCCATTAGCATTTAAAATGTGTCCCCTAGTTCTTGCCTCTACCATAAGAGGAAGCATCTTTTCAGCATCCACACATGATTGATCTTGTGTTCCAATAAGAGCAGCTTGTTTTCTTGTGCATTCCAATGGTTATAAGCTTAACCAGTTCAAACTTTCTTCATTGGATAACCTTCTCATTCCAGGAATCAGTTGAATCCTTTCTAAAATCAGTGTGCCAAAATTGTACACAATACTACGATGTAGTGTCATCAGTGCTCTGTACAACTGTAGCACATCATCCTGAGAATGTGTATAGGGTATGAGCAGGTAGGGAAAGAGTTATGATTTGAGTTTTGCGAAACGAGGTTCGGCTGAACATGACTCAGATCAGATAAGAACTTGCAGTTAACAATGGGGTGCTGGAGGCAAGGGTAATGGATTAACAAGGTGAAAAAATATTCATAATGTAGAGCTATTCAACAATATTGGAAGCATTCAATATGAAAGGTCACTTAACAAGGGGAGAAGTATCCATTATGTGAAGCCAGTTGACAAGGTTAAGAACCTTCATTGTATAACAGCAGAAGGTTTAATCCATACTATTGACCCTCACTGATTGCAATGGTCACCCAATCAATATGTATGTTGCCTTATCTGGATGTTCCTCCCTATAATTGACTATATAATTCATTTAAGAAAGTACTGTTCCACAGAAGACTAAGAACTTATGTCCCTGTGCACATGGGCGATAGTTTTCTCTCTCCTTCCAGGGTCAAGAATAAAGATGGAGGTAAAACTGTATTGTGCCTCTGAGCATTTTGCTTTGACTGCTTCGACTTTACTTCGGGAATGGGACGACAATCCCTGCTTTTATATTCCATTCCCCGAGGAATAAACAATGATATTCTAGTTGCCTTCCTAATCTCTTGCTGTGCGTTCACACTGATGCTGCTTCATATATCCGAATCCCCAGATTGTTTGACACCTTAGTTCTGCAATCTCTTTTCATTTAGGTAGTTCATTACTTTCATTCAAAGTGGACAAGTTCACTTATATATTCCATACGCCAGAGTTTCCCCTCATTTAATCTATTCATATTACTAGGGTCATTCAACTCTACATTGGCTAAATTGACTGTCCCTTCTATGTGGTACACTTATGTGGCAACTTTTGGATTGATCTTAGTTCATTTTGCATCTCAATGACACGCAAAGTGATTGGACTTTCTACAAGCTTTGCACTATTTATAAATAGCAAAACACTGTCCTGTATGGGTGAGCACCATCACAGAGGAAGTGCTGTTTGGACTCTAAGACTGCTGTTGATTTTTGCAGGTGGTTTGTGGTACGTAAACAATCAATAGTCTTTATAGTAGTTGAATTTGCCGTGTGGCCATGATTTTTGGCAGCTTCAACTTCAGTAGCTCTGGATTCTGGAATAAATATTGTTTTTGCTAACTCAAACAGCTCTGCCAGCTTTTTGTTTTTCTCAAGTGCTTTTTGACATCATTGTCCAAGAAAAGTATGTTTGACCAGAGAGATGATCAGCTTTCCCACTAATTCTTTTTCCTTCTGTTTGGACCTCCAAGGTCTGTGTTTGGCAGAAGTTTCAAGAATTGTTAAGTCAGTGCTGCTTCGGAGTGGCAGTGTGCGTGCTGCTGCGCAGCTTAGCGAGTTGAATATTGGAGATAATCTTATAATTATATGTGTCAAAGTGTAATGCTGTGGATGTTGGAAATCTGAAATAAAAACTACCTGCTGAAATAAAAACTAAACAGGAAGCATCTCTGGAGAAAGAAACAAAGCTAAGGAATTTAGCAAGAGAATTTAACCACTCCTAGATGTAAACAACCCTGAACATACATCTGAGCTCTCTTGTGAACTCAGCTGCATCTACATGAAAGAGATCATTGGCTGTTCAGGCATAGGTGCTCTCATTGGTACAGGAGCTTCTGTCAATGTTGTGAATGACAATATTCAAGGAGAAAGTGAGGACTGCAGATGCTGGAGATCAGAGTGAAAATGTGTTGCTGGAAAAGCGCAGCAGGTCAGGCAGCATCCAAGGAGCAGGAGAATCGACGGTTCGGGCATGAGCCTTCCTGAAGAAGGGCTCATGCCCGAAACGTCGATTCTCCTGCTCCTTGGGTGCTGCCTGACCTGCTGCGCTTTTCCAGCAATACATTTTCACTCTGATCTCCAGCATCTGCAGTCCTCACTTTCTCCTCGAAGATTTTAACCTACTGTGAATTCTCTTGCAAGGATGCCTTCCTTGAAGAAGCTCTCTTCCAAAAAAAACAGATTCCTGAAGAAGGGCTTATGCCCGGAATGTCGATTCTCCTGCTCCTTGGATGCTGCCTGACCTGCTGCGTTTTCCAATGACAATATTCAACAAAGTTCAGGATTTCTCCATTCTCTATGAACCAGAAAATACAGACATTTTATGTCGTATTGGTGATAAACCACTGAAAATTCTTGATTTTTAAAATTCCAATCTTGTTCAAAGACACAATAAAGGCTATATTTCATATCCTGTCTGGAGAATGTGACATACCCATCAGTTTTCACATGGTAATAGATCTTCACAATTGCTTTCATGTCCCCAATTCCCACACTGGATTTGTGGACTGTAAATGACTCTTATTCTGAACTTCCAATTATTTGTGTTTTAATTTCATGTTTAACATGCTAAGAATCATCAAAGTCACTCTTTGCACAACACCTTCAGACAGCAGCAAATGCTTAGATACACTAATGTCTACATGTTCTGTTCCTGACCTGGAACTACCTTCACTGTTGCTGAGTCAAAATCCAAGACATCACGTCGACAGAGCACTACGCCACATGGACTACAAGACAGCAGTTTGCTTTCACAAGGCATTTGATGCCTGCATCCTGTGAAAGAGTAAATGTATGCCTGTTTATTTCCCGAAACCCATACAATACCAGTCAATTTTCTTGTTTGTACCTTGCACTGCGTGCTGAGTTATAATTGTGTTGAATAGTCTCATTTTTGTTTGGCACGGGATATAATTTTAGTGCATTTGTAGGAGAAGAAAACTTACTTCGTCATAAAACGTTTCTTCAGGCTTGGCAAACATGTTTTACAGGCACAAATTTGTAATGCAGCTTCAAGTTGACAAAATGAACATTGCATTTTTTAAACTATTATACGACTCTAACCTGGCTATCATCTATGACATCGTATACTCTGTGGAGATCTTCCTTCTTTTGCCTGCATCCTTAAAGATGCCAATCATGGCAGCCTGCTTTTAATTTCTTCCCAAGACAGTCAGTCCTGGTCACATTACCATTGTAGCCTGTTCCTGTTACATCTAGCTCATCCATTCCTATCTCAATAATTTATTGCTCCCTTATCCACCTGCACAAACAATCACCTTCACCCGTGACACCACCATAAGTTTAGCTCTTGACATCTATTCCTCCTCAGCTAATGCCTCAAACTGAAGCTGATTATTCTCAATTTTAACATCTTATTCAAGCCAAACTTCCTTCTACAGATTTTTCATTCTTTCCACAAGGCTTACTTGATCCCTTTTTGATTAACCAGACGTCTTTGAACATGGACATTGAATACATGCAGCCATATTTTATTATCCACTAAGTCTAGCTGTGCTGTTGTTGACCAACATTGTACCTGCTTTCACAATATTTCCAGTTGAACATTCTTGTGTTTCGATTTCTTTGTGGACTTACTCTTCCCTATGATGGTAAACTACTCCAACCCTACAACCACCACCCATCCTCAAGGGTAAACTACTTATATCATTGTGGAGGTGCAGGTGTTGGACAAGGTCAAAAACACACAACACCAGGTTATAGTCCAACAGGATTATTTGAAAACACTAGCTTCCAGTGAATTTTCATTTGCATTTGGAAAAAAGTTCTATTTTGTTCAAAAAGCACACAATTTGTAGTCAGTCAGTGTGGCATTTTATAAACTCCTACTTCGGAATTAAAATCCAAACAAGACTTCACACCTAAACTACACTGTCTGATCAGAGGTGACACCTCCTTTACATTGATAACACCAGGGCATTGATTTGAAATAAATTATCTGATTTACATATTGATGAATCGAACCTACATCTCCATTCTAACTGATTAAAGATTTCAGAGCCGCCTTATGTGCATTCATTTCGTTCACACAAGTTGTATGACCCTTTGATCTTTTGCTCATAAATTCTGTGTCTAAGGTTTTCCCCTCTAACACCTGATGAAGGATCAGTGCTCTGAAAGCAAGTGTTTTCAAATAAACCCATTAGACTATAACCTAGTGTTGCATGATTTTTAACTTTGATCTTGTCAGTTTATGCTAACGATCAAGATTCTATTGGAATAATAATTGCCATTTTTGTTTATTAGCTGTCAAAAGTTAATGACTGTTTGTCTGTTAATCTTTAGTTTGTCTTTTTGCATGTAAAATAATAATCTAAAAAGAACCAGGAAGTGGTGAATGGAAGTGGAATTGCCACCACTTTGCCTCATGCTATGTCTTATGGTTAATATGATTTATGCTAAAACATTCGCGAATTATCTTACTGAGATACTCCTGGGGATTGAATGACTATTACTGCAGAGCACTGTTGATGAGTTTCACTCTTTATTGCTGAATCTAAATGAGCTAGTGCATGGAATGGAATGTGTTTTGGCTGTTTCAGTGAAATGCCCAGTGGACATAAGCTTGCTTTGTGCATTAGCTATAACTGGCAACGATCGAACGTCCAAAGAGCCCAATGGAGATTTACATCGCAAAATATTTGTAACTTGATTTGTATTGTTACTGCAGCATAAAAAAATGTGCATAACTTTTAAACACCAAACAATCTGGCTTTGCACACTTAATTCTCAATATAGGCTGAATGTGTACATTTTTCTTTCATGAGTAGGAATAGATTGAGACAACATAGCTTCCTTTCCAGCTGTAGTAAATTCACATAGTAAAAGATGTGCTAAACATAGTAAGCAAATGTAACACAATGATAAAACTTTTGATCCTGATCACAATAAAATGCTTAACTAACGTAAAAATTGTTTTTTTCACTTTTGTTGAAATGAAGTTAATTTGCTGTGAGGAGAACACATCCTATGGCTGATTTCTGCCAGGTTCTTTTTATATGCAGCGCATGTATTATATTTCATCTCCTCCTACTGGCTCATTGAGGATTTCCTGCCTTTATCCAGTTGATTTTTTTTATCCAGATGGCCAGTCTTAGTTTAAAATTTGCATGTATTTGAAAAACAATTTTAGTTATACTAAGTATGTCATTCAGTAAAAAGAAGCCGAAACATGTCAAAGACAGTAACATATCCATAGAAAGGAGCATTCTTCCTTTTCATTTTGTTTTGTCCATTTTTCCCCTTTCTCTCCCTTGCCCCCTCATTTAGTTTTAGCATTTTGTTTTATTTACGAAATGCAAACAAATAATCCATGTTAGGTATGACGTTTAAGCAAAAACTTGGATAGAAAGAAATTTCATCCTTTTGTCCTTCACTGAACATGTAAAACTTGTGTTCTGTCAAGTAGTAATGAAATTAAATTGCCTTTTCTGATCAGAATTTTGGGAAGGATTATTGCCTATTTTTTCTGTCCCTTATTTAGTCTCACCAGTCTGGTAAAGAATCAAACTAGTGATTTATGATCATGCCAGTTAGCAGCTGAATCTTTCTTTCTGACTACTTGGTTGTTTTGTTTGAGTAGTGTCCCCTTGTCTTTCATCTCCTCCAGACACTGATTTCCTCAAAACTTTTAGAACCTCCCCCTGGCCTCTGGAACCGCCCAGATGCCATTAGCGACGCGACCGCTCCTTCCACAACTGCTGGGGCAATCGATGACGTCATTTCTGCCCCTGAAACCATTGTATAGCTTCCTTGCACGTCACTTCCACCCCTGTAGCTGCCCCTGCAGCAGCCACTTGCACCCTGCTGGAAGGCTGTATTGTTGACATCATTTCTGCCGCCAACCGGATACCTAACAGTAATGTTGCCCTTGCCACCCGTGACGCCACTTCCACCCTCTTTGTGAGCATCACTTCAGTTGGTGACATTGCTACTGACCCTATAACCACACCCACTCCAGCAACTGTCTCAGCCCGAACCTCGAGCTCCAGCCCCACTCCAGGTCCTAGCTCCCATCCCTGCTGTGTCTTCACCATTCCCCCAGACCAACACATCACTGAGGGTGAATATTTAGTCCTCAGTATAGCCCTCACCTTTTATCCTGCTACAGTCCCAGATTAATGAGTTCGACACATGCTGTGACCATGAACGTTTCTTCCTCGCCCTCTGTGCCCACCTTTTCAACCAAGACACCTGCCCACTCACTAAAGACCCCTTCTCCTGCCTCCAACACACCCCATCCTCCTGGCCACCCCATGCTGGCCTGTTACCAGCCCTTGACCTCTTCATTTCAAACTTCATCAACTGCCTCAACCTCTCCAACCTCTCACCCTCACTACACACAGCCCTCCACTCCCTCTGCAACTTCACCATCAAGCCCGCAGACATTTGGGGCGGGAGGGTGGTGCGCAGTAGTACTGTGGCGCAATGATCTCTACACTGATGAAGACAGGTGTCAACTCTCAGACACCTACTACTTTCCCCTTGATCACAACCTCATCTCTCATCACCAAACCATCATCTTCCAGACCATCCACAACCTCATCACCTCTGGCAATTTCCCATCCACAGCCTCCAGCCTCATTGTTTGTGACACCCCCCCACCACTGCCTGATTCTACCTCCTACTGAGTATTCACAAACCTCACTGCCCTGGTCAACCCAGGTCTCAGCCTGTGCCTGACTCACGGAACTAATTTCTTCCTACATTGACACTGACCTGTCCCCCTTAATCCAGGCGCTCCCCACCTATTTACATGACACCACCCATTCTCTTCAACTCCTCCAAGATTTTCATTACCCCAGACCCCAACGCTTCATTGTCATCATGGACATCCAGTCCCTGTACACATTGATCTGCCATGACTAAGGTCTCCAAGCCCTCTGTTTCTTCCTCTCACGCTATCCCAACCAATACTCTTCCACCGACACACTCATCTGCCTGGCTAAACTGGTCCTCAGTCTCAACAACTTCTCCTTCCAATCCTCCCACTTCCTCAAACCCAAAGGGGTGGCCAGGGGCACCCGCCTGAGACCCAGGTATGCCTGCTTGTTTGTTGGATATATAGAACAGTCCATCTTCTGCAGTTGCCCCGGCACCAACCCCCACCTATTCCTCCGTTACATCAATGACTGTATTGGTGCCACCTCGTACTCCTATGAGGAGGTTGAACAGTTCTTCAACTTTACCAACACTTTCCACCCCGACCTCAAATTTACCTGGACCATCTTGGAAACCTCCCCCGTCTTCCTGGACCTCTCCATCACCGTCTCTGGCAATGGATTAACCACAGAAACATACTACAAGCCCACTAACTCCCACAGCTACCGAGACTACACCACCTCCCACTCTACCTCCTGTAAAAACACCATCCCTTAGTTCCACTTCCTCTGCCTCCACTGCATCTGTTTGCAGGATGACCAATTCCACCTTAAAGTTCCAGATGGCCTCCTCCTTCCATGATTGTAACTTCCCATCCCACGTGATTGATGATGCCCTCCAATGCATCTCCACTTCACGCACCATGCCCTTGAACCCCATCCCACCCAATGCAACAGGGACAGACCCCTTCTCTTCCCCCCCCCCCACAAACACACACACACACAACAGTCTTCACTTTCCACCCCACCAACCTCCGCATACAATGCATCATCCTCCATCACCTCCAAACGGACCTCACTACTAGAGATATATTTCCCTCCCCACCACATCAGTGTTCCGAAACGAGCATTCCCTCCATGACTCCCTTGTTAGGTCTATACCCCTCACCAGCCCTCACCATATCCTTGGAAACTTTCCCTGCCACCAAAGGAAGTGCAAAACCTGTGCCCACAGTGAGGATCTAAAATCTAGGCTGTTGTCAGGAGCAACAAATCTGTACAAGCTTTTATTAACCACAAAAAATGGCTTTTCAATATAAAGCAACATAATAAAATGGTTCCAGGTTGATACTGTGCTAAAATGGTTGGAAGCTGCATTCCTTTTGCTGAGCTAGCTGAATTAACAGATAAAGCAGACAATAGAGTCTTCATAAAATGAAGCATAAGATATTAACTGACCACCCTGACTAACCTTGAACAACTGAGACAATAATGTGCATAAGACAACACTGTGTGTTTCCCAGGAAATATCATTGTCCATTATGTCCATAACGTCACCTTATTATATCTTATTGGTTTTCCTTTGTAATTAAGTTTGTGCTTTCTCTTAAGGAACATATAAAATTGTTTATTGTTCAAATTCAATTATGCAATTTCTCCGAGGAACACAGAGGCTTTTAACCTCTGTGTTGCTGGACAAATCTGCGCCCGGCCAACGCGATTAAACTGTGAAGCCGAATTGCTGAAGCCGACCGTACTCCTAGTGATTCTTTTGACTGATCGCAGAACTGAGAGGCCCCTCCCTGGGGGTCTAGATCTTCAGTAGTACTCCCCTCACCTCTATCCAAGACTGCAAGGGATCCTTCAACATCTGTCAGGAATTTACCTGTCCCTCTACCAATGTCATTTTCTGCACCCGTTGCACGTGGTGTTGTCTCCTCTATATCGGGGAGATAGGGTGCCTTCTTGCGGATCATTTCAGTGAACATCTCTGGGACACCTGCACCCACCAATCCCACCTCCCCATGACTGACCACTTCTACTCCCCCTCCTACTTAGTCAAGGGCATGCAGGTCCTGGGCCTCCTCCACCACCAAGCTGTTACCACCTGACGCCTTGAGGAGCAATGCCTCACACGGGATAAATGTGGTTAACAGCTTCCCTTCCCCCCCTTTCCCCCCCCCCCCCCCCCAACATTATCCCAGTCCCAAGCTTCCAACTCTGCACTGCCTTCCAGACCCATTATTTCACTCCCCCCACCTATCACCTTCTCCTTCACCTTCATCCACTTATTGCTTTCCCAGTTACATTCCCCCCAATCCCATCACCCTTCCATTTATCACTGACCCACAAGCCTCATTCCTGATGAAGGGCTTATGCCCAAAATGTTGATTCTCCTCCTCGGATGCTGCCTGACCTGCTGTGCTTTTCCAAGATTACACTCTTGACTCTGAGCTCCAGCATCTGCAGTCTTCATTTTCTCTTCGTGTTTCCTTGAGCTTGAGAACACTCTTGCTGCTTAGTATGTAATCATTTCCCTTTTTGATGTCTGATTTAGGAGCTATCATGCCGATAAACCAACAAAGTGAACCAGAGTAGGTGGATGATTTGGAATCATCTTCACTGAGAATCACTGAAGATTTGGTTCTGAGAAAACTGAACAACCCATTGACAACGAAGTTATAGAATGCTTCTTCAAAGAGAAGAAAAAATAGATTAAAAATGCTTTGAAATGCTCGCCCCGGTGACAGTCTACAGTACAGTATTGGTAACAACTTATATTTTTCCAGTAGGCCCAGTTGCAACCTTTTATATTCTAACTTCTGTAAATAATGCAGTCTCTTTCACCTTTCAAATATCTGCATAGTTGCAGGCCTGTCAATTGCTAGATCATCTAAGAATGATAATTGTGACTTGTGGCATCTACATTTATCTATTCCAGAATTTGTTTCTTGCTTCAAATGCTGAAAAATGCACTATAAGTGGCCTTTATCAAAGTTATTTTGTTTGGCAGAGGTGACCTATGTTTTGCATTAGACTAATTTCCTCTGTCAGAAAATTCTGAATCATTGAAGGTCACTGAAGATAGAGCTTTTGGTCAGAAAAGAAATCTCTTATGCATTCTTGAGGCCATTAGGTTTCAGTTTTAACCAAAACCAAACAGTAACTAGTTTCTATACATACAGACAAAGAAGGATACCACTTTCACTAGGACAACATACATACATCCTAGGACAGGTGAAACAAAGACACACATAAAAGTTCTTACAGGCATGGCATTCTAACCAGACCTCCAACACTAAAGACATCGATTTAGATTTCATCTACCTTCCTTTGGTGGAACAAAGCACTGGAAATGACATCACCAACCTTAAGAAACCAAGACCTATAAATAGAGAGGCGGGACATACCACCAGCACTTCACCGGAGACTCTCTTACCTAGTCTTGGTGACGAAACGTCTGAAAACAAACCTTTCAACTCAGCGCGCTAACTGACATATTTCTCAAAAAATGCTAAAACCAAGCAATATTAGCCCATTATTCCAAAATAGAATTGATAATAGGTATCAAATTCTTTAATTTTAAAGCATGCAGCCATCCTTATAATTTCCTGGTTTTCAAGCAGTTATTTCTGATTTCAATCCACAGTTTTAAAATGTTCTAATGAAAAAAGACATTGTCTTTACATCTTCTGCCCTTAAGAAAATGAAACACCATTTTGAATATCCATTTCATTACAAAAAATGGGAAATACAAACAATAAAACACAAGGCTTCTGTCTATTCATTCTTCTATTGTTAGGCAGCTTATACGATCTTAGCCTTTGCTAAAGGTTTTACTTTTTCCAATATTTTATATTCTGGACAATCCACTTGCAATTACATTTTCTTTTCCCAAAATATGCTTTTGTTTTACATAGTCTCACTTTTCAATTTTTAAATTTTTGATTGAAGGCTAGTTGATTATGCTTAGTGTAAATTTTTTCGTTGTTGACTACAAAATAGTGAAGAACTAACAAAAATCTCAATTTAGTTTTCCTCCATGAATATAGGGAGAACTAGCAATTCGGATACGAACTGGCTCGAAGGTGGTGTGGTTCCAGGATGGCGATCTGAGCAGATGTGCCTTGCTGAGCACTGCACCCCAGCCCAGCAGTAGTGATATTTTTACACCCCCCCCCCCCCCCCCGCACACTTTTTATTTCGGAGAAAATTGATGTTAAATGGTTGTGAAACTGTTTAAATCCATCTTCTTCGGTGGAGCCTCGAGTATCCTAATGAGATGGGCGCAGAGTATTTTGTTTGGTTGATTGATCATTCTGTTGACCGGAAACAAGCGCTAATCTGAGTGCTGGTTGTACAAGCATTTCTCAAATATCCGGTAATGCACATCATAATGCTGGTTAGCCAAGAGTTGCCGGTGATCGAACATCTCTCGATTACCTGGTGATGCATGCCATAATGCTGTTTAACTGCTAACTGAACGCTGGGTAGCTGGTGCTGTTTTTGCAGGGCCTTGAGATCTTGCTTGGATGGTCCGGCTTTCTGATGGTTGATGTTGGGATGGTCGAGGTTCTACTGTAAATTCTTTTTGAGTGAACAAGTTTGAAGAAAGAAAAGCATTCAGCCAAGCTCCAACATACATGGGACACTCACTGAAGGCATCAGGTGGGCCTGCGACTGCAGTTCCCTCAGCCAACAACGAGATATCTTCGCAGCAGAATGTCACTGAAGAACTCATGGCGATCCTTGGGATGATCAAGGAGTTGTTGGAAGACAATCGTACTCGGCTGGAGCAGGTTTTGGCCATGCTACGAAAGTATGAGGAGGAGTTGGAAGGGTTTGGGAAATAAGTTGGAGGTTGAGTTGTAGACCGCACTGTCTCAGACAGAGGTTGAGTCCTTGGCAGGGCAGATCCAGGCCCTCAAACAGGTTGGGGCCTTAACTGAACAGGTCGATGATCTGGAAAATTGAGGTCAGAGGAAAAATATTGGGTTGTTGGGCTGCCAGAGGGTGTGGAGGGTGGGCAGCTAGCAAGCTTTTTTGAAGATTGGTTGCCACGGTTTCTTGGCAGGTGAAGGTTGATTGAGCTCACCAGGTTGAGATGCGCAGATCCAGATTGGATCTGTGCCCCCACCCAAACCTGGTACGATTTCAAAGTTCAGGAACAAGCGGGGTGTCCTGGAATCTTGTAGAAGGATAGGGAAAGATCCACAGGCCCTGACTTATCGGGGAACTAAGATCATGTTTTTTTCAGGACTTTCCTGCAATGGTGATCGATTAACGGAAATTGTTTGAGGTCAAGAGCAAATTAAGGGACCTTGGTAGTCAATATTTGATGAGATACCCAGTGATGTTTCGTGTTATTCATGAGGAGACGATGCGGTCATTTGACTCCTCAGAACAAGTGAAAAATTTCTTGGACACTTTAAAATAATTCTGATGGATTTATAGACATGGACGATAAGGTTTGTTTTTTTTCCTCTTGCTACGTTTTTTGTAATGTTATCCTTTTCTTAAAGAAGCTGCTGTTGGTGTGTTTTTTTTTCCAATTAGGATTGGTATTCGTATATAGTTAGGGGTGGGTGGCATGCGCACAATTTTCTGTTTCCTTTTATTGCTTGGGTCTGGGGTGCGGCTCGAGCTGGATAGAGGAATGGAGATGTGCGTGCGAGGTGTAAGCACCCTTTATGATAGAGTCCCCGATTAAGTGCCTTTTGTGTTTTGTAGTTAGTTTCATTTTTTTTGGTTTCTTGTAAATATCCTCCATGAGTCGTCTTTTGCATATGCTTTACATACTATGAGTTGAATTCTTCGCCTCGGCAGGTCAAAGGTGGTTGTAAAGGATCACGGCTAGCAGTGTTCTTAAATGGAATATTAGAGGGATCCATTCGCCAGTTAAAAGGAAAAAAGGTGTTGTTGAGCCTCAAAAAGGCGAGGGTGGATGTTGCCCTGTTCCAGGAGACTCACTTTAATTACAAGGAACAGTTGAACTTATAGCAGGGCGTGTTTGATTGGATGTTTTTCTCATCCTTTACGAGCAGCGGGAAGGCCAAACTCATCCAGAAGGATCTTCCATTTAATTTAATAGATTGTGTTAAAGATGTATATGGTCGATTTGTTCTCCTTAAGGCCCTAATACATGGTGAGGAATATAGTATTTTGAATGTTTGTTCTCCTCTGGCCCAACCCCTTAAGTTTTTGACTGGTGCAGTATCTCAGCTGATGGCCTTTGCATTGCGGCATATTACTGTGGGGGGTGGGAGAGCTTTAGTTGCCTTATGAATCCTGTGCTGGATAGAATGCCCAAAGGCACCCCAAATCTTTCTCCACAACCTAAACGTTTGAGTGTCGGTGTGTGGAACTGGGGTTGGTAGACATTTGGCGATGTCTCTACCCTATGGGCAGGGACTTTATGTTCTTTGCTAATCCTCATAAACGCCATGCGAGGATTGATTTTTTTCCCATAATTCCCGTGGCTCTTCTAGATTCGGTGGTATCTTGTTCAATTGGGAGCAATGCCATCTCTGGTCATGCAGCAGTTTATTTAGTGGTCGAGATTAAGGGTCATGCAATCCCTTCATCCTTGGACAACAACGTCGTTGAGTACTTTTCTAGGGAATTCTATGCATTTTTAGCCACCAACTTGGTACAGCTAGTAATCCGTCTATTCTTTGGGGGGCTACTGAGGCTTATGCTAAAGGGATAATTATCTCATACTTGGCCAGTCAGAAGCGATGGAAGGGAGAGCAGCAGAATCTGTTCGAGGCCTGATTGAAGGCAGCTGAGATGGCATATTACTGTAGACTGTCAGTGACTAGGCTGCAACGGATCACAGCCCTTCGATCCGCCTTAAACTCCATGCTTATACATACAGCCAGGACGGAACATTCCTTTGCGAAGCAAATGTTTCAGCACGGTGATAGGCCGGGTAGATAGTTGGCATATCAGGTTAGGAAAAAGAATGCCTCCCAATTATTGCTTCTCTTACAGAACGAAATGGGACTCTTACTTGTAACGCTAAAGAGAAAACAGAGAGTGGTGGTGGAGGGTTGCTTTTCAGACTCGAAGCCTGTGACTAGTGGTGTGCCACAAGGATTGATCCTGGGTCCACTGCTTTTCATCATTTATAGAAATGATTTGGATGTGAACATAGGAGGTATAGCTAATAAGTTTGCAGCTGACAGTGTAGTGGACAGTGAAGGTCACCTCAGAGTAAAACTGCATCTTGATCAGATGGGCCAATGGGCTGAAGAGAGGCAGATGGAATTTAATTTAGATAAATGTGAGGTGCTGTGTTTTGGAAAAACAAATCAGAGCAGGACTTATACCTTTAATGGTGAGGTCCTGGGGAGTGTACTGAGCAGAGAGAGCTTGGAGTGCACGTTCACAATTCCTTGAAAGTGAAGTTGCAGGTAGGTAGGATAGTGAAGAAGGCGTTTTGTATGCTTTCCTTTATTGGTCAGTGCATTGAGTATCGGAGTTGGGATGTCATGTTGTGGCTGTACAGGATGTTAGTTAGGCCATTTTTGGAATATTGCGTGCAGATCTGGTGTCCTTCCTATTGGAAGGATGTTGTGAAATTTGAAAGGATTTAGATGTTGCCAGGGTTGGAGGATTTGAGCTGTAGGGAAAGACTGAATAGGCTGGGGCTGTTTTCACTTGAATGTTGGAGGCTGAGGGGCGACCTTCGAGAGGTGTTTTTAAAATCATGAGGGGCATGGATAGGATAAATAGACAAGTCTTTTCCCTGGAGTTTGGGAGTCCAGAACTAGAGGACATAGGTTTAGGGTGAGAGGGGGAAAGATATAAAAGAGACTTGGGGGCAATGTTTTCGTGTAGAGAGTGGTGCATATATGGAATGAGCTGCTAGAGGCTGTGGTGGAGGCTGGTACAATTACAACATTTAAAAGGCATCTGGATGGGTATATGAATAGGAAGGTCTAGAGGGAGAAGGGCCCTCTGGCAACTGGAACTAGATTAGGTTGGGATATCTGGTTGGCATGAACAAGTTGGACCAAAGGTCTGTTTCTGTGCTGTACATCTCTATGACTCTGATACTGATTTAATCTGTTTGAGAAGAACACGACTGACTTCTTTATTCTCGACTCAGTATCCAGTAACAAAATGGCACCTACCCTTCAGTCACAGGCATCAATTGCCATTCTGAAAGGTCTGTGAAAAATCAGGGGTGGCAAACACTGGTTCATTTATTAAGATTGGCTTCAGCCTGTGAAAGGCTGCTTGACATTCAGCTGACTATACCACTTTTACATGTTTCTTCACAATAGCTGTGCCTTCAGTAAAATTATTGAAATTATATAAAAGTGTCTAGTAAAATTCTCACAGTTCTAAAAATGTCAGGGTTTCTTTAACAACAAAAACTGCAGATGCTGGATCCAAAGTAGACAGACTAGAGGCTGAAAGAACACAGCAAGGCAGGCAGCATCAGGTGAAGATAGGTAGAGGGTACAACTAGGAATTAATCTGGTTGGTGGCAGGGACGAGTGGAAGGGAGGGACAGGAGCTGGGGAGGGAGTTGGGGGATGGGGGGGAGAACTCAGTGTTGAGTTCTCTGGGCTGTGTGCTGCCCAGGCGGAAGATGAGGTGTTGTTGCTCCAATGGTTTGGTTCGTTGTGACAATGAAGGAAGCCAAGGGTGGTCATGTTGGAAAGGGAATGGGAAGGGGAATTAAAGTGGGCGGTAACTGGGAGACCATGTTGGCCCCTGCGGGCCTGGCTGAGATGCTTGGTGACCATTCTCTCAGTTTACATTTGGTCTCCCCGATGTAGAGAACAAGGTTTCTTGTTAAGCCTTATGAACCTGGAATTCTTTCAGTTCCTTCACTTTTATTGTCCTTGTCAAGGCTAATCCTTGGCAATAGTAGTCACTATGAAACAATATATCCTAGGTAAGGTACTCTTGCTTTTCCAAATTCATTTTGGCTAAATTTTATACTAAAGCAGCCAACTATAACTGCTTACTCAGGTTTTTGACTTCCCACACATGCTGTTTTCGTGTTGTGTGTGTGTGTGTGTGTGTGTATATATATATATATATATATATATATATATCTATAGACACATCACCCAAATACTTAATGCAGTTGTGAATTCTAGCTACAACTTGATTCACTTGCACTTCCCATTTTTCCTTCCGTTGATCAAACTTAGGAATGAATAACTGCCAAACCTATCAATGCAGTATTTCAACCGTGGAATTAGGTGTGAATATGCTTTTGTGACTATTTTCACCTTTCAGTAATATAAACAAAGACTTGCTGATCCATCTGGTTTAGGAACTAACGCTAGATGAACATCTGATGCTTTGACTTAGTACATTTAATTGATTTTCCGGTATGTACTGAATTTCTGTTTCCACTTGAATGTGTTATCAATAAGCATTTTTCTTTATTTGTCTAGTCTCTCCTATATCTATCATGTCTAACTCATGGTGTACATCAGGTGTGTCTCTACAGATAACCTAATGTTTCCTCAGTAATCCTATTAGATCTTGTTGTTCTCTTCCCTGTTACGTAACTGTTCCAATATTTCTGTCGGCTAGTTGAATTTTAGCAGGTACTCTTTAAAAAATGTTTACCCTTCCTTCTACCTCACTTAAAATTATTAACTTCCACTACCCTTACCACCTCTTCCCTTTCAGATCTTTTTACGTATAGTAAATGCATTTTGTACTTTTTTCCCTTTTATTGTTGCTATTTGCATGTCAGCTTCCAGTTTTCTCTATGCTGCCTTGAAAAAACCTTGCGCAGAGCAATTCCTTGTAACTACTTTTTATTCTTTCTGGACTGTCTTGCTGTCTTGCGTGGTGCTGTACTGTGATATACTCAACTATGCAAGCTCATGTTATACCACTCAAATGCTTGTACATGAGTTACTGTTTATTATCTTTGAATTGATTATGCCTCTTGATGCTTACAGAACTATGCATCTACCATTGTCTTAAACTGCTGTCGTGACAAACAAATTTTTCACTGCTCCCCAAGAACTATGTAGTCTCTCATGCCTACCTAAGATGGAATTTAATTTTTTTTGAACTTGGAAACTAAATTTTACTGTACCATTTGAATAGAATTAGTATTTTATCATCAAATGTACTCAAATCCAGGGATACATGAGTACAGTGCAAAGTTTACGAAGGCGCCATTTCTGTTGTCATCTTGGGTACAAGAGTGCCTTGGTACAAAATCTTAGGTATAAATTAGAAAAGTAAAGAAATAGTTAAAAGTTCAGTGTCATACTCCTTCTAAAGCACAACAAAGAGAGAAAAAGGTAGAGGACTGGGCCCCACCCAGCAGTATACCAACAGTAGTCACATTTAGGTAAAGAATTTTATGTGGAGGTGCATTCTGGACATGAAATATTTCATTTGTATAAATTCATACCTGAAACATTGCCTTTTGGAAAATTCCGGGACACACAATGCAAATATGGTATTGTGGCTGACATGAGACGGGCTAAATGGATCACCCCTCTTTTCCTTCCTGGCGCATTTGTTTGTACACATGTTGCTGTATTTGTCGTCAATGTTGGGTATAGCTAGGCCATATAATGATTTGGGCTAGGAAATGCAAACTTAACTTGGGAATATATTAAGGTATTTTGTTCTGATATTTTTATATTTCTGTTATAAATTCATACCATAATTTAAATTGGACTCCTAGCCACTGGGTGGCTCTGTGACCCAATTCTGAAGTATCTCACATTGAATCCACACTGACAAGGAAATAAGTTGACTGTCATGGCCACAAGCGTAGATTACTGGGCTGAATTTGTATAAGCTCGAATGTTGTCTCCTTTTAAATTATTGAGCTTTTAAATTTAAAAATTGCAAGCTACTTTAGCATTAAGCAAGACAAAAGGTCATTTACTGTACAACTGTTGTTGAAAGTTACTTAAGTTAAAAAGTGATAAGTAGTATTTAGCTGGACCAAATGCAAAGATTTAAAGTTAGAATAAAAGCCACATTTGAAGATGAAAATGATCTCGGTTTGTAATATGCTATACCTGAAGTGAAGGCGTAGAAGCTTGAAATTCAGTTTAGCAGATGTGATGGCTTCTTTAATCAAATTGCTCCAACAGGTATGGTCAGTCGATAGAACTGAGCGAATGCTCTTTTGATGCATTCCCATGAACTGCAGTTTGGGGGTTTTGGTAACCTGGTTTAATACAACAGCTCATGAGCTGTTTCTTTTTGTGTTTGAAAATGGTGCTTCAGTCCCATTGTGCTCAAATGGTTTCCTTTAAATGACTATCACCAGGCAGCCTTTATCATGGTCAAAGAAAATGGTTGCAAAGTTAACTTGGAATCATTGTCCTGCACAGCAAAATCAGTTGTTTTGGAATTTCCTGTGTTATGAAGTTGAAAGCATGTATTGTACCTTTCAGAGAGACCTTGAGAGTGTGGTGCTGGAAAAGCACCGCAGGTCAGGCAGCATCCCAAGATCGACGTTTCGGGCATAAGTCTGATGAAGGGCTTATGTTCCGAAATGTCAATTCTCCTCTTCCTCGGATGCTGCCTGACCTACTGTGCTTTTCCAGCACCTCACACTCTGCTCTGATCTCCAGCATCTGCAGTTCTTACTTTCTACTTTTGAGAGAGTGAATAATGTTCTGAACCAAGACATTACAAGTACCTGTGATATGACTAGATGACAGTCTCAGTGTAATGGAAAATTGAAAATATGTAAGTTTTGGCTGTGAATTGGACACCTGAGTTGGTTGCTGTTTTGACAACAATTTGAATTTAACTGGTTCAACTTATGCCCCAGGATACTAAAACCCATTAGAATTTGAATGTATTATTTTGCCTTCATTGAACCAATGAGATGATCTGATGTTGGGGATATAAAAAATGCAGGTATTTTGAAAATTGGAGGCAGAGTAATTGCCATCGAGAGGGACCCATAATATTAGGAAACACTCTCTGTGAAAGGTACCTTTTCATATGAAACATATTTGCAGTAAAAAGAAAGAAGACGACCCAGGGAGACCTACAGCCGGAAGAAGAAAGACACCGAAGACAACACCGGCTGTGGTTTTGAAATTAAGTTGATTTAATTTTAGTAAGTGTCTTATTGGAACAGCATATTGTTATAGAGCTGGAGGCAGATAATCAGTTAAGAGAAAGGGATGCTTAGAATAGTTATTACTTAATGTTTTTGGTATTATTTTCTTAAAGTAGTTGAATTTGGGAGTTCTCTGTCACTCATACTTTAACACATTACAAGACAAGGTGAGCTTTTCTGGGTGTTTGAGTTCACTGCCATGTCATAACACTTGCGATGCAGTTTAGAATTTAACAAAGGAGGACCAAGAAACTGATAAAGGGCAAAGAGAATATGAATGCAAGCTAGTAAGAGATTTGAAGGCAGACGTAAAAGCTTTAGGTATAATGCAGAAAGGAAAAAAAAATTGAGGACAACAGGTAAAGATAGAATAAAATTTAATGGAGAATTGAAAAATAGCAGATAAACAGTTATTTGTGTTTGTCTTAATTTGAGAAGGTACAGAAAATTTCCCAGGGATATTAGGGAACCGAAGGACTTGTGAAAATGAGGAACTCAAAGAAGTATTAATAAAAAAGAAATACTGAAACGTTTATTTGGATTTGAATTTGGTGAATCACTTAGACCAGATGGGCTACATTCCAGAACATTGAAGGAAATGGCTTTTGTGGTCGTGGATGCTTGGGTGGTGGTTATACAAAATTCTCTAAATTCTGGAAATACTCCTTTAGACTGGAAAGTAGGAAATGTAACTTCACTATTTAAAAAGGGAGGAAGATGGAGAATGCAGAGATGTTAATTTGACATCAGGAGTAAAGAAAATGTTAGAGTAGAATCATAAAGGAGAAGAATGTGTGGAGTTTACACATGCACTCCATGACTCTGTGGGTTTTCTTCGGGTGCTTGGGTTTCCTCCCACCAAAGATGGGCAGGTTAGGTAAACTGGCCATGTTAAATTGCCCATAGTGTTCAGCGATGTGTAAGCATTAGTTAGGGTAAATGTAGAGTAATAGACTAAGGGAATGATTCTGGGTGGGATACTCTTTGGTGGGTCAGTGTGGGCTTGCTTGGCCAAATGGTGTGTTTCCACACTGTAGAGATTCTATGATATTTGAGGATGTTATTTATTGCATAGATAAACGAGAACCAGTATTTCGATTTTCAGAAGATACATACAAGAGGTTAGTTTTTTTAAAAAAAAAATTAGAGCATGCAGGCTTGGGGTAATATATTATAATGGGTTGGGAATTGGTTAGCAGACACGAAAACAGTAGGGATAAAATTGTCTTTTTTGCAATGGCTTTTTTGGGCTGTTACTACGAGAATCTGTGCTTGGTTGCAACTGTTCATAATCTATTTAATTGTTTTCACTGTGGGGACCAAATGTAATATTTCCACATTTACTGATGACATGAAACTATGTGGGAATATGGATTGAGGGGGGAGGATGTAAGGAGGCTTCAAGGGGATTTGTCAGCTAAAGTGTTTGGACAAAAACATGATGGATGGATTGGAGTCCAAATAAGTATGAAGGTATCTACTTTGGGGAAAGAAAAGCAATAATACACAGTATTTCTTAAATAATGAGGTGCTGGGAAGTTTTTGTATTCAGAGAGATTTGGGTGTTCTTCTTCATGGGTCACTTAAAGCTAAGATACAAGTGCAGCAAGTAATTAGGAATGCAAATATATGTTGACCTTCATTGTGTAGGAATTTGAGTACAGACGTACAAGGTGTCTACCTGCAGTTGTATATAACCTTTGAGTTTGCACCTGGAGTGCAGTCCAGTGTAAAATTTAAATCTCTTTATCTAAGAAAGATGTACTTGTCATGGTGTGCAATGGGTTCTCTAAACTAATCTCTGGGAAGGCACGGTTGTCTCGTGAGGAGAGGTCCTGAATTCTTTAGCATTTGAAGAACACAGCATTATTTTATTGAACATACAAAGACAACGCTTTCTTTGAGACAGAAATTAGTCAATTCCTACATTCAGATTGCACTAAAAATTTGGGTGGATAAAGAGTGGAGCTGGAAAAGATTTGGGTATATTCACTTATAATACTAATGTTGAGATTTTAAAACTGTAATTTACAGTTCCATTAGTCCCCATAAACAGATTTTTGTAGATCTCAAAAAATATTTGTGTATTATACCCACAAACAGCCCTTGTACTGTACTCAAACCAGAGCGAAATTACCTTCTCTAGCACTTCTACTGTGAATTCTACTCTGGAAAATCTGATAACCTCTTCCCGAGGCTTTTATACATTTAAGCTTAAATGTTAAACAAAAAAATTTGCAAGAAATGTAGTTGCTGGAAATCAGAATTGTTTTGAAGAAGGGTCACTGGACCCGAAAAGTTATCTCTGCTGCTTATCACAAATGCTGCCAGACCTGCTGAGGTTTTCCAGCAATTTGTTTTGTTTTCAGCTTAAATGTTCTCTGCTTCAAGTAACTTCTTCAGGGTTTTGACTGTACATGCCTAATCTGGCACTGTTATTAAATCCCTTATAAGATTGTAGCTTGGTGCATGTGACAATAAAATCAGTGAAGTGTTGTTTTGTGTGCTCTCCAGGCAGATAGAGTCATAGAGATGTACAGCATGGAAACAGATCTTTCAGTCCAACTTGTCCATGCCGACCAGATATCCCAATCCAAACTAGTCCCACCTGCCAGCACCCGGCCCATAACCCTCCAAACCCTTCCCGTTCATATACCCATCCAGATGCCTTTTAAATGTTACAGTTGTACTAGCCTCCACCACTTCCTCTGGCAGCTTATTCATTCCATACACGTACCACCCTCTGCAAGAAAATGTTGCCCCTTATATCTTCCCCCTCTCACCCTAAACCTATGCTCTTGAGTTCAGGAGTCTCCCACCCCAGTAAAAAGATTTTGTCTATTTATCCTGTCCATGCCCCTCATGATTTTATAAATCTTTTATAAGGTCATCCTTCAGCCTCCGACGCTCCAAGGAAAGCAGCCCTAGCCTATTCAACCTCTCCCTACAACTCAAATCCTCCAACCCTGGCAACATCCTTGTTAATCTTTTCTGAACCCTTTCAAGTTTCACAACATCTTTCCGATAGGAAGGAGACCGGAAATGCACGTGATATTCCAAAAGTGGCCTCACCAATGTTCTGTACAGCTGCAACATGACCTCCCAACTCCTGTACTCAATACTCTGACCAAACACCGCCTTCACTATCCTATCTACCTGTGACTTTACTTTCAAGGAGCTATGAGCCTGCACTCCAAGGTCTCTTTGTTCAGCAACACTCCCTAGGACCTTACCATTAAGTATATAATATCGTACCATGTGAAGTTCATCAAAGCAGAATAGTGTTACAGCCGCAGAGAAGATGCAGAGAGAAAGCGCAGCATTAACGTCTGAGATGTCCATTTAAAAATTCTGAATGGAAGGCTGGTTTATTGTCAACAGAACTACCTTATCTTCTCCCTTTCTCTTGAGTAACTGTTTTACACATCCACCTTCTTGCAAGACTTCTACAGAACTGCCCCAAATTGAAGCTTTAAAAAAATACATTTTCTCAAGCTACGTGTTTTCCCTAAATATAAAAAAATGCAAGGGCAGAGGTTTCTGGCTGACACCTAGATGTACAATTGTTTAACTTCTTTGGCTGTAAACTCTTTCAAAAAAAAAAGTGATTTCCTGCAAACTCCTTTTCTATCAAGTTATTTCAAAGCAGTCATTATGGTTACGGAAACATTTGCAAGTTAATCATTAAATCTCTCATACCCAAAAAAGCCCACAAGCCATTCATTCAAAATTCAAAAATCCAAATGTTTAAAAAAACTACTCTTGAAGTACATATATATTGCATACCCTACATCACAATAAATATAGCAACTTCATGCCATTCAATGAATGTTAATAGTGAGACAGTGAAGTGGTGTTTTCTTGAAACTGATGGTCGAATGGCACAATTTGGAGGAATCTTTGAATATTTTCATTTTACCTCTTGTCTGTTCTTTGCTTAAAGTTGCTATTACCACTGACAGCTAAATGACAGTATTAAAATTACCTTTTAATTGCAAATTGTGACCACTGATGTCTGAGCTAAGAGTTAAAGCTGAATTAACTCTCCTAGTTATTTTAATGAGTGACTGACTTTTGCAGTTTCAAATTGTGAAACATTTTAACAGAGCAAACAGATTATGCATTGGAACTTTTAATTATGGCATAAATATTTTCCATGAGCTTGCATTGTTTTGACAAGTTGGACACTGGCTTTTGGAGATAATGAGCAATGCAGGTGCTGGAAAGTCAGTGTCAATAAAGTGTGGAGCTGGAAAAGACGCACAAGTCAAGCAGCATCTGAGGAGCAGAGGAGTCAGTGTTTCAGGTCGGAACCTTTAATCAGGCCTGGGAAGGGGCTGAAAAATAAGTAGAGGGGGTGAGAAGGCGAAAGGTGGATGTGTACCTGCATTCATATCGCCGTCCCACCCCACCCCCTCTGTTTATTCCTTGGCCCCCGCCCCAGTCCTGACAAAAGGACACTAGTCTTTGCCAAAATAACTGTTGGTGTTGGTGTTCTGCCATCATGTACCATTTCAGGTCATCAGTGTAATGGGATCTTGAATGTTTGACTTTACATCAATTAAACTCTCAAGATAAATATGGATTAAGAAGTGTGTTCTGTATCCTACTATCTAGAAAGTCTCTCCTTGTGGCTCTCCTTGCTCTTTGGCAAATTGGTGTATGGAAGGTTGATGAATTAAGGTGGTTGCCTGCAATCAAAGTAAATCATAGCATTGAATGGGAAATAATTGCCATAAATGAGTTCTTCGTATCATTTCAAATGTTATTGCTTTGGACAAAGAAAAATACAATGTTTTCTATTCATGGGATTTAACTGTGTTCTAACTTTATATGAATTTTTCTTGGTATTAGCCAACTCAAAATCTGACTTTGTGTTATATTGGGGATTGAGCATCTGTACAAAACAAAAAAAAGACAGATTTGTACTTGTCACAATAATTAGATGTCCAGAAGCACTTTGTAACCAATGATGTACTTTTCAAAGTGTAGTTGTTACAATGTAGTTAATGTGGCAATCAATCTGCACACAGTAAAAGTACACACACAATTAATCTTGCCTAGAACACTGGTGATAACTTCCCTGATGTTCTTGGAAGTATTGCATTAAAATCTAGTACATCCACCAAATGGGCTTTCATGTGACATTGCATCCCAAAGATGATAGTGCAACTTTGCACTGAAATGTCAGCCTTGATTTTCTGGACCCTAGTATGGCGTTTGAACCTAGAGCCTTGTGAGTCAGAGTTCAGCGAGCCACAGCTGACACTAAACTGCAAATGTCATCAAGAAGGCTATTATTTCATGAATTACTATGAACTTATTTAGGTTTACCATACATCATATTTAAGGAGTCTTCTGTGGGAATTTGTCAAAGGGAGCAAATCATTAAAAAGTTCAGGAGTACCTTTGCGACCTATAGCTTGATTTTATGACAATTCTGATTCTGCATGCCTCAATTATCATATTGATGATCTTCAAAGAATATGTTATTCCAATGAGAAGACCAGCTGAAGTAGCTTCCTGTTTACCTTGTGCCATTTATTATTTTGAATTATTTTATCTGTAATTGGATATTTGTTAGAATTTTATACACTGAGCATCACATTCAGAATTAATGTAACTGTTTTACTCGATTTGGACTTAAATTTGGGCTACATTCATTCACATAGATCAAAGAATGAAGTCCTCAGAATCAACTAACCATGAATAACGAAAAGGTGTTTGAAGACTTAATTGTTCTATACAGTTGTTAAAATGAACAAAATTTTATTAATCTGGTTTATTTTGTTCCCTTAGAAGTATTAGCTTCACATTAATGCACATGATCAGTGAAGAATGTTGCCACATAAACTATGATGGTAAATCATTGTCAATCTATTGTAAAATTTCATTTACATTCACTCACATGTGGCAATACTGTGGTCATTTTTTGATAATTTAGAGAAATTTGGTGCCATTCTCATTAATGGAGTTACATTTGTTTCCTCATGATGATTTGACTGAGTGTGAAATCAAGGATCCAAGCAAGAGTTATCAAAAATCAGGGGACAAACTCTCCCCTGGTTGTACTCCGACTTGACACAAAGGAAGATGGTTGTGCTTGTTGGAGGTCATGTCAAGAACATTTTAGCAGGAGTTACTCAGGGTAGTGACCTAGTCTCGACCATCTTCACCTGCTTCCCTCTATCATAAAGTCAGAGATGGGGACCTTCACTGATAATTACACAATGTTCAGCACCGTTTGCATCTTCTCAGATACTGAAGCAATCTGTTTTCAAATGCAATATAACCTGGGCAATATCCACATTCGGGTTGCCATGTGGCAAGCAACGTCACGTAAATGCCGACACTGTAAGTAATCTAATCTAACCTAAGTAATCTAATCTAATCTCCAGCAAAATAAAATCTCGACTATCGCCCCATACCATTCAATAGCATTCCCAGCATTTGAATTCATCCAGTATCAACTACTTGGAGTGAACCATAGATTAGAAACTGACTAGACTAGCTGTATATTTCCTGTAGCTACTAGAACAAGTCAGAAGCTAGGGATATCTTGTAGTGATTAACTCATCATCTAGCTCTCGAAACCTTGTCGCAATCAACACAAATCACAAGTCAGGAGTGTGATGGCATTCTCATCACTTCCTAGATGAGTGCAGCTCCAACAAAACTTGACGTCATCCAGGAAAAGCAGCACATGTGATGAACACCACATCCACAAATAGCTCCCCATCTCTACTGATGCTAAGTAGCAGTAGTGTGTACCATCTACAAGATACAGTGAAGAAGTTCAGCAAGGCTCCAAAGCATCATCCTGAAGAAGGGCTTATGCCCAAAACGTCGATTCTCCTGCTCCTTGGATGCTGCCTGACCTGGTGCCCTTTTCCAGCAACACATTTTTCAGCTCTGATCTCCAACATCTGCAGTCCTCACTTTCTCCAAAGCATCATCCATAGACATGTTCATCAGGAATACAGTTGGTTACATGCAGGCCAGAGGATTAATCAACTACCTTATCATCTTGGACCAGGAGAACAGTAAAGTAGGTTTGGGAGTGAATCTGCAATTGGGTACAAATGCTCTACATAAGCAATAGTAGTGCAGTTTCATTCAATGATTGGAATTGGAAAGCTTTCCAGTTAAACTGGGAGTAAGGCAGGCTGCCCTCTTGCCTCTGTGCAGTTGTTGGGACAAGACACTGAAAAATTGCCTCTGCTCCTCTTTGAAACAGTCAAGTTTAAAATCTCTTATGTAAAGATTGGCATCATTGACAATTACAATGCTTGTCCAGTATTGTGGTGAATATGTCTCATCTCTCTCAATGATTAAGGAGTTAGTTACGCTAAGTTGTGCTCCTGCCAGTTTTCCCTTTCTTGTCTGTGAATACATGGTATGTATGCCTGTTTGTTACGCAAAGGGTTTGTAAAGACCCTAACAACCAATTCAAAACAATTTCCTGTGAATTAGCAAAAGAGTCTACTTTAGGTTGCAAGACAAGTCATTCCTGATTGATAGGAACATCATGGCCTTTGTTTATTGCAGCACAGAAGTGATGGAGACTTATTTTTGAATGTTTCAAGTTACTCTTAACTAACATTTACCAGCAAAATGTCTTAGTTAAATAAACAGTAAATACTCTGAATACCTCAGAGAACAGTAAAGGAAGGTTCCTTCTCATGAATGCTTGAGAAATATTTACAGTATGAGCAAGCAAAGCTTAGTCCTTTTGATTATCAAAATTCTAAATATTCTCAAATTCTTCCTGAACCCTTTAACTCAAACAGAGGGACAAATGTCTAAATAACAACTACTCAAATGCCAAATTAACATATTTATCATAACACCACATATAATAAAAATGACAAGAGAAAGTGAAAATTGCCATTGACTCTTAACACTTAATGTAATGTATTTCACACATCCACATTTTTCAGAAATGCCTCAAGTATTTCAACTACCTACAACTTATCACTTTTGTTATGATCTCAGCGGATGTTATGACTGGACAATTCTGATTGCAGACTAAAACCTGCTTGATAGGTCATATTTTGATTTGTTTTGACGTTAATTAAAGGTCTCACAGTGAAACATTGCAATGCTGCAAATTAAATTTTTAACTGTAAAATACAAGTTTTTAACAACATAAATGAAGCTAAAATAGAATAAAGCAAATCATCTACTTTAGAATACGCTTCAGAGATTGATAAAAGTACAATCCCAATATACTCCACTATAAATTGAAAAGAAAAACAGCAGCTTCTGTGTGGTATCGAAATATACAGTACACAAAAACATAACTTGCTATGGCACAGGGACAGCGAGCCAAACTAAATCAGCTGGATTTGCTTAATAGTGAAATTAAAACATTCAGTGATCCTCAAAATTGCCAGTTGTTCTGAATCAGACTTTAAGAATAACAAATATCAGACACCACATTTATAGCTATTATTATTGCTGTAACTTTAATTGAGCAAAGCTAACAAGAATAACATAATCAAGGTCTATGACTTAAACCAGTCGTCTTTGATCATAATCTCCATTCTCGAATGCAGGCATGGGATAAATTGGAAAGATAGTACAAGAGTTGTAGCTGGACAGAGTCCTAACCATTACAATGATGAGTACATTGGTGTTAATGGAATCCTCAAACAATATTGTATTCCAGACACATGGGATTGTATCTTGCTTGAATCCAAAGTCTCCAGTCAATACAAACAGTTTCCTGCAGACTCCGAGGAATATTCACCTTTGTTTAAAAATTGAAGTTCTTTCCTCAGAACATTCAACGGTTATTTAACTGAAAATAAAATGCAAATACAGCTTCCCAGTCAGGCAACTTTCCAGAGCACAACCTTCTGCTGAAAATTCAGTCAAAAACCATTTCAATCTATGGTTTCTCCTGTTTCAATGTTCCTTGGAGTTGGCTGGCTTGCACCAGCCTCACCTTGATTGACCAATGTAACAGCTAACCAGCTGCCAGTCCTTCAACATAACACATCCATCGAAAACATCCACAGCATTCTTAGAGCAATAACCTGCTATTATCTTTCCCCAGGCCAGGTTCCATATGCAACATATCTTTCTTTCACTAAAAATAAGCTGCTATTCAAAATTCAATTCTCCATTAGTGGTGTACAAAAAATCATAAATCAGGCCTCAAAAAAGATTGTCTTAAAAGAAATCATCATGGTTACAAAAATGCTTACAAATTATTTATTAGCTTCAGGCACACAGAAGACTTAAGCTCTGAGTTCCAAACCAAAAATGAGAAAAATCAAGAAGTAGCAGTGATGGGTTTGACACACTCGTAGTATTCACACTAGAGTCCCTATCTATTCCACTTCAAAAGGTTTAAATCATTTGAGACTTTAAATTAAAGATTAGAACGGCAGATTTTTTTTCATCAACTGTTATCCACACCTGAGTTTAAACATAATCAACTTTTAACAACCTCTTCAGAGTTCTATTCTAACACTCTGGTCTATGTTTAACAGTAATTCTTCACCCTAAGGAACCAAAGAGCCGTCATTATCAAACAACTTCACAGGGCTACCCAAAACTCAATGCCATGTTTTTAAAAAGACTCTTGCCAAGCTTTGGGGTGTATTTTTGTTTAGCTTAAAAAAACACAAGTTCCAGAAATCACAAGCATTCTCTGAGATCCCATTATTTACTTTTTGGTGTGGCAAAACAATCTTAAGGTAACCAAAAATCCGTTAGTGATGCACAAAAAAACTATTAATTTGAAAGCCAAGCCTGAAAAAAAATTGTTGTAAAAGAAATCACCGTGGCAACAAAAAATCTTACCAATTAATTATTAACTTTAGGCACCAGAAAACTGTCATGCTTTACCTCAAAAACAAAAACGCAAACTTGCAATAAATGACAAAAAGTATACATATAAATCAAACAATCTATAACACATTTCAAAAAGCGGTACATAGTCAAATATGACAGTTCACATCTTATATTCTGTAAACAATGAGATGATCACCTGTCAATTTTTCATTTCTGAAGAAATCTTGAATTCTGATGAGAATTTGAGAAACAACTTAAATTGATATGGCACCTCATGTGACACTCGGTATTTAAAGAACAGAATGTAGGCATGTTAGCCATATGTGTTTGGGGGTGCAGGAACTTGCATACAGGCTCATACAGATGAAGGAGGAACACTGAAGCAGAGTATTTTAATATGAAAGAATAAGAATGGACAAGAGGGAGAAATTGACTGGTCTACTTAACAGTTTTCTTTTTTGTTACAGAGAAAGGATGTTGGAAAGAAAATAAACTTTTAATTGTTTAAACTGTGATGAAAAATATTGAAATAAATAAACTGAATTGATAGGCTGAAGAATTCCTGAAGGGTAGCACTATGTGACGATACTGTCTCTTTACAAAGGTTATTATGTTCTTTTTTTTTTAAAACAATAGGTCATAAAGGCAGAGGTGTCGAGGGGTCTAGAAAGAGCCTAGTTTAACAATGGCAGGGGAGTGGCCAGTTCTCCCAGTTCAGGTTTTTTCTAGTTTAGTTTAGCTATGGTTGTTGCAAAATGCTGGAGTCCAGGAAAGATTGCAAGCTTCAGCAGATGGTTCCTGATTGATTTTCTCAGAAATCCCTTTGGATATTGTTCCCTCCTGCATATAAGGATCTGTGTTTCAATTTACTTTTTTGCCAAGGGGTGTGTTTATGGGATGTTACTGGAGTAGAACAGTTCTTTAGTTAAGTTGCTGTATCAGGTCGGTTAATTTTTCCAATAGTTGTTATGTTATTCTAAATTCCATTTTCTTTTGTTTGTGTTTCAACTGTAGTGTATAACTAAATTGTTTTGCTTAAAACCAAGTGGTTTGACCAGCTGCATCGCACCTGGAATAACTACTCTACATCTGCCTTTGAAATAAGAAAAAGTTATGGTTTGGGCTGTCTCCTTAAAATATTTTGAGGGGCTCTGGCTTGGTCCATAATAACATGCTGGGGTCTGATCAGAGTACATCCATAAAGACCAAGAAAATAAGACAAATAGCAGAATCTTGAAATTAAAAACATTTTTATGTCACAATAACAATGAATTCAATGAGATTCACCAATTTTAAAATGTTAATTGTACAGCAATTTGTGGTGGTGAAGACCGAATTTGTGAACTGCGACTTAAAAATGTTGCAAGATTTCCATTACCCATAAACTGCATCTCACCTTCAACCTCCCTGTGAGCTTCATGAAATAGTAATATTTGTACATTAATTGCCAGCTAAAACAATATCATAAGTCACTTTAATGAAATTTATATTCTTGCAGTGCAGATCAACTGCTGTAGCCCAGAAATTTAACTTTTTAAACTGTGACATTGCACACATCAAATTGTCGTGCTTTCTCCCTCCATCTCTCAATCCAAATCAAATGCTTTTGAACCCAAATAAAGTATCTTTTGAGAAGTGATCCCACAAATGCCGATAAATGGTATCCATCTCCGTCACGAAAAGCATTGTTGTCTGAAAATATGATCAATAGCAAAAGTACCCAATCATTTCTGTTCTGCATGGAAATAGTGGTTTCACTTTTTATGCATCACACCTTATGGCTAATAAATTGTGGTCTGAAGGCTAAATGAAAATGTTAAAACGTAATGAACCACTATGATTGTTTTTACTAATTGAAGAAAAGACATTGAGTGTAGTAATTTATCATGATCTTTGTGTAAAAGTTGAAAGAAACTCAAGATTTGATAAATTGTCTCCGTGATCAAAGGGAATCAGATTGTTTCTGCTTGATCTGAGTGCAGCTCACCTCTTTGCTTTTACATCACATATTGTAGACAACTTTTTTGGAATATTTAAGAATAGCTTGAACACTTGTGTTGTACTGGAATAGAATTTAGAGAGAATTGTAAGGGATAGGATTTATGAACATCTGGATAGGAATAATGTGATCAAGGATAGTCAGCATGGTTTTGTGAAGGGCAGGTTG
Organism: Hemiscyllium ocellatum; assembly: GCF_020745735.1. Taxonomy (NCBI): domain Eukaryota; kingdom Metazoa; phylum Chordata; class Chondrichthyes; order Orectolobiformes; family Hemiscylliidae; genus Hemiscyllium; species Hemiscyllium ocellatum. The sequence goes on from NC_083418.1 coordinate 41,304,080, forward strand.
TGCCTCACAAACCTTATTGAGTTCTTTGAGAAGGTGACCAAGGAAGTGGACGAGGGTAAAGCAGTAGTTGTGGTGTATATGGATTTTAGCAAGGCGTTTGATAAGGTACCCCATGGTAGGCTAATGCAAAAACTACGGAGGTATGGCATTGAGGGTGCATTAGAGGTTTGGATTAGGAATTGGCTGGCTGGGAGGAGACAGAGGGTAGTAGTTGATGGTATAGGTTCATCTTGGAGTGCAGTTACTAGCGGTGTTCCACAAGGATCTGTTTTGGGACCATTGCTGTTTGTCATTTTTATAAATGACCTAGACGAGGGGCTTGAAAGCTGGGTGAGCAAGTTTGCAGATGACACGAAAGTCGGTGGAGTTGTGGACAGCGAAGAAGGATGTGGCAGGTTACAGCGGGATATAGATAAGTTGCAGAGCTGGGCAGAAAGGTGGCAAATGGAGTTCAATGTAGCTAAGTGTGAAGTCATTCACTTTGGTAAGAGTAACAAGAAGATGGATTACTGGGCTAATGGTAGGCTACTTGGTAGTGTGGATGAGCAGAGGGATCTTGGTGTCCATGTACACAGATCTCTGAAAGTTGCCACCCAGGTAAATAGTGCTGTGAGGAAGGCATATGGTGTACTGGGCTTTATTGGTAGAGGAATTGAGTTCCGGAGTCCTGAGGTCATGTTGCAGTTGTATAAGACTCTGGTGCGGCCTCATCTGGAATATTGTGTGCAGTTTTGGTCGCCATACTATAGGAAGGATGTGGAGGCATTGGAACGAGTGCAGAGGAGGTTTACCAGGATGTTGCCTGGCATGGTAGGAAGATCGTATGAGGAAAGGCTGAGGCACTTGGGGCTGTTCTCATTGGAGAAAAGAAGGTTTAGGGGTGACTTGTGTTGGGACGGACCCGTAGAGTCTCGTCTCCACGTGTTCTTTGGAAGGAGAGATCAAACCGGCTAGAGTTTGGAGCAAAAACACCGTTTATTACAGAATCAAGACTGGCAAACTATACAACGAATTCAAAGGCATGCAATTCGTTGGAGAAGGCGTTCTGTCTCCCTCTACGGACCTGGAGCAGTTATACTTCGCGCTTCCTCGAGTTCCCGGTCAGGTTCCCCTCGTTCGGTTCTCTCATTGGTCGGTTCACCTGTCTGTGAAGGGATTAGTGTCTCTATTGGCTGCCCCGAGATACCTGTCCAGCTCCTGCTGTGCTGAACAATGGGTAGACATCCTGGGTTTAGCAGTTTCCGATCTTGTAATTTAAAAGTTTATTGTTTGGAAGGGTTTCCTCATTGCTATGCGCCTGGCTGTCTGGGCGTTCACAATAGTTCTCCATAGTTGAATATACAGGTATTATCATTTAACACAGGACCCAAATGAGTTTGACGTCAGCGGAGGCATTAGCAAGTACTTTATCAATCAAGTGTAGTATCGGTGCGATTTACACTATCCGATAGTTACCGGTTTCCTTTATTAACAATGAGATTGTAACAGGATGATCTGAAACTGACGGACATGTTCTAATCCCCAAGGAATGTGGCCTCAGGCAGTCAGTCCTGCAGTGGCTGGGTTTACTTTACATGGCTGTGTTTTAGCTGGTATCTGACAGTGTCTGCTTTAATAATGGTGCTCCCCTCCCTAGCCCCAATGTAGGTACCCCGATAGCAGATTATCCCCAACACTTGATAGAGGTGTACAAGATGATTAGGGGTTTAGATAGGGTTGACAGTGAGAACCTTTTTCCGCTAATGGAGTCAGCTGTTACTAGGGGACACAGCTTTAAATTAAGGGGTGGTAGGTGTAGGACAGATGTTAGGGGTAGATTCTTTACTCAGCGGGTTGTGAGTTCATGGAATGCCCTGCCAGTAGCAGTGGTGGACTCTCCCTCTTTATGGTCATTTAAGCGGGCATTGGATAAGCATATGGAAGTTATTGGGCTAGTGTAGGTTAGGTAGGCTTCGGTCGGCACAACATAGAGGGCCGAAGGGCCTGTACTGCGCTGTATTTTTCTATGTTCTATGTTCTATGTAGAATGTTTTGTCTGTACATTGACTGTACCTTTACCAGAGTTATTTGAATATTTCATGGCAGTTGAAAGGTGTTGGAAATTCTAGCAGCAATACACTATTTGTGGTACTGTAAATAGGTTGAGCCCAAACGTATTGAGATTTACACTTAAAATTTTATGTGTGGAATATTTGTGGATTTAGTGTTGCGAAACACCACTTTACTTGAAAATACTGTATAGAAGGTTACAGTGCAATTGTTGTAGCAGAATAGTGCAAAACTTGAACACTCAATTTTTCTAGCGAAGTGATGTTTAAATGGTAGCTGTCTTGCATAACTCCATTTCTAATTTCCACTGATAGTGTTTGGGCATGGTTTGTTTTTACCATTTTCATTTGAGCAGTCATGTGTCATGAGTCTGTGGCTGCCCCAATCTGGACAACTGTTTATTTCTAAGTTTTAAATGTGTTGTATTGACATGATTAATATTCAAAGACTCTGTAAATTTAACACAATCTACTTAAACTGTAATAAGAAGAAAGGAGAGGCAAAGTGAGAACCCAGTCACAGATAGTTAGCATCATAAGTGAGAAGGTCGAGTGATGTGAGGATCTTGTAACTGGCAGCGAGAATCACTGAGAGTGGCATGGAGTCTTACAGCATGCTGACAGGCCTTTTGGCTCAAACTGGTTCATGCCAACCAAAATGTCCATCCACGCCAACACCATTTTCCTGCATTTGGCCTATATCCTTCTAAACCTTTCCTATCCATGTATTTGTCCAAATGGCTTTTAAAAGTTGTTAATGTACCCGCTTCAACCACTTCTGCCGGAAGGTCATTTCATATGCATAGCATCCTCTGTGTTTTAAAAAACAGTTGCCTCAGGTTCCCTTTATTCTTTCTTCTCTAACCTTAAACTGATGCCTTCTAGTCCTCGATTTCCCCAACCCTGGGAAAAAGACAAGTGCATTCACCCTATCCATGCCTGTCATGATCTTATTCACTTACATAACATCCTCCCTCAGTTTCCTACATTCTAAAGAAAATAGTCCTAGCTTGTCCAACCTCTCCCTATAACTGGTGGTGGGCCTGATTTCTATTTGTGTTTAGGTTTCCTTGGGTTGGTAACATCATTTCCTGTTCTCTTTCTCAGGGGGTGGTAAATGGGATCCAAGTCAATACGTTTGTGATAGAGTCCAAGTTGGAATGCCATGCTTCTAGGACTCCTTGTGCGCATCTCTGTTTGGCTTGTCCTAGGATGGATGTGATGTCCCAGTCGAAGTGGTGGCCTTCCTCATCTGTATGTAAGGATGCTAGTGAGAGTGAGTCATACCTTTTTGTAGTTAATTGATGTTCATGTATCCTGGTGGCTAGTTTTCTGCCTGTTTGTCCAATGTAGTGTTTGTTACACTTCTAGCAAGATATTTTGTACATTAGTTTTGCTTGTTGTCTGTATAAGGTCTTTCAAGTTCATTAGCTGCTGCTTTAGTGTGTTGGTGGGTTTGTGGGCTACCATGATGCCAAGAGTTCTCAGTAGTCTTGCAGTCATTTCTGAAATGTCTTTGATGTAGGGGAGAGTGGCTAGGGTTTCTGGACATCCAAGAAACCCTAAGCACACAAATAGAAAGCAAGCCTTACTACCAGTGCTTCATCCGCAGGCTCACTGATTATGTTACCTAGTATGGTGATGAAATGTCTGAAAACAAACCTTCCAGCTCAGTGAGCAAACTTGCATCCAGATATGTTGTGTGGTGGGTGCTATGGTCAAGGAATGGAAGCAGAGCATTCCAAAGGGGTAAAGTGAACAGCCAGAGGTCCTGGTCCTTCATAGGACCAATGACACAGGCAAAAAAAAATGAGGCCCTGTAAACAAATTTTAGGACCTTAAGTAGAAATTGCAAAGCAGAACTTTAAAGGTAGCAATCACAAGATTACTCCTGGTGCCATGCAATCGCAAGTGTAGGAATAGAAGGCACAGCAGTTGAATATGTGGCTCAAGAGGTGGTGAAGGAGGGAGGATTTTAGATTTGTTAGCTATTGGGACTCTTTCTGTAGGAAATGGGAACTGTACAAGTCAGATGAGTTACAGCAGTGAGGCAGACATCCTGTCAAGGAAGTTTGCTCATGTTTTTGGGGTGGATTTAAACTAGATTTATCATGAGATGAGATCCTGATAAGTGACTCAGAGGGGAGAAGCTGAGATGAAATTACAAGTTAATACGTGAGTAAATGAAGATGGAAAGCAGAGACAACATTAGCTAGATAAGAAAGGTTGCAAAGAGCTTGAGTAATAAGGTAGGACAGATGAGGGCACAATTAGATGTGTGGGAGTGTGATATAGTAGTTATAACTAGAACCTATCTGAAGGATGGGCAATGTTTCTGGTTATCCATTATTAAGACAAATGGAGAGCAGTTTAGAAGAGGGAAGTCGCAATAATTATTAAGGAATGAATTATAGTTGTAAAGAGAGAGAATATCTTGGAGGATTCATTAAATGAAGCGATATGGGTAGAGGTAAAATCACAAAAGGGGCAAATATGCCTTTCAGTGTGTACTATATAGACCTCTAAAATGGTCCTCAAATGCCTTCTACCTGCTTGGGCTCAGTTCCACAAATTATATCCCTACAAGCTCTCAGACAGGGAAAGATAAAACATCAAATATGTAATCAAATTGACAGAATTGAAAAAAGATAAGCCAGTAATAAGGGATTTTAACCATCCAATTATGAACTGGAATTTAGTGTGTAATGTAGAGTGGAAACAAAATTCTTAAATTACATTCAGAAAAAAATATCCATTTGTGTAGAAAGCCCCACAAGGGAGGGGACTGTTCACGATGAGATGTTTGGCCCTGAGCTTGGCCAAGTGGAAGATATATAAGTAGGGGTGAAAATGTGTTGCTGGAAAATCGCAGTGGTCAGGCAGCATCCAAGGAGCAGGAGAATCGACATTTCGGGCATGAGCCCACGTTGATTCTCCTGCGTTTTTCCAGCAACACATTTTCAGCTCTGATCTCCAGCATCTGCTGTCCTCACTTTCTCATATAAGTAGAGGCATATCTTTGAGATAGTGATCATAATTTGGGGTAGTTATGGATAAGGATAGGCTAGGTGTAAAGGTTCTACACTGGGGAAAGGCTAATATTGCTAAGATTTGATTGGTCAGAAGCAACTACTTGCAGATAAAATGGTGTCAGGGCGTTGAGAGGTATTCAAGGAGGAAATGGTGAAAGAGCAGTGCAAGTAGGTTCTTGGAAAGACAAAGGGTGAAGAAGGGACACAAAGGTTGTGATTAAGCAAAAAAGAGAAATTTATGTTAGATACTGATAGCTCAAATTGGCAAGGTATCCTAGAGGAGTATAAAAAGTGCAGAAGGAAACTGAAAAGCGAAATTGGGAAAGGAGCAAGAGTGCACGAGAAAGTAAATTTTGATAGAATAAAGGAAGACTCAAAGGATTTAACACTGCAGTGCAAGTAAATAACCAGGAAAGAGTAGCACCTATTAGGGAACCGTAGAGGTAATCTATCAGGACCTGGAAGATGTGGGCACAGTTCTCAAGGAATACTTTGCTTTGGTATTCATAATGGGGAAAAAAAACGACAAGAGTATTGATATCTGATTGGAGGACTGTGAAACTTAAGATGAAATTAGCATAAAATGAGGAGATACCAGTGAATTTAGTAGTCTTACAAGTGGATAAATCTGCAGGTCTGAATATGATGGATCCCAGATTGTTGAAAGAGGCGAGAGAGGAGATAGGAGTCATTGTGTTATTTTCAAATTGTCTCTGGCCACAGATGAGGAGCCAAAGGACTGGAGCTCTGATAACATCCTCCCATAATAAAAAGGGAGGCAGGAATAGTCAAGGATCACAGGCCAGTGATGGGAAAGTTTATTGGACAGAATATATCTGCACCTGTAGAAACAGTGATTAATGAGGAATTTGTGAAATGTGTTTTGTGTTTGACACATCTGATCAATATTTTGTGGTAACTAGGAGTGTTAATGTGGGCAGTGGGTTTGATGTTGTCTACATGGATTTCAACGAAGCTTTTGTTAAAAGTTTCCTGGAACACTGATCAAGAAAGGTAGGGACTGTAGAGTTCAAGGCAAAGTAGCACATTTGGTCCAAAATAAAATAAGGGGACAGGAAGCAAAGGATGAACATAGAGGGATGTTTCTGTAACTGGTTCTGTTTCCAGTGAAGTTTCATAGTTTAGTGCTGGGGCCCTTGCTGTTTATGGCATACATGAATGACTTAAAGTTAAATGATCAAAGTATCTGATAAGAGACAGCTCCTTAAAAGCTAGTGGACTATAACCTGGTCTTGTGATTTTTAACTTCATCCACCCCAATCCAACACTGGTACCTCCAAATCAAAAATATTTGCTCATAATATGAAAGTTAGTATGACAGTATGTATAAAGGAGAGCAGTCATAATCTGTGGGAGGATATCAACAGACCAGTCAGCAAGACAGAGCATTGACAAATAGATTTCAATCCAGAAAAACTTGGGAAGGGCTTTCAAGGCAAGAGTTGAATGATAGGATCCTGGAATCACTGATGTGCACCTCCAAAGATCCCTGAAGGTAGTAGTGCAGTTAGATAAGGTGTTAAGGAGGCGTCTATTGCCTCTATTAGCCGAGGCTTCGAATACAAGAGCAAGGAGGTTATGCTGGAACTGTCTAAAACGCTGGTAGGCTATAACTGGAGTTCTGAGTGCAGTTCTATAGCAAAGATGTGATTGCACTAGAGAAGGTGCAGAGGAGATTTACTATGATGCCGAAGTAAATTACTGCAAATGCTGTAATCTATAATGAAAACAACAAATGCTGGAAATCATAACAGGTCAGACAACATCCATGGAGAGAGAGCAAGCTAACGTTTTGAGTCTAGATGACTTCATCAGAGCTGAAGTGAAGTGTGGAGGAAGCAGCATTTCGGCTAGAGTTGCAGGGCGGTGTAGGGGTGATGGCGGTATAGAATGCGAGGGAAGAAGAGATGTTGAGAGTTCAGATTAAGTGATTGGAATGTGAGAATGGCAGAATAATGGTGTGACTAACTTGTCAGACTTGAAAGAACAGACAGTCCCGCTGAGGTGGAGGCAGTGGAGAGCAGTTGTGGTGAAAGCGAATGTAACAAGTAAAGCTGAAACAAAGGGAAGAAATAGGAGCTGGTATACAATTTGAAGGTGTTGAACTCCATCTTAAGCCTGTGAAGTGCCGAGTCTGAAGATAAGGTGTTAGTCCTCTTGTTTGTGCTGTGATTCACTGGAGCATTGCAGCATGTCAAGGACAGATAAGTGGGTGTGTAAGCAGAGCATGTATTAAAATGACCGGCTGTGGAAGGTCAGGGTCATGTTTGCACACAGACCGGAGGTGTTCCGTACAGCGGTCACCCAGTCTGCGTTTGGTTTCTCCAATGTAGAGTAGGCCACATTGCGTGCAGTGAACATAATACACAAGATTGGAGGTGGTACAGGTGAAATGCTGCTTCACCTGGAAAGACTCGTTTGGCACTTGAGTGGTGAACAGGGAGGAGGTGAAGGGGCAGGTGTGTACCTTTTGGTTTCGTGAGAAAAAGCTGTGGGAAGGGGTTTGGTTTTATGGACTAGGGTGTCCCAGAGGGAATGATTCCTGCAAAATGTAGATGAGGGAGTGAGGAGAAGATTTGTTTGGTGGTGGCATTCTGCTGGAATTGTCTGAGATGGCAGAATGATTTTTTGAATGTGGAGGCTGGTGTGATGAAAAGTGAGGACAAGGGGAACCCAATCACACTGTTGTGAGTGATGGAAAGGGGCAGAAGCACAATTGATAAGTCTGCTGTGTTGAGGGCCTTGTCTACGACAGTGGGCAGGAAATCATGGTTATGACAGAAGCAAGCCATGTCAGCAGTGCTGTTTTGGAAGGTGGCATCATCTGAACAGATGCGATGAAAGTGAAAGAACTGGGAGAAATGGGAAAGAATCCTTGCAGGATGTGGGGTGTGAAGGACTATAGTGAAGATAGTTATGGGAGTCGGTGGCTTTGTAGTGGATGACAGTGGACAGTTTATTCTCCGAAATGAAGACAGAAGTCAAGGACAGGGAAGTGTCAGAAGTGGATGCTGCTGCCTGATGTGGATGGTCTGAGCTATGAGGATAGATTGATAGATAAAGGTTGTTTACTTTGAAGTTTGGAAGAGGATCTGATAGAAGTGTATAAAATTGAGGACCATAGTGTGGATAAGAAGGCTCGTCCTATAGAAGAGATGGTCTGTCTATGAGGTAGTTGAAAAGAAATTGTTTTCACTCGGAAATTTGCAACTTACTGCCTGAAAGGGCAATTGGGTCTGAAAATCTGGTAATATTTAAACAATTTTTCGATATCCATTTGCATTATCACAGCTGTCAAGGCCACTTTTGAAAATCGGATTTGTGTAGTCAGATTTTTGTTGACTGGCACAGACATTATTGGCCAAATAGCCTTCACTGTGCTGTATATATCTATGGTATTATCCAGATTTTTATCCAACAGCAAATGCCCTGCTCTGCAAGTGTTTTGTCCACTTGTGAACTGCTACAGAATATCCTGTTTAATCCAGAATGTCTACATTTATCTGTTAAACAAGTAAATATTTGGAGAGCCATCCCTTTGAAACCTTCACTATTATAGAAACGTTTTTACAATAAATAATATTGAGTTAAAAACTAAAGAAATTTCTGTTGATTTAAATGTCAGATCTTCATATGTCCAACACATCCGTGAGCCAGCAAAATACTGAGTGTTTAATTAAAAGGTTAAGATAATAAAATATGAATTTATGAGAATCTGGTGCACCTGTATCAATAGTTTTGTTTAGCTTTCAGCCCATATTTTGTTACTAAAAATAATTTCCTGTTAGCAAAACTTGCTTTGTTTCATGTTGCCTGGCTACCATAGTTTTTTAAAAATTTCTGTTAATATGGAGATCATTTATCAAATCATCTAATTTTGTATTCTATACATCTTAATCTATCATTTGTTGACAAGTTTTGCATTTAAACAAAATCCAATGTGAAGTGGTTTCATGAAAATTGCTGTTTGGTGGCTTTTTAACTTTGTGATTTATTGGTTAAGTATTTGAACATCATTTAAATGGCAGTTTCCAATTACAGTTTGTGTACCAGCAAACATGTTTTGTATTCCATCTTTGTGTGTAAAGTTAGATTTGATGAAGTGTATCAGAATGGGGGAAAACGTAAGTAATTAAAATCTGGAATTATTTAGTAATCAAGAGTTTTGTAGTCGTTGCAACCAGATTTTTTTTAAAAAGATGTAAACTTCGGGATGATGCATGCATTTATTACCATTGTCAACTATTAGTTCAGACATGAAGTGGTTTTATTCTTTATCAGTCATATATTTTATGATAAGATTCTGACATAAATGTGAATTGTTAGACTCTGAATCTGACCAAGTATTCCTGGCATGTGTGTGGATGGAAAATATTTCCAAATTAAATTTATCTGGACAAGTACAACAGAAGTGACGTTTAACAATGCGAATTCACAATGGAATGCCAGTCCTTAGTTGTGTTGTCTCTTGTTGTCTTTCTACATGCTGTATGTGTCATTGAACAGCAGGTCTTATTAACCCTTTATAAATCACAATCAAAGCCTAATGCATGCTCTGAGGAAGGGTCACTGGACCTGAAACGCGAACTCTGAGTTTTCTGTACTGAGTAAAAAGTGAGGTCTGCAGATGCTGGAGATCAGAGCTGAAAATGTGTTGCTGGTTAAAGCGCAGCAGGTCAGGCAGCATCCAAGGAACAGGAAATTCGACGTTTCGGGCAAAAGCCCTTCAGGAATGAGGAAACAGATGCTACCACACCTGCTGGATTTTTGCAGAAGTTCCTGTTTTTATTTTATTCCTGATTTCCAACATCTGCAGTTCTTTCAGTTTTATTTCCGACAAATTGTGTCCCTGGCAAATCAGTCCAGGCAGTGCATGACTATATTCTGATAGGGTACCTTCGCTAGCATGATCACCTACTGATGTCCATGTTTATAGGACAGAAAGAACGTTTGATTCTGTTTCAGATTTTGCTTATTTAGTCTGAATTCCTAATTAAGTCAGACATTTAAATGAAAGCAAAACACTGTGTCTTTATTTCAAATTTTCAGAACCTAATGTGCTGAAGAAGCTTGGATCTGGTATCAAATGTGGAGAGACAGCTTGAAACATTAACTCTCCATAAATGCTGTCAGACCTGCAGAAGCTGTCTTACTTTACTGCATCTCCTGATTAGATTAGTGGCTTTTAATTTTCTGGATTTGGAAGCTTCTTGCAGGGTGATAATTTTTACTGGGATGACTGTTACTTGTAAATGTATTGCAAAGTTATTTATAACTTTAACAAAGCATTACCAAATTAATAGAGGATTACACAATAGGTAATATTTAAATGTATTATATGTTTCTTGTGTATTTCAACAAGATCACACCTCATTCTTCTAAAGCCAAAAAATATGGCACAGGAAAAGCACAGCAGGTCAGGCAGCATTCGAGGAGCAGGAGAATCGATGTTTTGGGCATAAGCCCTTCATCAGGACTGGGGGGAGCTGAGAGATAAATAGGAGAGTGAGGGAAAGGTACCTGGGGAGGCAATAAGTAGATGGAGGTGGGGAGGTGATGATGATTGGGGAGGGTGGAGCGGATAGGTGGGAAGATAGATGGATAGGTTGGACAGTTAAAGAGGGCAGTGCAGGGTTGGAGGGGTGGTGAGGAAACTAGTGAAATTAATGTTGATTCCTTGTGGTTGGAGGGTCACAAGGCAGAAAATGAGGCCAGCTCCTGCCAAATTTTGATATAATTGGCCTTGACCCAGTTTTAATACTCTTCCCTAAGGACCTCACTCGTCTTCGTCTATGAGTATTCTAAAACTTACAGAATTGTGGTCACTATTCCCAAAGGAATCCCCACTGTAACGTCTACCACCTGGCCTGGCTTATTCCCCAACACCAGGTCCAATATGACCCCTTCCCTCATTGGACTATTGACATACTGTTCTAGAAACTTTTCCTGGATGCTCCTTACAAATTCTGCCCCATCCAGATCTCTGACACTAAGTGTATTCCAGTCAGTGTTGGGAAAATTTAAAATCTCTTGTCACCACCACCCTGTTGCTTCTACATCTTTCCATAATCTGTTTACCTATTTGTTCTACCTCACGCTCACTGTTGGAAGGCCTGTAGTTCAGCCCCAAAAATGTAACTGCACCCATCTTATTTTTCAGCTCTACCCATATTACCTCACTGCTCAAGCCCTCAATAGTGTCCTCTTTTAGCAGAGCCGTGATATCATCCCTGACCAGCAATGCAACTCCTCCCCCACTTTTACTTCATTCCCTGTCCTGTCTGAAGCATCTATATCCTGGAACATTTAGTTGCCAATCATGCCCTTTCTTCAACCAAGTCTCTGTGAACGCAATACCATCATACTCCCAGGCACCAATCTAAGCCCTAAGTTCGTCTGCCTTACCCACTATACTCCTTGCATATGCACTTCAGACCACCAGTTCCAATGTGTTCATCTGCCCTCTGGCTTCTCTTCCCCTTGGTAATGCTAACTTCATGATCCTGTTTCATGACCATATGGGGATCAGTCTTTAGTTTCCACCTCACTGTCTACTAATCTTCTTTTCTAGTTCCCAGCCCCCTGCCACATTAGTTTAAACCTTCCCCAACAGCAGTAGCAAAAACTCCCCAAAGGGCATTAGTTTAGTCTGGTTCAGGTGTAGGCCATCCAATTTATAATAGCTCCACCTTCCCTAGAACCAGTCCCAATTTCCCACAAATCTGAACCCCTCTCTCCCACACCATCTCTCAAGCGATGTGTTCATCCTGCCTATTCTTTCATTTCTACCCAGCGAGCATGTGGCGCTGGTAGCAATCCTGAGATTGCTACCTTTTGAGGTCCTCCACTTTAACTTCACTCTTAGCTCCTTGAATTCTGCTTTCAGGACCTCATCTTTTTTTTTAAACTTATATCATTGCTGACTGTGTGCCCCACAACAACTGGCTGCTCACCCTCCTCTTTCAGAATGCTCTGCAGCCGATCGGTCACATCTGTGGCCCAAGAACCTGGGAGGCAACAGACCATGAGGGAGTCTCATTTTCTGCCACAGAATTGCCTATCAACTCCCCTTACAATAGAATCCCCTGTGACTATGGCCTGGAGTTTTTTTCCTACCCTTCTGAACAACAGAGCACAGTATGATGCCATGATCCTGGCAACTGCTGGAGGGTTGTTTTTCAGACTGGAAGCCTGTGACCAGTGGAGTGCCATGAAGATCGGTGCTGGGTCCTCTACTTTTTGTCATTTACATAAATGATTTGGATGCGAGCATAAAAGGTACAGTTAGTAAGTTTGCAGATGACACCAAAATTGAAGGTGTAGTGGACAGCGAAGAAGGTTACCTCCGATTACAACAGGATCTTTACCAGATGGGCCAATGGGCTAAAAAGTGGCAGATGGAGTTTAATTCAGATAAATGCAAGGTGCTGCATTTTGGGAAAGCAAATGTTAGCAGGATTTATACACTTAATGGTAAGGTCCTAGGGAGTGTTGCTGAACAAAGAGACCTTGGAGTGCAGGTTCATAGCTCCTTGAAAGTGGAATCGCAGGTAGATAGGATAGTGAAGAAGGTGATTGGTATGCTTTCCTTTATTGGTCAGAGTACTGAGTACAGGAGTTGGGAGGTCATGATGCCGATATACAGGACATTGGTTAGGCCACTGTTTGAATATTGCGTGCAGTTCTGGTCTCCTTCCTACCGGAAAGATGTTGTGAAATGTGAAAGGGTTCAGAAAAGATTTACAAGGATGTTGCCAGGGTTGGAGGATTTGAACTATGGGGAGAGGTTGAACAGGCTGGGGCTGTTTTACCTTGAGCATCGGAGGCTGAGGGGTGACCTTATAGAGGTTTACGAAATTATGAGTGGCATGGATATGATAAATAGACAAAGTCTTTTCCTAGGGGTTGGGGAGTCCAGAACTAGAGGGCATAGGTTTAGGGTGAGAGGGAAAATATATAAAAGAGATCTAAGGGGCAACATATTCACTCAGAGGGTGGTACATGTATGGAATGAGGAAGTGGTAGAGCCTGGTACAGTTGCAACATTTAAGAGGCATTTAGATGGGTATATGAATAGGAAGGATTTGGAGGGGGTGGGGCTAGATTGGGTTGGGATATCTGGTTGGCGTGGATAGGTTGGACCAAAGGGTCTGTTTCCATGCTGTACGTTTCTATGACTGTATAATTGCTGCCCTCACCTGGTGAGCCATCTTCCCCCAACAGTATCCAAAACGGGATATCTGTTTGGATGGAGATGACCATAAGGGGAACCTACATTGCCTTTCTAATCTTTTCTCTGCCTTTTGGTCACCCATTCACTGTCCCTCTCAGCAATTCTAATCTGCGGTGTGATCAATTCATTAAACGTGCTGTCCACGACTTCCTCAGCGTCCACGACTTCCTTATAGGAAGGAAGTGGAAGCTTTGGAAAAGGTTCAGAGGAGACTTACCAGGGTGTTGCCTGGTATGGAAGGAAGGTCTTGTGAAGAAAGGCTGAGGGAACTGAGGCTGTTTTTGTTGGAGAGAAGAAGGCTGAGCGATGACTTAATCAAGAAGTACAATGTTCGGAGGGTTAGATAGGGTGGACAATGAGAGCCTTTTTCCTCAAATGGTGAAGGCATGCACGAGGGGAAGTAGCTTTAAATTGAAGGGTGATAGATTAGGACAGTTATCAGAGGTAGTTTCTTTACTCAAAGAGTAGTTGGGGACTGGAACGGCCTGCCTGCAACTAGCCGATGTTAAGGGCATTTAAATGGGCATTGGACATGCATATGGATAATAATGGAATGGTGTAGGTTGGATGGGCATCAGGTCACCACAACATCCAGGGCTAAAGACCCTGTATTGCGCTGTAACGTTATATGTTCTAGAAGGCTCCAACCAGTTGGAGCGTTCTGCGGCAACAATTTCAGTCCCACTCTTTACAAAAATAGGGCAGTTGTAGTGCGTAGTGACACTTGGTATTTGTGCACTGAGGGTTTACGCACAGCTCGATGAAGCATTGGAAAGTTCCTCCCTCCTGTGACTCTATACACATTTTCTTCATGGTATCCATATGAGCACAGTCCATCTTGGACCTCCAGATGAAGTGGGCAATGGCTTGGGTGACTGCAACAGCACAGTTTCTAAATATTGGTTTAAATTATCTGTTGTATCTGTATCCCCCTTTGTTGATCTCGTAATTGCATTCTCCAAGGTTCCTGCCTTTAGTGTAGCTTAAAACTACAGGTGTTTAACACACTTTTTAAATACGCTTAGAAGTTCTTTCTGTTTATTTATTTTTTGCCTGTTTATTTCATAATCAATTTTCCCTCTCTTCATTTATTTTTAAATCATCCACCGCTGGTTCCTAAAACAAATTCCCAATCCTCTGCCCTATCCTATTTTTCACTACTTTATTCACCTTAGTTTTGATTCGGTATTTTCCTTGACTGCCTTCCTTAACCATAGGTGATTAATCCTTCTGATTAATTTCTTCCTTTTGACTGGAATAATCTTTTTGCTGTGTGTTGCGAAAAATTTGTTTAAATTTCTGTGACTGCTAATCTACTGTTTTCTCTTGATCTGTTTTTCTAGCCCACTTTGGACAATTCTTTCTTCTTATCGTTTTTGAGACTGCACTTGGAGTATTGTGTTCAGTTTTGGTCACCTTGTTATAGGAATGATGTTATTAAACTGGAAAAAGTGCAGAAAAAATTTACAAGGATGTTGCCAAGACTCAAAGGTCTGAGTTATAGGGAGAGGTTGTGACAAGCTTTGGAAGTTCTCCTTTAGAGCATAGGAGACTGAAGCGTTATAGAAGTGTATTAGATCATGACAGGCATAGTTAGGGTGAATTAACTCATCTTTTTCCCAGGCTTGGGAATGAGCTGTCAGCGGAAGTGGTTGACGTACAAACATTAACAACATTTAAAAAGCATTTGGACAAATACACGAATAGCAAAGGTTTAGGAGGATATGGGCCAAGTGCAGAGAAGCGACCTTAGCATGGATGGACATTTTGGTTGGCATTGACCAGTTTGGGCCAAAGGGCCTGTCTCTATGCTATAGGACTCTTTGCAATCTGGAACACAGAGATTGTCA
Organism: Hemiscyllium ocellatum; assembly: GCF_020745735.1. Classification (NCBI taxonomy): domain Eukaryota; kingdom Metazoa; phylum Chordata; class Chondrichthyes; order Orectolobiformes; family Hemiscylliidae; genus Hemiscyllium; species Hemiscyllium ocellatum. The sequence continues at coordinate 41,319,264 of NC_083418.1, forward strand.
CCAAGAAACAATTCCCTGACACACTCTAGAAATTCATCTTCCAGGTCACTCATGCTGTCGGATTTGTCCAGTCAATGTGCAACACCTCTTTTGCTGAGATACCTTACAGCCTTAAGGACTCGAAACATTGAGTTCAACAATTTTAGAATGTGAACTCCCTTTTTCTTACTCACCCCCACACCCTTATCCCCTATTTTATATGGGCTATTCCTAGTTCAGTCGACCTATTCCATGAGTGCCTTTCTCAGTATTTATCTCCCTCTCAGCTTGTCAGCAATTCCTTTGTTTAATTCTCCATCCCCCGCCCTCCGCTGTCTCCAACTCCTTTGCTCTGTTATCAGTATAAATACTATCCTTTTCCCAACTGATTTCAGCTCTGACATAGGGCCACTGGGCTCAAATCATTAACTCTGTTTCTCACTCTGCAGATACTCCAGATCTACTTTCTTCAGTATGTTGTACTTTTGACCCTAGTTGCATTGACACTGCAGGACACTGGACCTAGCCTGATTCTAATGAAGCTTCCTTTCCCCTCAGTTGTTGCTAGCAGTCACCTTGTTTTTCCCTATTGTGTTATTGTCTCTTACCCTCTTTGTCTCTTGCCTTCCCTACGCAAAGTTATCCCCTCCAGACTATTGTTTCCCGTTCATTCACCAGCCCTCAAATGTTATGTACTCATTGAAAACCCGACTCTAGAACTCCTACCTGATGGGTTAATTGCAATGATTAATTCCTGAGATTCCACCAAAGTGTTCTTTGACATGTAGAAACTTGGAAATCAGAATGGATTAATCTCTTCCAACTACACAAGCCGCTCTAATGGCATATTGTCACCTATATACTTGAAAGTAATTAAAAAAAAATTGACCATTTATGACTGTCTTCATTGTGCATGTTTGGATTCCAAATTCTGTAAATTTTTCTACAGTTGTAATTTCCCTACTTCCTGTCCTGCATTTTGTCTGCTTAAGATACATTGGCATTCCTCTTTAATCCCAAAGCAGCGAGTAATTGTACAAAACATTCACTTTCATTGCCAGATTGCTGTTGTTTCAATTCAGCAATTCTTGCAGGACATTATTTAGTAATGCTTTCAATGCCTGTGGGAGTTAACAATTGGCTATACCAGATGTATTATGAGCATAGATGCTGTTTTCTGTGTACAATGATTGTGTAACAACAATCAATCTGTTTTCTCATCTGAGGAATTCTTCCGCCTCTCAAATTCTTCAGTATTCATATACACAAGAGACCGAATTTTCCAATATTCTAAATACTTTCCTCAAATGCTTTTGACAGTTGGTTCCACTTAGTTATATTGTCTTTGATTCACCAGCAGTTAACTAAATTTTATACTGCATTTTATTGTTTAGAGCCTGTTGAAGTGGATGTGGACTCTGAAGAAGGGCATGCAATAACAGTCAGAATTTGTCAATGTTGTTTATCTCTGAGTTTAAAGAAATATGACAGAAGAAGAAGTGAGTTACAAATAGTTGAAATTTAAGTGAATTATTCCACCTTTTTTTTGATCTTGGAAGATTTCTTACATTTGTACTATCCAACAATGAAAATGATCTGAATTTAAGATTAGATCCAGTATTCCGAATTATAAAAGAAAATCTTTTGCTTTTTTGAAATGATTTCCAGTTAGCATACTATAATTGTTAGGTATGTAGATGCTGTAGGGAATTGGGGACACATTGTCTTCCTCATTCAGTGAAATATATTGAATTTAACTGAACATTTCTATAACAAGCCAGTTTCTGTGTTTGGAATTGGGCCTCTGTTACTAGACTATTTGAGTATCTTCAATGAGATATGAGAGATGCAAGGAGGCAGAGTATATGACTATCCAGTACATTCCGAGGAATTTTATTTGTCATATTATTTAGGTCATACTATTACTTGACTGGATATTAAGTTGATAGAGGTATTTGAGATCTCAAGAATGCATATGGGAATAGTCATTGATTTTGATTAGGGCTCATGATTCAAACAGTATTTAAGCTATTATTCAAACAGTAACAGTGAAATTTACAGAAATTGATATTTAAGAGTATTGATTAGGTCAAAAAAGGCAAAGATTTTGCAACCAGCAGCGAAGTATGTGTTAATGTAATTGGTCCAGGGGCTTTGTGAGCTTCTGCATTGTGACTTAAATTATTTTAATTCAGAGCAGTAGGGCATCCTGTACAGGGAAACTGGAATCTGTATGCTGGGGAAAGCAATTTGTCTCTTTTCTGATGTAATCACATATAATATGTGGAGATATATGGGATCTGAATCAGGAATTGGGCGGCACGGTGGCACAGTGGTTAGCACTGCTGCCTCACAGCGCCAGAGACCCGAGTTCATTCCCGCCTCAGGCGACTGACTGTGTGGAGTTTGCACATTCTCCCCGTGTCTGCGTGGGTTTCCTCCCACAGTCCAAAAATGTGCAGGTTAGGTGAATTGACCATGCTAAATTGCCCGTAGTGTAAGATGAAGGAGTGAAGATAGGGGAATGGGTCTGGGTGGGTTGCGCTTCGGCGGGTCGGTGTGGACTTGTTGGGCCAAAGGGCCTGTTCCCACGCTGTAAGTAATCTTAAAAAAAAGTTCAAATTAAAATATTTCATAAACAACTTCATAGTACCTTCAATGTAATATGTTGCTAAGTGTTTACAGGAGTAATGTAAAACTAAATATGGCACACCTCATGTGAGGTACCGGTCAAATTGCCAAATTCTTGATCAAACTGGGGATATTAAGGAGTACGTTAAAGAAAGTGAGTATGATGTTTGAAGTTTCTTGCAGACTGTCGGGCCATGGCAACAGAAGACACAATAGAGCAAATGAAATCACACTGCTTAAGGTCTGAAGTGGAGTGCTGTTATTGTAGAGTGATGTGAGCTTGGAAGAGATTATGTAGATAGGGAAGAACCAAGTCATGGAGATATTTGAAAATACTGAGAATTTTAAAATCAAGTTGTTGCTTGACAGAAAATCAAGGTCAAGCAAGGTCAGCGAGCACAGGTGTGATAGTTGAATGGGTCTTGGGGTGAGTTAAAACATGCATGGCAGAGTTTTAGATGTCTTCAAGTTTACAGAAGGTAGAATATGGAGACCAACCAGAAATACATATGAATAATCTAATCTAGTGAAGTAGCAAAGGTATAAACAAAGGTTTCAGTACATGAGCTGAGAAAAGGGGATGTCACAGAGGTTGAAATAAGCAGTCTTTGTGAGGTCAGATGTGTCAGGAAGAAGTATGGTGTTGATAGCTTGGGAATTGGAGTTTTCAGTGGGAACGAAAACAGTATATTTAGTTTTCTCAAAACTCAGATGGAAATCTATGTCTGATCATGTACAGAATGCAAATAAAAAAGACAAGGAAGAAAGTTACACTTGACTCAAAACATAACATTATTTCTGCTTCAAAGATGCTATCAAGTCTGTTTGTTGCATACAGAAATTTTGAAGAGGAGGGTAAAGTTAAGGGTATTTCTTTAAATGGGAAAGGTAGGATAAACAAATCCAAAGCTTCTTGGAATGACAGAGAGAGAAATTAAGAAAAAGAATGGGAACATTCAGAGGCAATAGACAGTGCCACAAAGCAGACTTTGAGCAAAGTTATATGTTTTGGAATAAAAGGGTCAGTAGCATCATGGATACAAAATTGGCTGAGAGATAAGAAGCGGAATGTACTAGCAGAATCTTTGGACTGTAGAGAGGTTAATAGTGGAGATTATCAGCAGCCAGTTTTAGGACCCTTCTAGGATAAATATTGATTATCTAGATCTTGATATGCAAGGGGCAATTTCAGACTTGGTAGTTGACATGAAATTTGAATTATAAACGATGGGAAGGGATGTTAGAATTCTGAAAGGACAAAGGCGGTTTGATGTGTGATGATGCATTTTGCTAGGAAACTGTTCCCTGTGGTAAAAGGAACAAGAATTCGAGGGCATAGATGTAAAGCGATTTGCAGAAGTGTCTTGGGTAATAGGAGAATATTGTTTTTCACTCCGTCAGTAGTTAGAGCTTGGATGCGTTACTGGAAGTGCATGAAGGCCGATTCAGTTAAGGCACCTAAGAGCACTGATTGTTTGAGTAATGAGTTATGGAGAAAGAAAACAGGAAATTAGCAACAGGTAATCATTCTTCTTTGAATAGCAGTGCAGGTGCGATGGGCCAAATAGCTTCTGTGATGTTTGTGATCTTTTTCCCATTCTAGATTCCGATTCAATCAATCCAAAGCTTGACAAAAGGTTATTGCATTTAGTGTTTCTGAGTGATAGCTAATTTAAATCTTTTTTATATTCAATGAAACATAACATGGTGTGAATTCAGCACTTTAGTTGGACCCAGCTACTTGTGCTATTTCTATCCATGTTGGTTCATGTACATGCTCATGACATTTAATGATCATGAAAAGTAGCATAATTACGGGTGCGCCTTTCAGATTGTCCCATCTCAAGAATTTCTAGGCTATGATGTGCTATTATTTTTGCAAATGCCAGTTTTGAACATTTCAACACGCAGCAACGTGAGCTGACTTGCTTCTGGCAGAACCGAGTGAGTACTTCAGTGATTGACTAAACATGGGTGAGCTTGACAGGTTGTGTTCTTCATGACAATACACCAATGCTCAGAATTTTCCTAAGGCAGATAACTCTGTCAGTTCCCCATTCCCCGTGGGATCACCCAGCAAGATTTTCGGGGTAGCAAAAACTGACCTTCAGGCTGTAAAGGATTTCTGCATTATTATCAGGCATGCTCAATGGTGAGTATATTATAGTTAATCCTGACTTCTTTTTAACTTGAAATTGTACAAAACACTGGTTTGACCTTAATCAGAATATTTTATCAGATTTTGAGTACCATGCTTCAGGAAGAATGTGAAGACATTAAAGAGGATGTAGAAAATATTCTCAAAAATGACTACAAAGATGAGGGACTTCAGTTATGTAGATGAGAGAAATTGGCATTACTGTTCTTGAAATCATAATGTCTCCAGACAGAATAGATAGGGAGAGGTTCTTCCCACTCATGGAAGGATCAAAATCAAAGGGCACAGATGCAAGATAATTGGTTCAAGAAGCAATGGCAACATTTTTTTACACGGCGGGTGGAGTGACAATGGATCTGTTGAATAAGTTCAGTTGAGCTATTCAGAGGAACTTGGATTATTATCTGAAAAGGAAAAATGTGTAGGACTACAGGATAAAGGTGAGGGTGGCACGAGCCAAATTCTTGCAAAGGGTCAGTAGAGACCTGAAGAACCAAGTGGCCTTTATCTGTGCCATAACTGTTCTATGATTGTGTACTGAAATACAACCACATAAATAAAAGAATTTGATCAGGTTTCCTTGTTTAACAAATATGTTTCTGATATGAAAATGCTCCTGATATTTTGAATTTGCATTTTTCAAATGTATGAGAATTTGTTTATTCACTCATGGGATATGGTATTACTGGATAGGTCAGCATTTAGTGTCTGTCTGAATTAATCAAAAGGCAGTTCGGAATTAACCATATTGCTGTGGGCCTGGAGTTACCTGTAGGCAAGACCAGGCAAGAATGGCCGATTTCCTTCCCTAAAGGACATTAATGAATTAGATAGGTTTTGTAGATAAGCAACATGGTCAACAAAGTTTTGTTGCAGACTACCTTAAAGTTGAATAGACCAATTTTCTTTCCATAATTATTTTATTGAATTCAGGTTTTACTATGTGCCATGGTAGGATGTGAGTCCAACTTCCCAGAACACTGGCTTTAGCTTCTGGATTGCTAGCCTATTGACATTACCACAGCTTCACTGCTAAAGCAGTGATACATGGCTGACTTGTGAATCCATCATTTGTTTTTTCCTCTCTCTTTTCTACAAATAAACTTTTTGACATTGATTTGACAAGGTACTGAAATTATAATTCTTGTAACCTTGGTATGTGTGGGACAATTGAATAGAAATTGCTCCATGATTCAGTAATGACACAGTCAAGTTATTGTTAAATTACTTGTAGGTTAACATGGAATAGTTTCAATTACTTGTCACATGCCATTTCCTTTGAAGTAGAACTTGTAAAAGTTGTATGAAAAACCCTCTGGGCATTGATAGTCACATCACAGTTTTATATGAATGACTAACAACTGATCAACTGATCAGATAAACTTGGGATCAAAATCATTGCCAAGTTGCTTTGAGTGTCTGCCTGCCTACACCTTCTCTGGAACCAAAAAATTTAAGCGATTAGCAGGATTTCAGTAGTTTCCATTTCTGGGCATGGCCATTTTGTTGCTTCCCACAATCATTCACGCAATTTCCTCTCTGCTGACATTTCGCAGACATAATCCAGTGGAGACACAGTGTTGTGTCTGATGTCTTTGACATGATCTCACAGGATTCTGGAACAATATGACCTGACTAGCTTTATCCCATGATATTGCATATTTATTTGTCAAAATGCCAGAAAATTCTGGTATTATCGTTAACATGGCATATAACTGGCTTTTTGAAATCATCTTGAAGTTAACGATTAGTCTTTTATGGCAATATCTATCTTTGTTGGTCGGATTTCTTTTTTTCAAGTTGCTCGGCAACATTTAATATATTATGGTGCGAGCAGTAGAAACCAGACTGCACTGGGTTACTCTCAAAGTATGTTAAAATTCTGTAGGATAACATTTATCTGATTAGTCGCTGCAGGTAACGTTAATATCTTCTGTTTGTCGCTTAAACTTATTTATGCAGTGTACATTGGTCCTACATTTTTTTCTAAATCTTTTTCACTACTTCATGTTGAATTTAAAAGTCAGTGTCAGGAGAGTTGGTGAAGATAGTTTTTGCAATTTTCAATTTGAACTTCATCTTACACAACAGGAATAATATTGTGAAGTATCCTACGTGTTCAAATTTTAGTTGGCATTTTCCACTTTTAGGAGAAAGTGAGGTCTGCAGATGCTGGAGATCAGAGCTGAAAATGTGTTGCTGGAAAAGCGCAGCAGGTCAGGCAGCATCCAAGGAACAGGGGATTCGACGTTTCGTGCATAAGCCCTTCTTCAGGATTCCTGAAGAAGGGCTTATGCCCGAAACGTCGAAGCTCCTGTTCCTTGGATGCTGCCTGACCTGCTGTGCTTTTCCAGCAACACATTTTCAGCATTTTCCACTTTTGGACAATCTGCAGCAAAAAGACCACTGGAACATTTTTAATTCTTTGTTCTAGGTGACACTGAACTTTTGAACTGTTCTCTTTTCACTGACAAAGATGACCTATCTTTATCTTCACAACATTAACCTCCTTTACTCTTACCTTGATACATTTGCTCAAATTCTCAAATTCTAATTCTGTTCTTGATGGCCTCCTTCCTGTCAAGCTGCATCAACTTCAGGTAATCCCTAACTGGTAACTGTTGTCTGCCGTTTCATTCTATCTCTCCTCACCAGTCTACTTTGCCTTTCAAACTCCCTCGAGCCCGAATTTTAAAGTTCATAGAGCCGTAAAGTCACAGAGATGTACAGCATGGAAACAGACCCTTCAGTCCAACCTATCCATGCCTACCAGATATTCCAATCCAATCTAGTCCCACCTGCCAGCATCCAGCCCATATCCCTCCAAACTCTTCCTATTCATATACCCACCAAATGCCTCTTAAATGTTGCAACTATACCAGCCTTCACCACTTCCTCTGGCAGCTCATTCCATACAGGTACCACCCTCTGCGTGAAAAAAGTTGCCCCTTAGATCTCTCATATCTTTCCCCTCTCCACCCTAAACCTATGCCCTCTAGTTCTGGACTCCCCGACCCCAGGGAAAAGACTTCGCCTGTTTATCCTATCCATGCCCCTCATAACTTTGTGGGCGGCACGGTGGCACAGTGGTTAGCACTGCTGCCTCACAGCGCCTGTAGACCCGGGTTCAATTCCCGACTCAGGCGACTGACTGTGTGGAGTTTGCATGTTCTCCCCGTGTCTGCGTGGGTTTCCTCCGGGTGCTCCGGTTTCCTCCCACAGTCCAAAGATGTGCGGGTCAGGTGAATTGGCCAAGCTAAATTGCCCGTAGTGTTAGGTAAGGGGTAAATGTAGGGGGTATGGGTGGGTTGCGCTTTGGCGGGTCGGTGTGGACTTGTTGGGCCGAAGGGCCTGTTTCCACACTGTAAGTCTAATCTAAGTCTAATCTAATCTAAACTTTGTAAACCTCTATAAGGTCACCCCTCATCCTCTGCCTGTTCAACCTCTCCCAATAGCACAAATCCTTCACCCTGGCAACATCCTTGTAAATCTTTTCTGAGCCCTTTCAAGTTTCACAACATCTTTCCGATAGGAAGGAGACCAGAATTGCATGCAATATTCCAACAGTGGCCTAACAAATGTCCTGTACAGCGGCATCATGACCTCCCAACTCCTGTGCTCAATACTCTGACCAATAAATGAAAGCATACCAAATGCTTTCTTCACTATCCTATCTACCTGCGACTCCACTTTCAAGGAGCTATGAACCTGCACTCCAAGGTCTCTTTGTTCAGCAACATTCTCTAGGACCTTACCATTAAGTGTATAAATCCTGTTAAGATTTGCTTTCCCGTAATATAGCACCTCGCATTTATCTGAATTAAACTCCATCTGTCACTTCTCCGCCTATTGACTCATCTGGTCCAGATCCTGTTGTAATCTGAGGTAACCCTCTTCGCTGTCCACTACACCTCCAATTTTGGTGTCATCTGCAAGATTACTAACTGTACCTCTATGCTTCCATCCAAATCATTTATGTAAATGACAAAAAGTAGAGGACCCAGCATCGATCCTTGTGGCACTCCACTGGTCACAGGCCTCCAGTCTGAAAAACAGCCCTGCACCATCACCCTCTGTCTTCTACCTTTGAGCCAGTTCTGTATCCAAATGGCTAGTTCTCCCTGTATTCCATGAGATCTAACCTTGCTAGTCAGTCTCCCATGGGAACCTTGTCGAACACCTTAATGAAGTCCATATAGATCACATCCACTGCTCTGCCCTCATCAATCTTCTTTGTTACTTCTTCGAAAAATTCAGTCAAGTTTGTGAGACATGATTTCCCACGCACAAATCCATGTTGACTATCCCTAATCAGTCCTTGCCTTTCCAAATACATGTACATCCTCTCCCTCAGGATTTCCTCCAAGAACTTGCCCACCACTGACATCAGGCTCACTAGTCTATAATTCCCTGGCTTGTCCTTGCCACCTTTTTTAAACAGTGGCACCACGTTGCCAAACTCCAGTCTTCCGGCACCTCACCTGTGACTATTGATGATACAAATATGCCAGCAAGAGCTTCACACAGAATTCTCTGGTACACCTGATCAGGTCCTGGTGATTTATCCACCTTTGACCATTTCAAGACATCCAGCATTTCCTCCTTTGTAATCTGGACATTTTGCAAGATGTCACCATCTATTTCCCCACAGTCTATATCTTCCATATGCTTTTGAACAGGAAATACTGATGCAAAATAGTCTTTTAGTATGTCCCCCATTTTCTATGGCTCCACATAAAGGCCGCCTTGCTGATCTTTTGAGGGGCCCTATTCTCTCCCTAGTTACCCTTTTGTCCTTAATGTATCCTGTCTATACCTGACATATGCTTCGTTCTTTTTCTTAACCAAACCCTCAATTTCTTCAGTCATCCAGCATTCCCTATACCTACCAGCCTTCCCTTTCACCATGACAGGAATATACTTTCTCTGGATTCTTCTTATCTAATTTCTGAAGGCTTCCTAGTTTCTAGCTGTGCCTTTACCTGCGAACATCTGCCTCCAATCAGCTTTTGAAAGTTCTTGCCCAATACCTTCAAAATTGGCCTTTCTCCAATTTAGAACTTCAACTTTTAGATCTGGTCTATCCTTTTCCATCACTATTTTAAAATGAATAGAATTATGGTCGCTGGCCCCAAAGTGCTCCCCCACTGACACCTCAGTCACCTGCCCTGCCTTATTTCCCAAGAGTAGGTCAAGTTTTGCACCTTCTCTAGTAGGCACATCCACATACTGAATCAGAAAATTGTCTTGTACGCACTTCAGAAATTCCTCTCCATCTAAACTTTTAACACTCTGGCAGTCCCAGTCTATGTTTGGAAAGTTAAAATCCCCTACCATAACTACCCTACTCTTCCAGATAACTGAGATCTGCTTACAAGTTTGTTTCTCAATTTCCCTCTGACCATTAGGGGGTCTATAATACAATCCCAATAAGGTGATCATCCCTTTCTTATTTCTCAGTTCCACCCAAATAACTTCTCTGGATGTATTTCCTCCTTCAGCACAGCTGTAATGCTATCCCTTATCAAAAATGTCACTCCCCCTCCCAACTTGTCTCCCTTTCTATCCTTCCCTGTAGCATTTGTCTCTTGGAACATTAAGCTGCCAGTCTTGCCCATCCCTGAGCAAATGCTATCATAGCAATTTCTGTAATTGCTATGATATCCCAGTCCCATGTTCCTAACCATGCCCTGATTTCATCTGCCTTCCCTGATAGGCCCCTTGCATTGAAATAAATGCAATTTAATTTATTAGTCCTACCTTGTCCCTTCCTGCTCTGACTGTTTTGACTCACTTCTGGTCTCAACTGTATCAGTCTCAGATTGATCTCTTTTATCATTATCTCCCTGGGTCCCATCCCCCACATTACTAGTTTAAATCCTCCCAAGCAGTTCTAGCAAATTTCCCTGTCGGTATATTAATCCCCTTCCAATTTAGGTGCAATCCATCCTTCTTTTGCAGATCACTTCTACCCCAAAAGAGATTCCAATGATCCAAAAATGTGAATCCTTCTCCCATACACCAGCTCCTCAGCCATGTATTCATCTACTCTATCCTCCTATTCCTACCGTCACTAGCTCATAGCACTGGGAGTAATCCAGATATTACTACCCTTGAGGACCTCCTTTTTAAATTTCTGCCTAACTCTCTGTAATCTCCCTTCAGAATCTCAACCTTTTCCCTTCCTATTTCGTTGGTTCCAATGTGGACAATGATCTCTTGCTGGCCCCTCTCCCCCGTGAGAATGTTCTGCACCCTCTCTGAGACATCCTTGGTCCTGGCACCAGGGAAACTACACACCATTCTGCTTTTTCTCTGCTGGCCACAGAAATGTCTGTCTGTACCTCGGACTGTAGAATCCCCTAACACAATTGATCTCTTGGAAGCTGACGTACCCCTCGTTGCATTAGAGCCAGGCTCAATAGCAGAAACTTGGCTGTTCGTGTTACGTTCCCCTGAGAATCCATCACCCCCTAAATTTTCCAAAACAGCATACCTGTTTGAAATGAATATATCCACAAAAGACCCCTGCCCTCGGTGCCTACTTCTTTTACCCTTCCTGGAATTAACCCATTTATGTGACTGTATCTGAGACTTTCCCCCCTTCCTATAACTGCCATCCATCACATACTGTTGCTGTTGTAAATTCCTCATCGCTTCTATCTGTCTCTCCAACCGATCCACTCGATCTGATAAGATTCGCATCCAATAGCATTTATGGCAGATATAATCCGCAGTAACTCTTAAACTCTCTTTAAATTCCCACATCTGACGAGAAGTACATTTCACTGCAAAAGCCATTTTTGCTCCTTCACAATGAACAAACCGAGAAAATAACACTGTCTTATTCCCTACAAAATACTACACCAGGTTAAATTAATAACTCCAAAAACATATAATCAAGAAAGAACCCACTGTACGCACTAATGCAGCGTTTCTCTTGGACAGACTTAAAACAACAATTAGCTTATCTGATTCTGTGTTGTGAACTTTGCCCAAACTGGTTCCTCCCAAGATTAGTTGTGAAATTCACTGTTTGTTAATTTTCCCAGATGCAGTCCGATGTCCAGCGACACATGAATTCAAAAACAGCAAAGGCAGTAACTGTGTAGGTTCTCTCTCTCTCTCTCTCTCTCTCTCTCTCTCTCTCTCTCTCTCTCTCTCTCTCTCTCTCTCTTTCTTTCTCTCTCTTGCACTGTCCTCACCATGTTACTCACATTTTTCTGTTTAAGTTCTTTTTTTTTGTTCATCACTATCTCTGCAAATTTTCCGATTTATACAAGTATGCTGTCAAAGTTACTTAATCTTCAGCCTGTCTTTTGTTGTGCTGTTTCCCTTTGTCTAATCATTGATGATAATGACTTCAATTTCTTCGAACTCTCTGAAATTCCATCCTTAAAGTTTTTTGCATCCCCTCCTCATTTTGATCCTTAAATCCATCTCTTCCTCCAGGTGTTTGGTCACTTATTTTGATCGTTCCTTTTTTTTTCATCTTAGGCCTATGTAACTTGCTTGAGATTGTTGGTCATCATCTTTAAAGGCACAAGCTAAGTGTACTTTTATCTCCCCATGTACTGTGTTATAATTGTGGTGAGAAATGTATGGAATATTTTAGGTTTCAGCAGCATGTTTTGAAGTGCTAGAATTCTGCCTTTTGGCTAAGAGAGGGAAGTTTCAAATTTTTGTATTTTTTTTGTACTTTTGCAGTCTTAGCTCTTATTTACTCTCGGTTTCTGACTAGAATGCTTTTGGAAAAAAAACAAAATTTCAATACTGGTGAGCAATGTGAATCTGAGCATATTTTAGTTCAGCATATCAGTTGTTTATGATAATTCTTACATAGTCAGTATGGGGAGTGCTGCACTATTGATGCTGCCCACCATGAAGTGAGATTTTAGATTGAGGTCCAGTCTGTTGATTCAGGTCAATGTTAAAAACTCTAAAACTGAGCTACCCAAAATAGGGGTCATAACAGATGGGATTTGAGATGAAATTTTGATTCAATGAGGTTGAAGTTATGATGTAGGGAGTGTAATTTCTATATATTTTAATATTCATTTTTAAGTTTGAACTTTTTAATTAATGACATATGGGTTTTTTGTGTCTGAAGGGATTATTGATTAACGTGATAGCATTTCTGTAGCCATGATTTCTTTTTCAACAGTTTGAGAAAAGTTAGCCTTGTTCAGAGGTAATAGGTTTTGTTACAATTGAATAGTTTACTTTCTGTGCAAGAGAAGGAAGTAAAAATAGATTATCTCAAGGTAAGAAATTCCAGATGAAAAGTGTTTGGATTATACCCTGAAGAGGTTACTTAAAGCTGAGAATGTTTAACCTTTGGTATATGAAAACTCCAGAAAGAAGCTATTCAATTTTCTAAACTGACAGCATAAGTCACTTAAATTAAGCCTATAATGGTGTTTGAGAAGGCTGCACAAAGGATATTTTGGGATCTGTAAAGGTCTTTTCTCAAAATTAATGGAATTATACCGTGTTTCAAAAATCTTTACATTTATATTATATGTCAGTTGTCTGGTTCATGTTGTTGTTTTAATTTTTTTGGGCCTAAATAAAATTCTGTTTTTTTTGTTAAACCCAAATTTGCAACATTGTGTACTTATGTTTCAGTGAGGGTTCACTTTGTGAAACACCAAAAACTTAACAACACAGGTTTCAGTCTGCAATCATGACTAGTCCACTATTAATAACAACCAGGTGGTCATAACAGAATCAACGGCTGCCTGACTCCAATTGAATTATAATAGTTGTTTTCCAATCTAATAGCTTCTCCTCCCGACCCCCAGTTTCTCGCTGAAAGGTTGAGAGAACCTTCACACTTTAAAAGCAGTCATGGTGTGGAAAAGATTGGGAAACAATATTTAAAGAAGAATAGGCTAAATTGCATCCTGACAAATATTTCTTAGTTGTCACCAACAGCAAACAGATTAACTGCCCTGTTAATTCAAAGAAATACTTTCATTTATATACTTCTTCAACAGCTTGGGGCATCTCAAAGCACTTAAAACTTCAACTACTGTTCTTTATTTTAACGTAGGAAATAGGACAGCTAATGTGCACATAGTGGAGTCCCACAGACAGCATTTACATTGTGGATCAGATGATTTTTGAATGTTTTTTGGTAGATGTTTCCCAGCAATTTTGTTTCTCAGCAATCCTCCAATGTGCATTTGAAACGGCAATATTTCGGCATAAGTAACTGCTGAACTTCAAAGTGATTTACTTTTGTGAGCCAATTCTGAAACATGATCATTTACCCTTTTCTCTGGTAATGTATCTATTATTTGAGGAGGTAGACTTAACCTTGCTATCTGGAGATACTACTGAAAATTTTAGGTCCTGTCATTTGCATACTTGCCCAAATTTATTCAGTGAGTAAATTGTAGGTTGCTTGGTACTGAACGGGACCACAGCATCCTGCAGAATTGTGCTTTAGGTGGTGGTATGGAGGATTGACACACTCACATTGCCATGTTTGTCAGATTGGAACTTTACCTCAGGTGTTCTGGTTTCAGTTTTAGCGTCTGTGTCGTAGTCTTCAAACATCACCAGTGTAATTCTTCATTCAACTGTGATGGCATGAAAAAACAGAATGTGCCTGTCTCATTGAAGCTAAATGAAAAGAATGCTTGACAAATTGTATTAGTAGCTGTTTATTTTCCTTGTGCCTTGACTGCAAGTGGATACAATTACACAAGAAATGTCAGATGCATATATTTCAGACTGAATGAGTCTCAATTTGCTCATGTTGGAAATTTAACTCATTTTCTGCACCATCCTGACAGCTCAAAGACCAAATTAGTCCATGTGTTAGGACTTTTATTAAGTTTGGTTGAGACTTAAAATTCCAACTGATGTTCGGTAACCAACTTTTTTGACTCCGCTTAAAAAGAAAAAACATCCTGGGCAAATGGAACAATGCAGTTTTGACATAATTATCTACACATGTATTTTAAAATTGTATTTAAGTACTGTGAACTTGCGCTTGCTTTCATTGTCAGCAGACAAGTTTTCACTTATCTGCTAGAATTACATGTGCCTGTCTTTTTGCTGTCACCACTCTGAAGAATATCCTTGGAAATGTTCCTCTAGCTTAGAGGAATGTAAATGTAATTTGGTGCTGTTGTAAACTTGCAATGTGAAGCATTGAATGGTATTATTTTCATATAATAGAAGGTATTCGGTCAAAAAGCTGTTTCTGTAGTTTGGATGGGAGTTGTGCATTGGGACTCTTGCCACAGCAGATGATGAGGGATTTTCCCAGGATATTGAAAACACCAATGGGAAATTTTTCTGTCCCCTAGAACCATGTCTAAAATGAAAAGATCCATTTTAAATCAGATAATTTCGAAAGTTCTGCTGCAGTTAAGTAAATAGGGTGTAGGTTTGTTCGCGGAGCTGTAGGTTTGATATCCAGGTGTTTCATTACCTGGCTAGGTAACATCAGTGGCGACCTCCAAGTGAAGCGAAGCTGTTAACTCCTGCTTTCTATTTATATCTTTCTCCTGGATGGGATTCCTGGGGTTAATGGTGATGTCATTTCCTGTTTGTTTTCTGAGGGGTTGATGGATGGCATCTAGATCCATGCGTTTGTTTATGGCGTTGTGGTTGGAGTGTCAGGCCTCTAGGAATTCTCTGGCATGTCTTTGCTTAGCCTGTCCCAAAATAAATGTGTTGTCCCACTCAAAATGGTGTTTTTTTTCATCCGTGTGTAGGGCGACGAGGGAGAGAGGGTCGTGTCTTTTCGTGGCTATCTGGTGTTAGTGTATCATGGTGGCTAACCTTCTTGCTGTTTGTCCTATGTAGTGTTTGTGGTAGTGCTTGCATGGAATTTTGTAGATGATGTTGGTTTTGTCCATGGGATGTACTGGGTCTTTTAAGTTTGTTAGTTTTTGTTTGTGAGTGTTCGTGGGTTTGTGTGCTACTAGGATTCCAAGGAGTCTTAGTAGTCTGGCTGTCATTTCTGAAACTACTTTGATGTATAGTAAGATGGTTAGTGTTTCTGGCTGTGTTTGGGCTGCTTGTCGTGGTTTGTTCTTGAGGAATCTGCGCACTCTATTATTTGAGTATCTGTTCTTCTTGAATACGTTGTATAGGTGGATCTCCTCTGTTTTCCAAAGTTCGTCTGTGCTGCAGAGTGTGGTGGCTCGTTAGAATAGTGTTCTGATACAGCTTCGTTTGTGTGTGTTGGGATGGTTGATGGTATAGTTAAGTATTTGGTCAGTGTTTGTCGGTTTTCTGTATACGCGGGTTAGTAGTTCTCCATTGCCCTTTCTTTCGACTGTGACGTCCAGGAATGCGAGTTTGTTGTCGGTTTCTTCCTTGGTGAATTTTATGCCTGTGAGGGTGTTGTCGATGATGTTAAATGTCTCTTCTATCTTGTTTTGTTTTGTTTTGTGATGACAAAGGTGTCATCTACGTAGTGGACCCAGATTTTTGGTTTGATGGTTGGTATGGCTGTTTGTTCTAGTCTTTGCATTACTGCTTCTATGAATCCTGATAGCAGAGATCCCATGGGTGTGCTGTTGGTTTGTTTGTAGACTATGTTGTTGAACGTGAAGTGGGTGGTGAGGCACAGGTCCACTAGCTTCATGATGTTTTCGTTGGTAATGTGATTGGTCTGTGTGTGTGTGATGGTCTCTTCTAAAAGTGTGGTAAGTGTTTCCTTTGCTAGGTCGATGTCGATGGAGGTGAACAGTGCTGTTACGTCGAATGAGATCATTGCTTCGTCTTCCTCTATTTTGGTGTTTTTGATGATTTTTAGGAATTCCTGGGTGGAGTGAATGGAGTGCTGTGGCTCTTCTACTAGGTATTTCAACCTTGCGTGTAGTTCTTTGGCCAGTCTGTAAGTTGGTGTTCCAGGTCGTGAGACTGAGTCTGAGGGATGCTCCTGGTTTATGGAGTTTTGGTAGTCAGTAGAATCGTGGGGTGTTGGTCCCGTCGGGTTTTATTTTCTGGAATTCTGTCTTGTTTAATTGTCTGGAATTGTGTAATTTTCTTAGGAGATACGTAATTTTGTTTCCTAGTTGTGGGGTCGGGTCTGGCGCCACCTGTTGGTTGCTCTACCCGGAACACCAACTTACAGACTGGCCAAAAAACTACATGCAAGACTGAAATTCCTAGTAGAAGAGTCACAGCACTCCATCCACTCCACCCAGGAATTCCTAAAAATCATCAAAAACACCAAAATAGAGGAAGACGAAGCAATGATCTCATTCGACATAACAGCACTTTTCACCTCCGTCAACATCGACCTGGCAAAGGAAACGCTTACCACACTTTTAGAAGAGACCATCACACACGCACCAACCATCACCAATCACATTACCAACGAAAAGATCATGAAGCTAGTGGACCTGTGCGTCACCACCCACTTCACTTTCAACAACATAGTCTACACACAAACCGACAGCACACCCATGGGATCTCTGGTATCAGGATTCATAGCAGAAGCGGTAATGCAAAGACTAGAACAAACAGCCCTATCAACCATCAAACCAAAAATCTGGATCCACTACATAGATGACACCTTTGTCATCACAAAACAAAACAAGATAGAAGTAGACATTTAACATCATTAACACCCTCACAGGCATAAAGTTCACCAAGGAGGAAACCGACAACAAACCTACATTCCTGGACGTCACAGTCGAAAGAAAGGGCAATGGAGAACTACAAACCTGCGTATACAGAAAAACGATAAACACTGACCAAATACTTAACTACACTAGCAACCATCCCAACACACACACAAACGAAGCTGTATCAGAACACTATTCTAACGAGCCACCACACACTGCAGCACAGACGAACTTTGGAAAACAGAGGAGACCACCTATACAACGTATTCAAGAAGAACAGATGCTCAAATAATAGAGTGCGCAGATTCCTCAAGAACAAACCATGACAAGCAGACCAAACACAGCCAGAAACCCTAACCATCTTACCATACATCAAAGTAGTTTCAGAAATGACAGCCAGTCTACTAAGACCCCTCAGAATCCTAGTAGCACACAAACCCACCAACACTCAAACAAAAACCAACAAACCTAAAAGGCCCAGTGTAACCCATGGATAAAACCAACGTCGTCTACAAAATTCAATGCAAGGACTACCACGAACACTACGTAGGACAAACTGGAGGAAAGTTAGCCACCAGGATACACTAACACCAGCTAGACACGACCCTCTCTCCCTCGTAGCCCTACACACGGATGAAAAAAAAACACCATTTCGACTGGAACAACACATCTATCCTGGGACAGGCTAAGCAAAGACATGCCAGAGAATTCCTAGAGGCCTGACACTCAACCACAATGCCATAAACAAATGCATAGATCTAGATGCCATCTTTCAACCCCTCAGAAAACGAACAGGAAATGACATCACCACAAACCCCAGGAATCCCATCCAGGAGAAAGATATAAATAGAAAGCAGGAGATAACAGCTTCGCTTCACTTGGAGGTCGCCACAGATGATGTTACCTAGCCAGGTAATGAAACGTCTGGATATCAAACCTACAGCTCCGCGAGCAAACCTACACCCTAAACCTCAACCTGAGCTACAAACCTTCACAAACCTTGCGGTTAAGTAAATAGTTGTTCAGGAAAAATTAGTGAATTAAAAACCTAATCTAACTCCTAAACTCTCTAGCAAATTAAGTACCCCCAGAGCCAAGACACCCCAGAGTCCCAGACCATGCCTGTACCCTCCTGATGCCTTAACCTTATATTTGCTCCATGTCAAACTGGCTGTCTGTAACGTTGGCATTCAAATCACAGAATACAGCAACTCAAGAGGGAGAAGAAGAAAGGTACCAGAAGGATTAATGAGAGTGAGTGAAAGACTTTGTAGAAGTTGCTATATTCTCTCTCTCTCTCCTTCCCTGTTCCCTTTTCTCTTCTTTCTGTCTTCTCTGACCTCAATTACACCCCCCAACCACCACCATGCGCGCACACACTTCTCATGTTTCTCCTTTTAGAAATACTTCCGTCCCTCTTCGTCACTCGTCACTCCTTGCTCTACGTTGCCCCCTGCCCCCATTCCCCCCCCCACCACCACCAACTGAAATTGTAAACACTAGTTACTGACATGCCAACTAGAATTTCCTTCTTTACCCTGTTAAATTATTCATCATTTGAAACTGCTCAATAAGATTACCTCTTAATCCTTGCTGCAAGGAGAACAAGACCAATTTCTCTAATCTTTTCTTAGCATCTAAAACCCTTCATTCCTGGTATCTTTCTAGTAAACCTTGTTTTCACTCTCTTCAGGGCTTTAGCATACTGCTATTTCGCAGTGCCAAGGACTCGGGTTCGATTCCAGCTGTAGGTGACTGTCTGTATGAAGTTTGCACGTTCTTCCTGTTTCTGCATGGGTTTCTGCCGAGTGTTCTGGTTTCTCCCTCAGTCCAAAGATGTACAGGTGGTAGATTGGCCATACTTAAATTATTTGTAGACTGCAGGATATGCAGTCTAGGTGAGTTAACAATGGTAAATGCAGGATCATGGGAATGGGATGGGGGTGTGGGTTTGCTCTTCAGAGGGTGAGTGAGACTTGATGAGATGAATGGCATCTTTCTGTACAATAGGGATTGTGTGATTTCATTAGAATAATTGGTGGAACCTTCAAACTCAGAGCAGAAATTAAATAAATTGTGGAAAAACATATTAATTACTAAGAGCTCAACAGTAATTGTTCTGGTTTATAACTGTAAAACCTATCATTTTGCAATATCTCTGTAACCTTCAGAGCCAACTGGTGATTTCTCTTAAATGTTGTAAATTTTAAATTGGAGGAGGAGACAGAGACCAAGCAATGACCATCTCCAATAAGAGAGAATGTAACCATTGCCCCATGATGTTCAGTGGCATGACCATAACAGAATCCCCTATGATGGACATCCTGGGAGTTACCATTAACCAAAAACGGAACTAGACTAGCTGTACAAATATTGTAGCTGCAAGAGCTGGTCAATGCATGCATCCAATATATTAAGTACCTCACCTCATGACTCAGAAGTTCGATAGAATGCTCTTTGCTTGTCTGGATGAGTGCAGCTGCAATGATGCCATCCAGAATAAAGCAGCCAGCCTGATTGGCACCACATCCACATGCTTTCCCTGTCTCCATGACTGATGCTCAGGACCAGCTGTTTCGATCAGCTTAAAGATGCATTGTAGAGATTTCCCAAAACTCCTTAGAAATCTCTTTACAAATACACAGCCACTATAATCTAGGGCAAGAGCAACAGATACCTGAGAACACCACCACCTGGTGGTGTTCCTTCAAAGCCTCTCCCCAGCCTGACTTAGAAAATTTTAGTTGTTCTTTTGGTAATGCTGTCAAAATCCTGGAGTTCCATCTCTTACAGTTTCGTGAGTGTATCGACATCAAATGGATTGCAATAGTTCAAGAAGGCAGATCACCATTACCTTCTCAAGAGCTGCCAGAGATGAGAAATAAATACAGGCCCAACCAGTGACACCAACAACTTGTGAATGAATTTAAAACAAAAATGGTTTATCTGAATTGAAGACTGTGTTGCCTAAAATTCAAGATTTTTTCAACTTTGAGACGTTTAAGGTCATGAGGGCACTAAATAAGTGGGAGTACTTTAATTTTCAAATGATTGCAATTGAAAATAAAAAAAAAACTGACTTTAATGTAGCAAATATGCCATGTATTATCAGAAAAACATTTATTTGATATGGAAAGCAACAATATATTAACTATGTTCTCCTGAATAAATGGGCCCTGGTGCTATTAAAACCGATTTCTTAATGATGGAATATATAGCAGCAAGCCCAGGTCTTTGTTTAGTATCTGAATTTAGAATTAATTATAGCTTATCAGCCTGCTATTATCAGGAAACGTTCTGAAATTAAGCTGCTTGACTATTTAAGCCAGAGTCACCATGACAGTAAAGGAAAAGCATATTTGAACGATCTAATAGAAGGCAAAATAAGTAATTGACGTATAAGTAAAACAGTAATATCAGCTGGCTATAGCGGGTTGTAGAGGCTGAATTCAATATATTCAGGCTGAGAGAGATTTTAAATCAGTCAGGGCATCAAGGGTTATTGGCAAAAGTGGACTTTAACAATCTCAGATCAACCATGATTCAATTGAGGGGTGGAACAGATCCAATGGACTGAATGATATGATTCTGCTTTCATGTTTCATTGATGTTCCTGATGAAGGGTTCCTGCCCGAAATGTTGATTTTCCTGCTCCTCTGATGCTGTGCTTTTCCACCACCATCTGATCTTGACTTCAATGTTTCGTTGTCTATTCTATGTTATTTCCAGCACTATTTCCAGCTACCTTGATGTTTTTAATGGATAGTAATATATATAATTTATAGACTAATAGAATAATCTATCGAAATCTAACAAGACTTTGTATTGAACATACTAACAACTGTATGCAAGTATTCTAGGCCAGTGATTCTCAAAGATTCATCACCCTCTGAATGAAGAAATTCATCCTCATCTCTGTTCTAAATGACCTGCCCCTTATTATGAGTTAATTCCCTTGATGCTAGATCCCCTGGCCAGGGGAACCATCTTCCTACATCTACCTCATTGATCCCTGTGAAAATTTTGTATAATTAAATGAGAGAACCTTTCATTATATTCAGTTTCTTTATCCAAATTGTAATATAAATTGTGAGCAGTTGAGACCTCGGCATCAATCCCTGGGGCACACCACTCATCACAGCTTGCTGATGCAAAAATGCCCGACTATGCCTAATTTAAAGTTCTGTTAGCTAACTAATCCTCTATCCAAGCTAAAACCAAGCACAAAGTGCTGGAGAAGCTCAACTGGTCTGCAGCATCTGTTGAGAGAGAAGCAATGTTAATGTTTTGCGTTCGTAAGAACTGGAATGAAGCAGAACTTCTTCAATGTGTGCATACCTGAAACAGTTGGGATAGTGAATTAAACATTGAAATAAAAATGCTGGAAATCTGAAGCACACAAAGTGCTGGAGAAAATTAGTGGTCTGATGAAGGGTCACTGGACTCCTTTCTCTCCTCCTGTCCTTACAGATGTTACTAGACTTGAATTTCTTAACACTGTTTCAGATTTCCAGAGCACATTGTTCTTTTTAAAAAAAAACATATTGTCCAAGCTGTTATTTTGCCCCCACATCATGAGATCTTACTTTGCGTAGTATCCTTGCCTATTTCAACTTGTCAAATGTCTTCTATAAGTGGAAATACATAAGTGTGCAGTTGGAGTGTGAAATAATAAGTGATTATTGAATAAATGGAAACATAGAAAAGTGAATTAGAAATGGACCTAAAATTATAGTTAATGTAAGTCACTGTTTTTGTCAACAGACACAGAAAATAAAGAATATTTTTAATTGAGATGACTAGAGAATAAAGCATTTGAAGATAGACTTGCAGAACTGAGTTTGGATTTGAAATTTTGAGTGTTTATTTGGAAAGATGCTGCATTTGCTGTTAAGACAAGGCTATAAAAGGTATGATGTAAAGATGAAGGAATAGTCAGCTTTGTCAATAACTATTGTGAATTTTTTTCTTCATCTGTTTACCTTATGCACAGTGACTATAAAGACTGTTCCAGCACTTCACAGGATTACAGACTAGATTGAAAATTACATTCAATTACACGTTTAAGTTGTATTTAATTCAGAATGCTGAAAAGAATGAGACAATGCCATGTAAAAATTGCAATGATATGTGAGGATAGGTTAGTTATAATTTGGAAACAATTATCACCTCTGGCTCTGAACTATTTAAATGGACTGAATTGTGACCAAGTATATTGCAAAAGTGCCAAATACTCACTTGGACTAATGTTAGTTGCTTAGCCAGATAATGTAGAAGGAATGGAAGGCACATCATTTTGAAGGGTGACAATTATGCAATAATAAAATTTCATAGTGTTTCTTTAAAGGAATGATGCTCCACATTCAGGCTAAATATATTTCCAAACCAGCAAACCATCTTAATCAATGTCACGGTAAATGTATTAGCAACCAAAAATGGATTAAGTCAGCAGACTGCTCTAAAGATTCTGAAGAGAGAAAGATCAAGGGGCTCACTGGTATTAATACGAGGAAAGGTTAGGAATATGTTTAGAAATTTGGATAAGGCAAAGAGGGATCTATAAAATCAAAGCACAGATGTGAAATGAAATAGCAAAATACTCTGCGGTAAAGCAGTGGCTGGTCATTCAGAGAAGAAATATCCAAAAATAGTAAATCGCCTTAAGACAGGAGATGAAGACCAACAAATTAATAATTTTGCTGTCTGATTCTTAACGAAGACATGCATAACATCGCTTCCTCAAACAAGATAACCTTACTGTAATTTATGACTGAGACAGCAAACTGGTCTCACGCATCTCCTGGAGAGATGGTTCTGATTCCAGAGTGCTGGGTGAGATTCGAAAGGTAATTTGTGAGATATTGACAATCAGAAGTGACCATAGGAGATCTATAACTTTGGGCTACGACGTGTAGAAATCCATTTACTCAAAGGGTTGTGAAGTTTGGAATTCTTCATTCCCTGGTTATGGATGCTTTTTGTTGAATATATTTAAGGTTGAGGTACAGAGAATTCTGGTGTCTCAGGACATAGAGACATGATTGGGAAAAGGAGGGAAAACAGAGTTGAAAGAAAGATTTGTTGCAGTTGTATTGAATGACCAAATATTCTTGCCATTCATGCAGTCTATTCTAGCTGCTATTTCCTATGTAGGCTAGCATGGTGTCCATTTGAAAAGTATGACAGACAGGCAAAGAAAATGACAACTATAAATCTTCCAACTGATGGAGCAAAATGGAATTACTAATTAGATAATACCTCAAATTTACATCTGTCGGCGTATTCTGGTAGACATGGAAACTCAAGAAAATTTTAGTGTCAC